>NC_048229.1:60236225-60267570 GCF_002007445.2 Ailuropoda melanoleuca
TTACCTTGGAATTAACTTAACCAGAGACGTAAAGGATTTATATTCTAGAAACTATAAATCACTCTTGAAAGACATTGAGGAAGACAAAAAAAGATGGAAAAATATTCCANAATATTCCATGCTCATGGATTGGAAGAATTAACATAGTTAAAATGTCCATACTACCCAGAGCAATCTACACTTTCAATGCTATCCCGATCAAAATACCGAGGACATTTTTCAAAGAACTGGAACAAATAGTCCTTAAATTTGTATGGAACCAGAAAAGGCCCCGAATTTCCAACGAACTGTTGAAAAGGAAAAACAAAGTTGGGGGCATCACAATGCCGGATTTCGAGCTGTACTACAAAGCTGTGATCACAAAGACAGCATGGTACTGGCACAAAAACAGACACATCGACCAATGGAACAGAATAGAGAACCCAGAAATGGACCCTCGGCTCTTTGGGCAACTAATCTTTGATAAAGCAGGAAAAAACATCCGGTGGAAAAAAGACAGTCTCTTCAATAAATGGTGCTGGGAAAATTGGACAGCTACATGCAAAAGAATGAAACTTGACCACTCTCTCACACCATACACAAAAATAAACTCCAAATGGATGAAAGACCTCAATGTGAGACAGGAATCCATCAAAATTCTAGAGGAGAACATAGGCAACAACTTCTATGACATTAGCCAGAGCAACCTTTTTCATGACACATTTCCTAAGCCAAGAGAAACAAAAGATAAAATGAACTTATGGGACTTTATCAGGATTAAAAGCTTCTGCACAGCCAAAGAAACAGTCAAAAAAACTAAAAGGCAGCCCACGTAATGGGAGAATATATTTGCAGAGGACACTACAGATAAAGGACTGGTATCCAAGATCTACGAAGAACTTCTCAAACTCAATACACGAGAAACAAATAAACAAATCATAAAATGGGCAGAAGATATGAACAGACACTTTTCCAATGAAGACATACAAATGGCTAACAGACACATGAAAAAATGTTCAAAATCATTAGCCATCAGGGAAATTCATATCAAAACCACAATGAGATACCACCTTACTCCAGTTAGAATAGCAAAAATAGACAAGGCAAGAAACAACAATTGTTGGAGAGGATGTCGAGAAAGGGGATCCCTCCTACATTGTTGGTGGGGATGCAAGTTGGTACAGCCACTCTGGAAAACAGTGTGGAGGTCCTTTAAAAAGTTAAAAATTGAGCTACCCTATGACCAAGCCATTGCACTACTGGGTGTTTACTCCAAAGATACAGACGTAGTGAAGAGAAGGGCCATATCCATATGCACCCCAATGTTCATAGCAGCATTGTCCACAATAGCTAAATCGTGGAAGGAGCCGAGATGCCCTTCAACAGATGACTGGATTAAGAAGCTGTGGTCCATATATACAATGGAATATTACTCAGCTATCAGAAAGAACGAATTCTCAACATTTGCTGCAACATGGACGGCACTGGAGGAGATAATGCTAAGTGAAATAAGTCAAGCAGAGAAAGGCAATTATCATATAATTTCTCTCATCTATGGAACATAAGAACTAGGATGATCGGTAGGGGAAGAAAGGGATAAAGAAAGGGGGGGGTAATCAGAAGGGGGAATGAAACATGAGAGACTATGGACTATGAGAAACAAACTGAAGACTTCAGAGGGGAGGGGGTGGGGGAATGGGATAGACTGGTAATGGGTAGTAAGGAGGGCACGTATTGCATGGTGCACTGGGTGTTATACGCAACTAATGAAGCATCGAACTTTACATCGGAATCCGGGGATGTGCTCTATGGTGACTAACATAATATAATTAAAAAATCATTAAAAAAAAAAGATCATAAGTTGTTCACCCACCCCCAGATCAACTGAATATGTTGTAGATTGAAATGTATTCCTTATTAAGTCTTCAAGTCTTCACAATTATCTTTCAGGTTACTGATTCACCAACAATTCTTAATTCTACTCAATCTAGGCGTCCTGAAGCTTTGATTGGTAAAAATACTACACCCATCTCTACTTTCAACCATGTTTCCATTTTCCTGATAGGCTGACTCATCAATGTAATGAAAGCAAAAAAAAAAAAAAAAAAAAAAAAAAAAAAAATAGAGAGAGAGAAAGAGAGAGCATTAGAATTGAGATGAAAGCCATGCACCCAACATTTCATAAGCAACATCAACCCTTTTGTCTTCTCTTATTCCCCTTATAAAATTGTCCTTCTAAAATTTAAGACCAAAAATAAAAACAATCTCATCTTCTGGCTCTCAGTGTTATACACATTATTCTCTCTGGCTCAATAATCCGAGTATAATCTTTTTGACATCAAGAAACAGACAAGACATTCCTTTACTTACAAAAGTAGCTTCTCATTGCCTTGAGGACAAAGTCGAAACTTTTTTCATGACTTTCCAGATCTTGTGATTTTATAGATGAGAAGACTGAGCTTTAGAGAGACCAATATAAATTCCTCACAGTGTTAAGCTGTACACTGAACATCTTGAGTTTTTTTTTAAACTATAAAGCTAACATTCTTTATTGTTGTAATCTACAGACTATCCAGAGCTTATCTTTTTTTTTTTAAGATTTTATTTATTTGACAGAGATAGAGACAGCCAGCGAGAGAGGGAACACAAGTGGGGGAGTGGGAGAGGAAGAAACAGGCTCATAGCGGAGGAGCCTGATGTGGGGCTCGATCCCATAACGCTGGGATCACGCCCTGAGCCAAAGGCAGACGCTTAACTGCTGTGCCACCCAGGCGCCCCCAGAGCTTATCTTTTTAAAGAAATTCTCTCATCTAGAACCTGAAAGGAAATTATGGCGCACACAGAATGATTTAACAAAAGAGAATGTAACTGAGGAATTATTTACAGAGTTGTAGACAAGGCTATGGAAACCAAGAAGAGATGATGAGTCACATGTGGGCTTATGATAGCTGGAAGCTGTTACCACTGTTAGAATGGATAATGCAAGGGGAATAGCTAAGATATCTAGAACCTAGTATGAAAGGGAGTTTGGGGAAAAGGCCAACTATGTTTATAGGGGAAGTAAGCCATTTCCAGAGCCGCAGAAAAGCACAAAGGAAGGGAGAGGCATAATGCCTATACTCTCTCTTCTTGTGCGTTTTTTAAAATCTCCTGTTGGTGCCTCCTATTGGCCAAACCCAACAGAAGTTAGAAAGTACGGGAACTCAGAAGATGCCATCTTTAGACAGCATAGAGCAAGACAAAACAGAAAAGGGTGGAAAAACGATATGGGGGACAAATAAAGTATAACTAACCCAGAAGCCTCTCTTTTTACTCCCTAGCAGTGTTAGGTGACCCGCCAAGGAGCTTTCTTTGCATCTTGCCCTTTCTTCATATAAATTCTTATCACATTCTTCAAAAATGTACCCTATTTTATTTATTTATTTATTATTTATTTATTTATTTATTTATTTATTATTTTTTTTAATAGAAAGAGAGAGAGCACACAACCACAGAAAGGAGCAGAAGGGGAGGGAGAATGAATTTTAAGCATATTCAGTGCTGAGTGTAGAGCCCGATAGGAGCTCAATCTTATTATACTGATATCATGACCTGAGCTGAAACCAAGAGTTGGTCGCTTAGCCTACTGAACTACAGCGGTATCCCTAAAAATGTACCCTGTAATTATCCTAGCCCTCCCCTCCCCCCAGCATGTGAGATCACTAAGAAAATAGATGGAATTTGACTTTATTTTGACAATTGCATCCCCGGTGACTACAATAATGCATGGGATGTGTTTATTACTCAAGCAATGGTGACTAAAAAAAAGAATGAGAATGAATACGTGTAAATAACAAAGAACCTTTCCAAACTTTCAAAATTCCAAACTTTCAAACGTACAAACAAGTTTTGTCTTCATCAGTGTTACAGCTCATTAAGATTAGAGAATCTAACATATCTATATAAGAGGACCTCAGAGTTCTCAATTTGTGTATTAGTGATTTTTCCTGGAGGCTACATTTGCATAGAAAACTCTGTTATTACTTGGATTACTTGTTTATCTTTCATGGATTGGGGAATCAGCACTGACAAAATTACAAGAGGAGCTGCTACATTACTTGCATAAGTCCAGGAGGGATCATTCATCTTATAATACGGATTACTGGTACTCTCTTGACAGTAATGTTGGAGTCCTAATAAAGTAGCTAAAACTCTCCCAAACTACCCTTTGGCCACTATCTCTAGTACCACTGTTTTCAATGTTTTCATTGTATCTAAGGAACTGCTGACAGTGTTTCTATGTATTTGTTGAATAAATAAATGAACTAGTAGTTTGGTGCTGATAAATCCATACATTTAATTTAAATAATTTGGTACCTGGTACACTCTCCACTAACTTGTTACTTACATGTCATCTTGGAATCTACCCAATAGTTACACTTTTATCATAATGTAGCCGCTTGACCAAATCTGTTTTTCTCATGTTAAAAACAGGAAAAAAAAAAGGAAGAAAAAAGTTAAGCCAGCCATAATAGGCTTGGTAATAATAAAATTAGATAACACTTATAAACAGCCCAATGCACAGAACCTAATATGAGCAAAATTAATACCATTATTCTCTTTTAGATCATTTCTAAATTCTGGAAAAAGAATAAAATTAAGGGCACACTTTTTGATTATATAGTAAAATACCTCTTTAATACCATCACTTCCATTTTTTTCTGGTTAAGACAGCCTGATAAAACACCATACTAAATCTCAGGCATTTCCCATATCCAGGCCATTTGTTTACCTGTATCATTTTCTAATAATTTTGACACGGAAGACTATCAAAGACATTTATAGTCAGATAAGTAATATTTGTTCCAGAATATCCTTGTATCCCATTCTGTAAATAAACTATGAATTTGCCATTATATATAGATAAATATCTATATATAATCTTTTATATCTATCTATCATCTATCTATCTATCTATCATCTATCTATAATCTTTTAAGAACATTTATTTGCCTACCAATACTTTGAAGAATTAATGAGGTTACTTCTTTGAAAAAAGGAAGGAAGCAAGCAGATTTGGGAGAAGTCCACTTTATGACTTCAGTGAACTGGTTGTGTTCTGATTAAAGAATAATGCTTAGAATTTCATATTGTCAACACAAGGGAAATTAGCATGTCCATATTTGAATTTAGTGCATCATTTGGCATGCAGTATAATACCATAAATATGCTAGTACATGCCTACATAACAATTTGTGGCATGAATCACATGTAATATTTTCTCTGAGTTGGTTATAAAGTACATTTGGAAACCAAAATTAACCAGATGACATTTTATTATGCAGTTGGACTGATGTAATGTAAAATTTAATTACATAATATTTCATACACAGCTGTGACAAAACACATATGAGCTTCCCAGATTCACCAGTGAGGCTGAAATGGAGATCTTTTGGGGAGGTGACTGAAGTGGGTTGTAAGCAAGAACATCTTCCAAAGCTGACTCTCCTCTGGATAAATGAGAGTCTATTTATATGTCCTGAGGCTCTTTTCTTAAATACTCAAATGCCACTTTCACCAAGTTCCTCTGAGAGAGCAGATATGCTTCAGAGAATCTTTTACAACAAAGCAAAACAAGCAATACAAAACAAGATAGCTCATCTGAATCACTTTGAAAAGAATTACAAATAGTTGGTGAGCTCTTCCTACTTTAATCCCCCTTGTGTTTACAAAAGCTTCAGATTTTTGGTATCTAATTGCTAGCAAACAGCAGATAATAAAATGCACTCATCAAACCAAACAGGATTTGAGTTCATTTTGTGGCTGCATAGTTTCTGTCTAAAAAATTCTATCTGAAATATGCTCAATGAAAAGCCATTTTACACCTAGAGAGAGAAATTTAATTAGAATAAAGTGAATGAGCTGCCAATATCATCAATTAAACAAGCATTCATTGAGTCTTACTATTTACCCAGCACTGTGCAAAAAGATGAGGAGATATGGGAGAATGATTTACGTCTTATATTTCTAGTATATTTCTTTTTTGAGGTTATGTGGTACTGTGGGAAACATTCTCATGGGCTACACAAGAGGACATTTGATGCTTACTAAATCTATATTTTAAAAAAGACTTTAATGAGGCCCCTCCCAGACTGGGCCTTATCTGCTCTCAGTCAGCTTCCCTCTCTAGTACAAGGACTTCTTACTAGCTTTCAGGGTCTTCTTTCAGATGTGTTTGGGCGGGGGATGGAAAGATTGGAGCTAGGAGGGCCAAATCACCCTCACGGTCTTTGTACAGGGAGCTTCTTCTTGTCAAGTTTAGGGCATCTTAACTTGCGACTCAAAGATGCAAAGCTGGCTGGATGTATGGCTTGTCAGTAAAGTTGATTCTTAGACGAATTCTGGGGTGAAGTTATACACAAAGTGTTCCCAATTCATTAAAGGTAGCAAAATTCTGACAGCAAATCCATATTGAGAAGATTAAGGGGAGGCAAAGCAGACTTCATTGTCAGTTTCTCCTTAGCAGACTGTCTTAATTCAATTAACCCAAATGCTCACTGGGGTAATTTATTGTCTCCCATCCCAAAACTATCCTAGCAACTATAAAACTGACCTCAACATTTCTCTAACATTTTATGGCCAACCTTGTTCGTGTCATGCTTTTATGTTTCTATTCATAGTGTTTATTCTCCCTACAATAGTCATCATACGGAACTCAACTCCTTATTAGGATACAATACCACATATTTCTTTAGCATAGCCCTCACTGAAGGCTTCTCAGGAGCTCCACTATTAAAGCTTGTTATGGTTATTACAAAAAAAATTGGTGTTGCTTATTTTGTCTGTCTCTGCTAGCATGTTGTTGACCTCCCAAGAATATTTCAGCGTTTTTATCTGTGTGTCACTAGTTTTAAACACCATGCCTAGCACAAACTAAGTGCTGAACTGAAGAAGAAAATCAACTAAGATATTCCCTCAGCAGAAGTTGTCTTGTATCTTTATAAAATTCCAACCCCCAAAGGAAAGGTAGGGATCATTGCATTCAGGGGTGGTCAATCATTGCGTTTGCAAGACAAATAACAACCACATTTGCAAACACCACATATAGGAAATGCCTATTTGGGTAAAAAAGCAACATTATAAATCACTACAGTAATACCTAATCACCGCACTCATTAAGAACAAACTAATATCGCTTTGTTCACTGCGGACCTAGAAAAGGTAAATTTCAGATTTTTCACAATTTAAATTTTAATTATCAATCTATGTACTAAGAAACCATATCTACATGGCCAGTCATTGCCTGTTTAACTTTTTTTCATTTTACGGCCCTATGCAGGCAGCTTTGTGTACCAGAAAATTCATTAGCTTAATAGGTATCTATATAATTCTCTCTATTGAAAATGTAAGCTAAGTTGTACAAACACTCACATACATGTAGAATAGGGTCTAAGCCGTATGTGAACTTATGCAGTGCAAGGCAGGAGAAAGAGTCACATTATGGAAAGAAAAAGAGAGATTATATATCCTGAGAAATGGAGAAAATGTCTGATCAGTGATAGTGTTCCAGTTTCTACATCCTCTAGTTATAATACTTACCAGCCTCTGGAGTCTGTGAAATTAAGAAGTAAATATTGTTATAATAAAATTCCTTTTTTTGTGTGTGAGCCAGCTTAAAGTGTTCTCTTATTATCTCAACAACAAATATTTTAAAGTGGAAAATTGAATCCAATCATTTCATTTTTTTTAAAGTAAACCATTTCCAAATCTTGGCAGTTTTACTTTTATTATTTTATTGTTATTTTATTATCTTTGGACTCTTGACAAATTATCTCACCATATTAGTCCAGTGATCCCCTTCAAAAATATTGATTTCACCCAACCCATTCACTTTGTACATGAAAAAACTGAGGTCCAATAAGGTTGGGTGGCTTAACACGGCTAGCCAGATAACACTAAAATGTGAATTATAGTGCATTATCTCATGCTTGGTCCTGAGATTCGAAATATAATGTCCGTTCCTTGATCTTTATTAAATTGCCTCTCACTGCCAAGTCTTCTCTTCCTTATATGAATAGAGACATGGAACAGAGCATGAAGGTATATTTTGCGTACTTGAAAATAAAAAAAAATAATTTTAAAGATAGAAAATGTATTGGAAGAAATGGGATTTCATTGTTTTTATGTTCCAGCACTAAATAATCTTGATGTATAAAGAATATTATAAGCTTTATTTTGTCATATCTAAGAAAAGAGAATATAGCTGAATTCTGTTTTGTTTCAGTGCACTACTGCATGGGGACTTCACTGGAAGAAACTGACTGCCTGAAAAATAATTTATTAATAGTGGATGAGTTCTGTGTGCTGAGCTCTACCTGGCACAGCTTACCCTATCCCTGAGCACTGAGGAGAAGATAAACTGATAATGCTCTGTGAGCAGACTACCCTTGTTCCTAGACAGTTATAGATAACAGATCATTGGTGCCAACCGTATTTATGGAGCAGGGTTTATTTGTAAGTGTGGTGAAATGAAATTACACAAAGGAGTTCTAGATGGCCATCCTCCCTCCTGCCCAGAGAGATAGATAGCCAGCGAAAAATTCTCTGAACAGATTGTTGTCAGCCCAGCATTGTGTCACCATGGGAATGTCCACCTGATCAAGTGATGCCCCTAGACCAAGGGGAAAGAAACAGTGACTGTAACAAGAGGTGCCCAGAAGTAGATGGGGGCCTTTCTGGGAAAGGGGTGTTCAATATTATCTAATGCTGTGCGTCCTCCTCCTTCCAACAAATGTTTTGAATCAGATCTAGTGTCTATCCTAGCTTTTCTAACTCTCTGCGGTGTAAACTTTGATAAGTTACTCAACTACTCTGAGGATCAGTACCTGCCTTATAATGCACTTGTAATAACTGAATAAGGTAATAGCCACTTCTAGCATAGTTGCTGATATAAACTAAAGGTTGAATAAAGCTACCTGGCAGTAGCTTGTAATATAAATGAGGCTATCATAACCATAATAAAATAGCTGAATTCACACCTTATTGAATACTTACCAAAAACATATAGTTTATGTGTATATATATATGTAAAATCTTTAGCCCTTCCGTGTTTTGCTTTCTCATTTCTTTGATGATAGGGTTTGTTATAGAAATACAGGAAGGAGCTATTTTTTTTAATAAGAATTCTGAAGACGTTGCTGCAAGATATTTTGTCATACAATATTACTGTCAACAAGTCTAATACTATGTGCATTTACATTGTTTTGTACATGACCTGCTAGTCTCTTTAGAAAGCATTAAGGATTTCCTTTTTATCCTTAGTGTTCTAAAACTTCACAGTTCTATGCCTTGGTGCTCATGCTTGCATGTTACTGTGTGTCTGTGTCTGTGTGTGTGCACAATAGTTTGCTTTTCTTTAGGCTCTTGTTGATCCTTTCCAATTTCCTAGCTTTTATTTTTACTGTTTTCTCTGTTTAAAACTTGTTGAATTAAATGTTGAGCCTCCTGATCAAATTTTTCCTCTCTCTCTTCTATTTTCCATCTCTCTCCTTTTGGCTTATTCTGTAAATTCTTTCAATGTTATCTTTCAAACTTTTGAATGATTAAGGACATACAGATTTTATTTTATGTATGTATAAAACATTTTCTTATTTAATGATTTTTTTCCTTTTTATTTGTTCTTTGCATTTTATCACTTTCTGTTTGCTTAAATTGGTCGTTTTCATGTTGGAGGATTTCCTGGAACATCTGGTGATTCTTGGCTGTCCATTCCACAAAGTACTAAAACTTGTGCATGGAAGAATTAGTAATGGTCAGGGACCCTCTGTTTATTGGCTACATATACATGCCTGACATTGTCCTGGGGATATCATGTAGAGGTATTTATTGGGATCATTCAGTTTCTCTACAGAAAAACCCTCTAATTTCTTGTTTTTGTGTGCATTAAGCCATGCTTCCTAAAGTTTGTGAATAGGGTGGATAATGAGGAAAGTGCCCCACAGTATAATATATAGACCGTTACTTTTTTCACTTTTTTTTAACTGTCCTATCCCCTTTCCATCTTGGCTTCGCATTTTGACTAGCATGGCTGAGTGTAAATCTTTTGATTAAATATTTCTATATAGCAAACTTCTTTTCTCTGGTGAGAAGGAAGAATCAGTGGGAGAGGAAGGAGTAATCTCCCAGGAATGTGGCATGAAAAGGAAACCTGAGAGATGTCAATTGCTCAATAAAAGAAATATATATACATATATATATATATATATATATATATATATATACACACACATACATACATAAAGAATCCCCATGTTTTTGCACCTTCTTCACTTCCAAATTGTAAGTCCCTCAAGGGTTCAGCAGAGCAAATTACCCAACTTCTTAATAGTCTTCTTCGTCAGAAGATATTTATGTTTTGACTCCCTCCCTTTTATGGTAGCTACAACTCCTTCATCTGCCAAATTTGTTGAAAAAATTAGTCTGCTCTTTTCTCTTTACCTGTTTCTTTGTCATTTCAGTAAGTAGAGATTTTATCCAACTCTATTTTTAATTTTATTTTTTTAAAATTCCACCATGGTTAACATACAGTGTTATCATAGCTTCAGGTATACAATTTAGTGATTCAGAAATTCTATACATTACTCAGTGCTCATCACAATAAGTATTCACCTTCACTTTTGTAACCCATCCCCCCACTCACCTCCCTCTAGTAACCATCTGTTTGTTCTCTACAGTTAAGAGTGCTTTTTTGTTTGTCTCTTTTTTCTCCTTTTGTTCATTTGTTTTGTTTCTTAAATTCCACATATGACTAAAATCATATGATATTTTTCTTTCTCTGACTGACTTATTTTACTCAGTATTATACTTTCTAGATCCACCCATGTTGTTGTAATTACATTTACAATTTAATTAGAACATTATATATAACATTAATTATAATATTTATAATTACATTTATAACTTAAAATTACATAAAATGCATAAGTAGTGGAAGAAACAATAGATTAAACTCAGTTTCAAATAAATCTGACACTAAAATGTTAAAATATCATTACTGAATGGGGTGCATAGAAGCCACACAGCTTTTCTCTTACACAAACAGAAACCATAAAGATATAGGAAATACAGATGTGAAACTATGGCTACCATAGAAAAAATAATAGACTTTTCTAAGTCAAGAAAATGAAATATGCCTTTTCACCTTTAAATCATCATGTTCAATACTGAAAACAGTTAAAAAAAAAAAGACATGGACATCCTGATGAGGAAAGATAGACAAAACACTTTGGAAAAATAATATGACAAAATGATTTAGGAATTTTTTTAAGAGAGACAGAGTGGGGGGCAGAGGGAAAGGGAGAGAAAGAATCTTAAGCAGACTCCACATCCAGTGTGGAGCCCAATGTGGGGTTCAATCTCACAATCCTGAAATCATAACCTGAGCGGAAATCAAGAGTTTGATGCTTAACCAAATGAGCCACCTAGGTGCCCTAAGAATATTTTTTTATACTATTTGTTTTATTAATCCTAATTCTGGCAATCTGTTTTATAGAGTGGTAGGGAGAGACAAATATTGTAAGAATAAGTAAATTACATGTAATGAGTGAAGGAAGGAAGATGGAAGACAGAAAAGGAAAATAAAAGAAAGAAAATAAATGGATACCACCTAATGTCTAAGGTATTTTACTACGCAGAAATAATATGACTTGTATATGAATAATTACATGAATTTGTTCAAAATGGTTATTTCACATATAAGAAAAATACTATATACTACTGTTATTTTTTTAAATTAGGCACTAAATTATAGCATACATGCAATATGACCAAAATGCTCAGAACCAGTGCTGAAGAAACAACCCAGAAAGAAATATATTAAAATATATAAAATTGGTAGTTTTCTGTAGTTAAATAAGTGGGTGATTTTTATTTTTCAGCTCTTCTGCATTTTTCCAATATCATCTGAAAAGTTACATTACCACTAATATTGAAACAGCAAAATAAACTTTAAAAAATTAGTGTTAGGATAAAAAAGACTATGAGGCTTTTAAGGAAAGGTAGGCTTCTACTCCCACCATTTTGAGCCATGCTCTCCTGACCACTTATACACAAACTTAGAACACTAGCTCCTATTCAGGCAAGAAGTCCTCCTACTACTGATTTTGTCCTTCAGTAGTTGAGAACGCAGGCCGTAGGGTTAGTCGGACTTGTTTCAAGGTTTGGATTATACTCTTAGACCAAGACTTCTCAGTGCTGGCATTGTTGACATTTGGGGTTCTTTGCTGTTGGAGAAGAGATGCTGTCCTGTCCATTTTAGAAGGTTAAGTATGAGCATCCCTGGAGTCTATCCACTAGATTCTACTAGAATATCCTCAATGACAACTAAAATGTTTCCAGTCATTGCCAAATGTGACTTGATGTGCAAAGTCACCATCATTTGCAAATGAAAGTCTTGCAAGGTACCCGGCTTTAGAAAAGTTATCAATTTTTTATCTCCTTTTGTAAAATTAGGCTACTAATATATCATTCTCAGAGTAGGGATTATTAAACATGTATAACATACCTTGGCATATAATTTGGTACATTATCTAGTAAATGGGAATTTTAATTATTGTTACTTTTCTTTACCTCAGTTATTGTTACGGGTTGAATTGTGTCCCTCAAAAATTCATACGTTAAAGTCCTAACCTTCAGTAACTCACCATGTGGCCTTATTTAGAGACAGGGTCATTATAGATGCAATGGAGTTGAAATTAGACTTTTACAGTGGACTTTTTTTTTTTTTTAAAGATTTTATTTATTTATTCAACAGAGATAGAGATAGCCAGCGAGAGAGGGAACACAAGCAGGGGGAGTGGGAGAGGAAGAAGCAGGCTCATAGCAGAGGAGCCTGATGTGGCTTGATCCCATAACGCCGGGATCACGCCCTGAGCCGAAGGCAGACGCTTAACCGCTGTGCCACCCAGGCGCCCCACAGTGGACTTTTGTTCAGTATGTTTGGTGTCATTATCAAGGAGGGAAGCTTGGAGACACACATGCACATAAGAAAAACACCTGGAGATGAAGGCAGCTATCAGAGTATTACCTCTACAAGCCAAAGAATGCCAAAGGTTGTCAGAAAACCACTAGAAGCTAGATGAGAGGCATGGAATAAATTCACACCCCTCAGAAGGAAGAAAATGGGTGGGCACCTTGATTTTGGACTTCTAACCTATTATAAGAGAGACAATACATTTCTGCTGTGTAAGCCACCCATTTTATTGTACTGTTATGGCAGCCCTAGAAAACTAACATATTATATTAAATACAATAAGTATTTATTGTTGTTGTTGTTATCATTACTACTGCTTCATTAATCTACCTATATTCCATAGCCGTTAACTCCTGTGTAGATATTAGCAGAGTGTTAGAGATGCCTTTGGCTTCGCAGTAAAAGATAAGAAAACAAAAATAAAACTGCTTGAATTCCACTATGGTTCTTCAATATCCAGCATCAGGATTTATTCTAAAAGTATGAAATGCTGCTGGATCCTAATTCAGGTTATATATGATAAACAGTTAAAATTTTGTCCTCAATTCCTTAGAGTTACTCAGCTTTAGAAAAAGTCACAGAAACTTGAATAGTTGCCTCAGAAATTTTTTGGATAGAGTGTAATTGTAGATCACAGATAAAGTCTGAGAGGAACATGGCTTTTTGGGGGGTGGTTGGAGTGAAAATTGGATACATTGCTTTCTAGTCCTGCTATAGGACTTACCGCAAGTCATTTCACTTTTATGGACATTAATTTTCTCAACTATGTAATTTGAGATGGTTATGCTAACGATCTATAGGTTTCTTTGAAGCACTGATGTGTTATATTTTTATAGAGAGAAATAGCAAGCAGAAAAGAAACAAGAGCCAATGATACCAACTTTGGTTGTCTCTCTAACATGCAAGTACATATATAATACTTAGTTCTTTCAATTACATTTCTTAAAAGATATAAACATGTCACACACACACACACACACACACACACACACACACACACGGGCTTATTCCAGATTGTGCAATCATTCGTATCTATGTATCATAGAGCATCTGAGTAAATCCTCTTGGGAGAAAAGCATTGATGCTGTTCTTTCACAGAAAATGCATGTAGTCTTTCCAGGAGTTATGGCACATTGCAAGACTATCCACATAAACTGAGAATCCTACAGAATGACTGACCTAAGGATTAACTTTATAAATGTCATCATCTTCAGTTCAGGGTAATAAAAAAAAATAAATATTAACTTTCCAATTTCATATAATTTAATTTTCCCTCCTGTTTTCTGGGTTAAAATCCATTTCACTGGTGATATGGAAAAAAAAAAAGTATGTTGATATGTCCTTAAAGCAGAAACCAGCTAAAAATCTCTCCCAAAAGAACTATATACCAAAACCAATGTGCTAAATGCTCTATATGCACATATATACCTTCCAAACAACATTATTTACAAGAAACTAAGGTTCAAATACTGTATCTCCCCAAGTGTCATTTGCTTATATTCTAAAATTATCAAATGTTTTTGCTTTTCTTATTCCTTAGTTTACTGAGTTAAAGGAAACATAGATTATAATGGTGACGGTGATAATAGATGGATAAATGGATGGATGGATGGATGGATGGATGGATGGATAAATGGATGTATAGATGGATAGACAGCAAGACAAACACAGTCACCAAACATTTTGTTTACATAATGCCACTTAAAAATATTTGGAGGCAACATCTTTTTAACTTTTAGGGTCAAAAAGGATTCAGACAAAGCTCATGTGTATACACATGGAGACTGCATATTTATGTGCCCCAAACATGATGCGTTTCTGTTCTGACTGAAATTAAAACTTTTAACCTAACCTTTTAATTACCTATGTACCTGATCCAAAAATATTGCTGTGATCTTAGGAAAAACAAACAAAGAAACAAACAAAAACAAGCAAAATAAACAAACTTTTAATAAAGATAAAACCCAGTCCTAACATGAGACACCTGTCTGCATCTGTTGCTACCTGTTTCTCTGCCCCCCAAATACATATACACACAAAGACACACACAGGAAGTAAAGCAAAGAGGCAAAACCTCACCAAATATGTAGTCTTAACATAGTTCATAGTTTTCTCACTTTGGAGTGCTACTGGTTGCCACAGATTTCTACTTCACCTGTCTCCCTGGACTTTGATATATCCCATCCATTTGGACTTTCTCTTCTTTTAGTGTCCTTCCTTAGACAGGACCTCTTGGTTTCCCAATGATAACCAAACACTCTGGTTCAGTACTAACTTAGAATTGCTTTTGATATCAAATGGTTCTCTTGAAATTTAGCAACCTGGTTTTGTTCATCTGTCTTAAGTTTATTCCACCAAGTCCTACTGAAACATTCCCACTATCTGATATTAGAATATGTCTGGAAAACCCCAGGTGCTGAGTGTATCCAGTTAGGCAAAATAATCAACCAACATTTTTTTATTCTTGTTCTTCCTTCTCTACCTCTTTCAATTAAAGTGTCATTTCCATAAACAGAAGTTGAGACAGGATCAGATCTGCACCTGTGTCATATGAGACAACTGTAAGCAGTCCGTATAGATTTTTATTTAATATTAGTAAAGTTGTATCTTGGAAGAGGGTGTTTTTTAGGCATAGAACACAATGAAGTATTCATGTCAGTGAGGGTGAACATCCAGAATACATTATAATCACTGATGGCATCAACTATCTTCTCTAGTGAAAGTCTAAAGGACAAGGCAATTGAAATCATAGTCACTCTATTCCCAATCAATTAGTTTTCTCTCTCAAGAGGTGAATTACCTCAGAAGATAAAATAAGTTTTTATTTGAATGCATGAATTTACCCACATAACCCCAGCACTGAGAAACGCAATGCAGATTTCTGTGTCTCTCTCATAATCCTCATTATGTTGTCAGATTTTATTTTTCTAGTTATTAATTATAGCACCCATTAGTCCACAAGTGGCATTCTGTGTCAGTAACATGTGCCAGAGATTATAATTTGGTGAAGTCATGTGAGTGTACAGAGAACAAGGAGAAAATACCAAGAGGCTGAGAGGTAAGTATATGTGTCTTTCACTGCTGCATCCAAATTGTCTGGCATAGTGTCTGACAAAATAAAAGGTGCTTCCTGAATATTTTTTTTTATAAAATATATTGATGAATGTGTAAGTGAACAGCAGTGATGGCATTTTGCATTTTGTTCCTATTTTCAAAATATGTTAAATGTGAAATTCTTTCTCTTGCATCTCTCCCACCCCTCTTTTGTTAGAGTCTTAAGGGTATACCTATTTTAGGCCGAAAAAAGGCTCATCAATAAATATTGAATGAATGGTGGTTCATGATCCTTAGACTGTCTCCCTGATATTCTGTTCTCACCCATCACATTCCCCTTAGTCAATTTGAATTATGGCAATGGTCGCAGCTATTATGCCTATGCAGATAACTTTAAAATAAAGGTCTTCAAATCAGATTCAGTCTGACTTCTGAATCTGTATGTAGCTCTGCCAACTTGCCATCTATTATGACACTGGCTCCGTGGACAATATTTTCAAAACCTGCTTTTTTCATGCTCTCCATCCCTGACAACTGTGTCATATTTCAGACCCTTGTCATGTGGCCTCTTGACTCTAGTCATTGTCTTTTGCTTCTGCTTTTTGCTTTCTTTAACCCATCTCCTTTGAATTGATGACTGTATTACAGTTCATTAATTCACTGTCTTGTTGGCATCCTTTGGTTGTTCATGGTGATACATTATAAGTTGAATCTTTATCAAGATGTACAAGCCTCTCCTCGATATAACCATGTCTCCCTAAGCACTTCATCTTTGACTTGATAATTTGGCAATTCCCAGTGATTTTATGGTTATGTGAAGTATATTTTTATTTTTCTAGACAATTGAACATGAGAATCTCTCCATCTGGAATGCTCTTTTAAACTTATCTATGTAGCAAAATGCTTTTGTCTAGTAAGTCTCATCTCAAATATTTCCTCCTCTGGGAAGACTTGACTGACTCTAGGAAAGATTGTGAGATTATATTTCCTGCACATCGTGTGTATTTACCTAGATCTTTTAAAATTTTAGTGAGTTTGAGTAGAGGTGTATGAATTTAGGGAGTCCTTGGACGAATGCCCTGGAGAGGTGGGGAGGGTGTTTGGCATTTCCCACAGAAAATTTTGTATATAAAGCCATGTGCTCATATGTACACATTTGCATGAAACTGTGCCAAGATCAAAATCAGAAAATAATTAATTGAAACTCAAATTCTAAATAATGGAGTTGAGAAGATCACAGTCACTGAGTTACAGAGCCAAAAGAATTAGCCAAGGGGAGAAATCAGGAAAGTCAAGTGAATAAATTAGCAGAAGGAAACAATCACCAGGGGTTGTACATAAGTTTTGAACTTAACCTTATCTAACACTATTGCAAATATTTCCCCCCTCCTTATCTGTGTCTATTTGTTGAGAAATGTCCATATAGAAGGTGAGATACATAGCAAAGAGATACCTCCATTACATAACCATCTTCATGGTGGATTTTATAATCTCTAAATCACGTATTTCTCTCAATAAGAATATGAGCTCCTTGAAAATAGAGATGGTGTTTTATTTATCATTTTAATTCTGTATTCATCTAAGATCTGAGCCATACTAAATGGAGGAAGTGAATGTTGGTTAAATTAATGAATGAAAAATTATGATCAGTCTACAATAAGAAATCACCTAAATAACTGAATGGTAGTACAGTTAGTTATAAGAACACTTACCAGAAGGTTCTACTGAAATGTTTTATGGACCTAGCTAAATTGGGTGATACTAGCTCCTTCTTCCCTACTATCCATGTCTCTGCATCTCTTCACCACATTTCACATAAGCAGCATCCTAAGAGGCACTCAGTAAACCTTTAATGACTTTAGAGATGCATTCCCAAAGAAGTGATGTTGTGAGAAGAATGATTTCATGCTGAATTGCACTCACTTCTGACAGGGGCTTACAATATTTCTTGAAACAGTGGGCACTCCAAACAGCAGCCAAGAAAGACAGCAACTGCAGGGAGATTCCTCTCCCTGCTGATGATGGAAGGGTTTTCAGAATGAAGCTTATTGATCCTTGATAAGTGAATGTTACAACTGTGAATTCTCACTCCATGATATTGAAGTTTAAAACCCATTCTAAAAGACGCTGCACCTCACCCACTGACTCTTGAAAAAATTGATGAGGCTTCCCCATCCCTTAGTGATATATTCCTGGAAAGGTTCCCCCCCCCCCCAGCATGTGAGCTCATTTTGAGAGTCACATAGTTACCTATCTCTTAGGGAAGCAGATTCATTAGGCAATAATCTTTAAGGATGGGAGATGCCATGCTCTCATTTGCCAAAATAAATTGTTTGTTAACATTTTTGCTTTGAAATATCTTCAGGTAGCTTTTGCTTTATAACTTAGCTGTTACCAAGGCTAGAAAGTATATTATTGTTAATTACATCTTTCTAAAAGAAAAAAGAGATGTGATTTGGGATCATAGAATTTCATGTTTCAGAGAGGTCTCAGAAATTGCCTCATGCTGCTGGGATACCTGAATTCCTGCCTAGACATTCCTCCATGAGGCTTCTGTCAGGGTCCTACCACTGGCAGAAGGTACTGTTGCTGACTTTCACACAGCTGATCTGTGATTTTAGGCAAAACGGCCTTATTGCTGTAGATACAGACAAAATGTGTGAGCACAGAGGTCAGTTTCAGTAACTGAAGTGATCATACCTTCTGTGTAAGCTACCTGATTGAGATTTAAGTGGTGTTTACTGAATGCTTATTGTATGGCAGGCACAGAGTCGATGTATTTCCATATGGTTACATTTAAGTTTCACAACCAACTTTGGAAGTTTCTAATATTGTTTCCATTTAAAAAATGATGAAATTTAAACACAGATGATTTAAGAGTTTTGCCTAAAATCACAAAGATGAAGTAACAAAGAAAGAATTAGGAACAATGTTTCCTGATTCCAATCTTAATGTTATTTCCTATGCTCTCAGCATGTGACCTCTCATTTATTCTTTTTACTTGATAGGATTTAACATATCATGCTCAGATCATGTTCAGTAATTTCTCTTTATTAGTTCTATTTTCCAAAATTCTTATTTAATAACTTAATGAAAACCTCAAATATGTGTGCATATATATGTGTGTAATATTTATATGCACATATATATGCAATCTCATATTACAAAAATTATTTTTCCCATTATTAAAACTAGGGGTCAGCAAGTTACCAACTGCTTTTGTAAATAAAGCTTTATTGAAACACAGCCATACTCACTTATTTATTAACTTTCTGTGGCTGCTTTTGTCCTGTAATGGTAGAGTGCAGTGGGTACAATTGAGAATTGGAGACTTTATAGCCTGTAAAGCCTAAAATATTTACCACTGGTGCCTTTCCAGGGTCTTTCCACAGAGTTAAGAATTCCTTTTTTTTTTTTTTTTTTTTTTTTNTTTTTTTTTTTTTAGATTTTATTTATTTGACAGAGATAGACACAGAGAGAGAGGGAACACAAGCAGGGGGAGTGGGAGAGGGAGAAGCAGGCTCCCCGCTGAGCAGGAAGCCCGTGGCAGGGCTTGATCCCAGGACCCTGGGATCATGACCTGAACCAAAGGCAGAGGCTTAACGACAGATGCCCCACCACAGAGTTAAGAATTCAGCCCCTATATTGGTGTTACTTCACCTGTTTGGCTTCTTTGCTTGATTGTACCAAGATGGCCCTGGTTAGTGATGATGTACTTCACACATTTTAAATTAATGTGTTATCTGAAGTGTTTGCTCACCCTGGTTTAATCCATGGGAAATAAATGATTTTGGGGGGAATAAAATGATTTTTGGGGGATTTTTTGGGAATAAAGTGATTTTGGGGGATTTTGGGGGGGGAATAAAATGATTCCCATGGAAAATCATTTTCTTTTGTGTATGTACATATAGGGATCCATACATGTGTACTTTAAAATGTTGATAAAACCTTTTTTAAAAATACTGGGTGGAAACAAAGCCTTGCATATGAAGATCTTATTTATATAAGGATATATATGTCTGTCTGTCTATCATCTATCATCTATCTATCNCCTGTCTATCATCTATCTATCATCTATCATCTATCTATCTATCTATCTATCTATCTATCTATCATCTATCTATCTANTCTGTCTATCATCTATCATCTATCTATCTATCTATCTATCTATCTATCTATCTATCTATCTTGACCTATGTGTTTCAGCCATCTCTCATGCCTCCACCTGTTATTCCAGCCACTGCTGTCTCAGCTGAACTATATTTCTCTCTCTTAGNTGACCTATGTGTTTAAGCCATCTCTCATGCCTCCACCTGTTATTCCAGCCACTGCTGTCTCAGCTGAACTATATTTCTCTCTCTTAGTGTCCTAAGACTTCTCTGATGTCAAAGTATGGGATATCTGAAGGAACCTAATCCCATAAATGCACAAACTTGGAAGATCAAAGGCAATAATAACCCACGGTCAAACTCTTGACTAACACGGTAGAAGAACTGGGCATTCCATTTTCTGTCCCCAGAATGGACAACTCTGGGGTATATTTCACATGAGTCTTTAAATGTTCTCAGAAATAGAGACCCAGGTGCTTATAATGATGACAGTTTGATGATGTACCCTTAGACTGGCTTTTTCTTCTTATTTTCCCTTCCTAGTTCCTCATTACTAATCTCTAGGATCACTTTCAAAAATAGACTAACTGTATATACACAAGCCCACAGGATATAGAACAGTATATGCATCTATGTTGTATATACTTAGTTGAGAAGTGGTGAATGAGAAATACACTTCCAACAACTTCCCTTTACTGTGACCACAGTATCCTTTATTATGCATGTGTTTTCCTATGGCAGTTGGATGAGCCATCTGAATCTTTTTCAAAATAGCATTTTAGAAAATAACTATTAAGGGTGCCTGGGTAGTGCAGTCGTTAAGCGTCTGCCTTTGGCTCAGGGCGTGATCCCGGCGTTCCGGGATCGAGCGCCACATTGGGCTCCTCTGCTGGGAGCCTGCTTCTTCCTCTCNAAGTCCCACGTTGAGCTCCTCTGCTGGGAGCCTGCTTCTTCCTCTCCCACTCCCCTGCTGTGTTCCTTCTCTCGCTGGCTGTCTCTGTCACATAAATAAATAAAATCTTAATAAAAAAAAGAAAATAACTATTAAATATCTAGAGTTGCTACTGAAAATAAAAACTATGTTTAACTCCCAGTATATATAGTATTAAATAGCTTAAATGCAATGTGTGTGTTGGTAGAGGTGGGTGGGGGTAAGTACTCACAGGCATGCATATGCACCAGAGCGCTACACAAAATACTTTTTCAATATTATGCTTATTCTTGCATACATTAAAAATACTATAATTTTATATTATATAAAAAGATATTTTGTTACAATATATGAAATAAAATTATTTAAAACCCAGATATCTATAGATAGATAGAAATATATAGATACACAGATATGTAGATGTAAAATTATTTGAAACCTATAAATATATATATATTTCCCTGTTTTGTGTTTTATCCAGTATTATATGTCACATCCTATATCTGTCTATCTAAATTTAAAAAAAAATACTAATATAAAACCAGTGATATGTTTTTGACCAAGCCTATGTCATTAGAGTTATTTGTTAAACTTTTGTTGCTAGGTTCACATATTTTAAAAATTGTTACTCTTACTCTTCATTTTTTAGACAAACAAGGGCAATATGAAATACACTGTGTTATAAAGTTGCTGTTTTGTGGTAATATTAAAGTCCCTTCTAGTTGCACAGTGTCTCCTATCAGTGAAGAACAAGATGGTATTTATCAGTCATGTGTGAATATAACTGGCATTGTCAAGCATAACAGACAATAGATTCTACCCTAAGTTTAGAGAAGACACAGACATGTTCCTCAAAATGATGTTTTTTATAGTAACCTTCCATAAAATCCAATGTTGTAGTATTATATCTTTACTCTGTGTAAGTATTTTCATGTCAGATGGAGAAATTATGTCTCCTTCTGCTATAAAATCTGTCCTTGATCCACAAAAGAGAGACTTCTGGAGAAAATATGGTTCTCCAACATGGGTTAGTGTGATGGACAGGTTACAGAGCCTAAAGTCAGATCTCTAATAAGTCTATGTCTGGAGTGTATGGATGTGTGTGCAACCTTCTCTGACCCTCTGTCTCAATCTCAGTGGGTTAGTTTTCTATTGTTGCTGTAACAAATTACCACAAATTTAGTGGTTTAAAGTAACACAAACTTATTATCTTACAGTTCTGTAAGTCAAAAGTCAGACATGGATCTCATTGGCCTAAAATCAAGGTTATCAAGAAGATTACACTCCTTCCTGGAGGCTCCATGACAGAATTATTTTCCTAGACTATTCTATTTTCTAGAGGACACCCACACTCCTTAGTTCCTGGATCCCTTGCTCTATATTAAAGTCAGTAACATAGCATATCCCTCACCATTCTTCCATAATAACATCTCCCTCTGACCACAGCTGGGGAAGGTTCTCCACTTTTGAAAACTCATGTAATTACATTGAGCTCACTGACCCATGTAATTAGAGATCTCACCCAGGAGAATTTTCCCACGTCATGGTCCATAATTGTAATCACATTGAATAAGTCATTTTCGTCATGTAAAGTAACATAGTTAACAGTTTCTTAGATTAGAATGTAAATATCTTTGGGGAGGGTACATGATTCTACCTACCTCACTCTGTGCTGAGATTTAAAACATTTGTTTCCAGTCAGCTGGGAAGATAGTGGAGTAGAAAGACCTTAAGTTTGCCTTGTCCCACACATACAACTAGATAACACCCATATCAGTGTAAATTACCCAGACAATGACCTGAAGACTGGCAGAACAAACCCCACAACTAAAGGCAGGGAAGAAGCCACATCAAAGAAGGAGGGAAGGGCAAAAACATGGTCTGGGAGTGAAACAGACTGTGGCCATCTGTGGTGGGGAGGGAGCCAGTGGCATCAAGAAGGACAGAGAGCAGACTTTTACACTGGGGAGCCCATTAATGGGGAGGACTAATTGCCCTAATACATACCTTTGAAAGTGAGAGTGACCGAATTTCATGAGTTCTTAAAACCAGTGGGACTGAAAGCCTGGAATTTTAAAAATCAGTGGGGTCACTTCTGAGAGAGCCTGGACTGCATTAGGAAGTAGAGCCCCCACCTTTAAAGAGAAAGAATGACAAACAACCTGTGTGGATACGGCATAGAACCAGCAGTTTGAAAAATGCTAGGGCAGATGCGAGGGAAAGTGATTTGGTCATCTCAGAGTGCTGCCCAGAGAAACAGGAATTATGGAAGATACCCTCCTGGAACAAAGAAGCTGGAAGGCATCAATTCCCTCCATGGTCCCCACAGCCAGCATAAACAATGTCCANCATGGTCCCCACACCCAGCATAAACAATGTCCACTTTCAAGAATCAGAACAGCACCAACACTACTTACCTAACTTGCTTGCACCAACCCCCCTACCCACACTTTGAGGGATCTCCCCATCCAAGTCATACTCCTCTCAGTCCTGGCATTGCAGGTCCCTTCCCTGGAAAACCTGTGCAAACTCTGCCAATACCACATCTCCTGACTTGTGCATTTTATCAGACTTCAGTTCTGGCAGCAACAGGGGCAGGTCTTGTTTTACAAGCAGACCACCGCACATGTTGCTGCCCACAATAGGAAAAGAGAATCTCAGAAGACAACTGGACTGAAGAAAAAAGAAGCCAAGACTCAACAGCACAGTACATGCAACACACACAGGAGACACTCCCTGAGCACCAGGCCATGGGGAACAAGGGACACTCACTGCATTGCAGGACATTAAAGAAACTCTTCTTCATAAGGCTATTACTGTTAAGAGCAAGAGAAGGAGATAACTTTCCTAACACAGAGAAATAGATATAGAAATTCAGACAAAATGAAGAGGTAGAGAAATAACTCCCAGATAAAACAACAGGACTGAATCACAGCAAGAGACAAAAGTGAAACAAATTAATATGCCTGATAGAGAATTTAAGGTAATATTCATGAAGATACTGGACTGGAGAAAAGAGTAGAGGACATAAGTGAGACCCTTAACATAAAGATGAAAAGAACGAATGAGAGATCAAGAAAATAATAAATGAAATTAAAAATTAACTTGATGGAATAAATAGCAGCTTAGATGAAGCAGAGGAATAAATCAGTGACCTAAAAGACAGAGTAATGGAAAGTAATCAAACTGAGCAAACACCTGAAAGAAAATTATGCAAATTGAGAATAGTCTTAGGGAACTCAGTGACTCTGTCAAGCATAATAAGATCCACAACAAAGGGATTCCAGAAGAAGAGAGGGGGCAGGAAATTTATTTGAAGAAATTTATTTGAAGAAATAATAGCTGAAAATTTCCCTAATCTGGAGAAGAAAACAGATATCCAGATGTAGGAGGCACAAAGACCCCTCCCACACAAAATTCAACCCAAGGAGGTCCAACACAAGACATATAGTAATTAAAATAACAAAAAGTAGTAACAAAGTATAAACATGAATATACATATATACTTATCTATGTGTGTGTGTGTGTGTGTGGGTGTGAGTATTCATTTCGTTTATATGAAAGCAGCAAGAGAAGTAAAGACAGTTACATAGAAGGGAAACCCCATGTCTATCAGTGGATTTTTCATCAGAGAAAAAGAAAAACAAAACAAAACAACCCCAAACCCAGCAAAAAGAAGGCAATAATAGAGTAGAGAAGAAATAAATTATATAGAAACTAAAAACAAAAACAAAAACAATAGATCAATGAAACCAGGACCTGGTTCTTTGAAAAGATCAATTAAATTGATAAATCTTTAACAAGACTCATTCAGAGAGAGAGACAGACAGAGAGACGGACAGAGATAGAGAGACAGAGAGAGAAACCAAAATAAACAAAATTACTGATGAAAGAGGAGAAATAACAACCAACACCAAAGAAATACAAATAATCATAACAGAATATTATGAAAACCTATATGCCAACAAATCACACAAGGTAGAAGAAATGGATAAATTACTAGAAACATAACCTACCAAAAGTAAAGCAGGAAGAATCAGAAAATTTAGAGCAGACTGATTACCAGCAATAAAATAGAGTCAGTAATAAAACAAAACAAAACAAAACAAAACAAAAAAAACAAAGAAAAAAAGTCCAGGACCAGATGGCTCACAGGAAAGTCTACCAAAAATTTAAAGAAGAATTAATATCCATTCTTCTCTACCTATTCCAAAAAATAAAGAGGAAGGGAAACTTCAAATTCATTCTATGAGGCCAGTATCACATGGATACAAAAACCAGATAAAAACACCACACACACACACACACACAAAAGAGAGAGAGACAGAAGTAGAGGCCAATATCTCTCATTAATATAGATGCAATGATCCTCAACAAAATATTAGCAAACTAAATCCAACAATATATTATATCATACACTACGATCAAGTCAGACTTATTCCTGGGCTCCAAGGGTGGTTCAATACTCACAAAAAAATTTAATCAGTTTAAAATATGACATCAATGAGAGAAAGGATGAAAACCATATGCTCATTCCTAAAGATACAGGAAAAGCATTTGATAAGGTACAACATCCAATTATGATAAACCCTATGTAAGTTTGGTCTAGAGGGAATATAGTTCAATGTAATAAAGGCCTTATATGAAAAACCCACAGCTACTCACTGGTGAATAACAAAGCTGTTCCTATAAGGTCAGGAACAAGACAAGGATGACCACTCTCTCCACTTTTACTCAAAATAGTATTAGAAGTCCTAGTCACACCAATAAGACAAGAAAAAGAAATAAAAGGAATCTAAATTGGTAAAGAAGAAATAAAACTGTCGCTTTATGCAGATGACAGGATACTATACATAGGAAAACCTGAACACTCTACCAAAAAACTAGGAGAACTGATAAATGAATTCAGTAAAGTCACAAGATACAAAATCATTGAACAGAAATCTGTTGAATATTTATATACTAATAATGAAGCAGCAGAAAATGAAATTAAGAAAACAATCTCATTTATAACTATACCAAAAACAATATCTAGGAATAACTTAACCAAAGTGGTGAAAGACATGTACTCTGAAAGCTACAAAACACTGAGAAAGAAATTTAATACAACACAAAGAAATGGAAAGACATTCCACGTTATGGGTTAGAAGAACAAATTCTGTTAAAATGTCTCTACTACCCAAAGCAGGCAGTAATTTCTCTGACATTAATTGTAATGATATTTTTCTAGCTATGTCTCCTGGGGCAAGGGACATAAAAGCAAAAATAAACTATTGAGACTATACCAAAATGGAAAGTTTCTGCACAGTGAAGAAGACAAACAACAAAACAAAATGGCAACCTACTGAATGGGAGAAGACCTTTGCAAATGACATATCCAATTCAGGGTTAGTATTCAAAGTATATAAAGAACATGCAAAACTCAACATCCTCAAAACAAATAATGTAATTATAAAATGCGCAGAAGACATGAACAAACATTTTTCCAGAGAAGACATACAGATGGGCAACAGACACATGAAAGATGCTCAACATCACTCATCATCAGGGAAATGCAAATCAAGGCTACAATGAGATATCACCTCACACTGGTCAGAATGACTAAAATCAAAAACACAAGAAACAATAAGTACTGGCAAAGGATAGGAGAAAAAAAGAACCTTGTACACTGTTGGTGGGAATGCAAATAGGTGCACTCACTCTGGAAAACCGAATGGAGGTTCCTTAAAAAATTAAAAATAGAACTACTCTAATACAATGATCTAGTCATTGTATTACTGGGTATTTACCCAAAGAATATAAGAACACTAATCCAAAGGGATATATGCACCCCTATGTTTACAGTAGTATTACTTACAGTAACCAAACTATGGAAGCATGTCAGGTGTCCCCTGATTGATGACTGGATAAAGAAGTGGTATATATATGTGTGTGTGTGTGTATATATATATATATATATATATATATATATGATATATATGTATGTATATTATTATATATGTATATTAATATATAATATATTGAGTATTCAATGGATTATTATTCAGCCATAAAAAAAAGAAATCTTGCCAGCAAAATAAGTCAGAAAAACACAAACACCATATGATCTCACTCATATGTGGAATTTAAGAAACAAAACAGGACCAAAGGAAAACAAGAGACAGAGATAAAGAGAGACAGACGAATCAAGAAACAGATTATTAACTATAAAGAACAAACTGATGGTTACCAGAGAGGAAATGGGTAAGGGGATGGGGGAAATAGGGAATGTAGATTAAAGAGTACACTTAAAATGATGAAAAAATAAATAAACAGTGAAAAAAGGGAAAGGATAGGAGACCTATTGTACGAAAAATTAAAAACCAACCACTTGCTCTATGATAAGTAATGCCTTATTGAAATACAATGCCAGTAATAAGGGCTGATTGTTACCCCATGCATAAAATAAAATAAAATAATAAAATAAAATACTTGTTTCATAGATTGATTCAATAAGATGATATGAGTAAAGATAAATAAATAATCAATCAATATTTGGCTATTACCTATGAGTTTATACACGTCTGTTTATTTACTTTTGTCACTGAATACGTGTCATGGTTTTTGTACTGTCAAATACCCAAATCATAAGACATAGCAAAATGGTTGTGATATTAAGCTGCTAAATTTCAAAGTAATTGATTCTGTGCAATGATAACTATGTAAAATTGAAGGCAAGGGTGATCTTGAATTCCTAAGCAATCCATGGAAGGTGATGGAGTATAAGGCAGTATTTCAGGCTATGATTCAAATTAGATGGAGATTGGGAGTAAAAAGATTATACATTCTCAAAATGAAAAGACTGAGTCCTAAGTTTTAAATTTAGTTTTGAGGAATGCTGGCTCTTTGAGATTTCAGCATAGATAGGGCATATATGTGCTATGTGATCTTTGTTTATATACTATCTAAGAGGATAGTAGCCCAAAAGGATGGAAGAGAGGGAGGGAGGGAGAGAGGGAGGGAGGGAGGGAGGAAATAAGGAAGGAAGCAAGCAAACAAGCAAGCAAGAAAGGGGAGGGGGCAGGAAAGGAGGAGGGAAGGAAAGTCAGATAGACATTTAGGTTGAGAACCAAATAAGAATGTAGGTCAAATGAACTAGGATCTAAATAATCAGGTTTCTACTGGCCGAAAGGGCCAGTTCTTAGAATCTGTCTTCTAGCAGACATACCATACTTATAAACCATCAAGATGCAGAGAATGTCATTCAAACTTTATAGAAAGTGAGGTGCCTCTCAATGCCTGCATGGATTCTTTCTGGTAAATTACTTTTGTGTATTTAGCTGTTTTCCATTGTTGATGCTAACTTATCTCACAGTACATTATAGACCATTGTTTGGACACACCACCACAAACTACATTCAGGACTCTCTCAATTGAGCACATGCTGGTCCTTTTCATAAGAATCCTTTATTATGTTTAACTTTTCTTCCTTATAATGAACTCCCATGCTGATATTAAGTTAGTTTAGCATAGAGTGCTGGCTTATAAGCTCATTTTGCCTGGATCTAAATCCTGTTTCTGCCTCTTAGTGGCAATGAGACACTGATAAAGTCACTTAACTTCTCTTGGCCTCTGTTTTTTAGCTGAATGTGCTAAAAATTCCATTGATCATTTAGGATATATGGTTAGTATAAGAAATTAAAGAGTTCATGCACATGAAGCAATTAGAAGAGTATAAGCCATATAGTATGAACTCAGAACATACTCAACATCATCAGACTCAACATCAATGCTTCTTTGAGGACTTCTTAGAATACTCAACTCAGTTTCATTTTCTCATCGTATCTCTTACCCTGGCACATTTTGAAATGTTTGTCACCTTGCAATATCACTGTCTCCCACCTAGAGACTAAATCCTTGAAATGAAGACTAACTTAGCTATTGCTGTATTCTTGGTGGCTCACAAAGTTGGGACACAGATTCAGTACTCACAAAACAGAATCCAAATGAATAAATAAATTATTCAATACATCTGTCAACGTATTTGAGCTGATTAAGATTAAGCAGGGTTTTTTTTCATTTTTTCAACTAAAACTCCCCCTTCTCTCTGTATATAAATATATATACATATATATAAATAAACATATATATATATGGCATATATATAGCATATATATTATATATATAAAGGTTACTATAAAGGCAGAAAAGTATTAGTTGAAAAAATAGAGGAGCTGAAATCATACAGAGCACGTTTAAAACAATCTTTCACACCAAACACTTGCTGGTTGACCTTCAAGAGGTAACAAACTAGAGTCTCTTTTATCTACCTACATTGCATTGACATGAAAATTCATATAAAATGTATAAAGGACCTGCCACCTTGAAGACACCTAATAGCTAATAGCTATTGTGTTGGCATTGCCAAAGGTTATAGGCTTGGCTATTCATAGAGCACATTGCAGATTCTTAGGAATAAACAATCCTGCCTAGACAGAGCCACATTATTATTCTGTTTTTTAAACAAAAGCAGTGAAGTAATTTAGAGCCTTCCAGATAAGCTCAACTTTCATATATTGTTACCTGGGGCCAGGGAAAATATCAGTGGGAAAGCAACTGGTAGAAATAGATAGGGCTATTTGCTTTTTAAGTGTCTTTGGGCCCAGGAAATGAAAGTTCTACAGGCAGATTTCCCAAAGCCCATGAGAGGATTACTGCTCTGCTGGAGCCTTTTACCTGTACATTAAAATAGCCAGAGTAGCTTCCTTTATATAAGAAGTCATAAGTTTGTCTATTTACTCCAAGAGATCAATAAATACCAGTTTCGAATTTTATTCTAAGTATTCATTTGCCACTAACATAAAATCAAACGAAAAATTTTTATTCTCAATGAAGAAATCATCATCATAGCAGGAGTTACGTGTGCAGTGCCAACGAAGCCATGTTAATTGTTTATGTATATTATTTTATTTAATCCACAGAAAGACCTTATGACAAAGATTCTATTATTATTACCATCATACTATAGAAGAGGCTGCTGAAACTTAGAATAGTAGATTAATAGTCACAGCAAATAAGGGGTAGAAATGAGATTTCAGCTCAGATCTTTCTTACTCCAAGACTTGTTCTTTCCTTGAATTGCACTGTTTTTCAAAAATATTAATTAATTGTCACATGTTAGTGGGAAAGAGCTAGACTAGACATTGAGCTATGTCAGCTAAATGGCCTTACTTTAACTGTACAGTGAAAGGACATGTGGTCAGAGAATGGCAGGAACAAAAGTCCACAGGAAAACCTTTATCTCAGTGCAATTTTTGAGGCTGAAAATTACAGTGTTATGTTTGGGATACAGGTATCATTGCCCCACCTTTACCAATTATTAGCTGTGTAAGTTTAAGGTAGTCACTGACCTTCATAAACTTTTCTCCCCAGAAGTTAACCTGGTAACAGAGATTTGTGCAAGTATCTTATTTAGGAAGCAATTCTAGAAGATATTGAGGAAATGGGGGAAGATATATGGGGGAAAAAAGGAAGTCAATACAGAGTTCAATGATGAAAAAGACATGAATGTGGGCAAAAAAAAGTTCAGTCCCACTTGAGATCTCTGGAAGCCTGCAAAGAACAGGTATCACAGTCTTGTATTTTGGAAAAAGAGTGAGGAAGTTGGGAAATTTATCTACCAACTCCTGTCCATCTTTGGACAAGGACTGCACTGCATCATTAACACCTGTTGTTTCTGGTCTGTCCTGTGGATGTAAGTCTGCTCCAGCTGCCAGAGAAAATCATCAGTTAAAACATCACAGGTTCTGGAAGTAGGAAACTATCAATGCATACAGAAATGATGAGTGCTGACGACATGTGGACGGGGCACTGACAGCATCTGCTATACTCACAGAGCCTCAAGGCTCCTATGCAGAAAACAAGGATAATGACTCTTACTCTGTGTAACTTAGGTGTTACCAAAACATAAATAACATGAATACAAAAATGATTTCAAGAAAAATCTTAAAGTAAATGTTATTTCTTATTATTTTTGGTGAAATCATTAGTCTTATTGTTATAGCAAATCTTATCAAACTACCTTAAGTACTTCCTATTTACATGATGACAAAATGTAGGATTTCTCATTCCATCTGTTAAGCTAATAAGAGATATGTGAAATTGTTCCTTATCATCTTGTCTTTCAAGCCATATACTTTTAACTTTTCAGTTGAAAAGTTATTTTTTAATTAATTAATTTATTTATTTTTTATTTTTCTTAGGTGATGGTCAGAAAATAATTTT
>NC_048229.1:60267670-60376104 GCF_002007445.2 Ailuropoda melanoleuca
CCCCACCAGAATGGAGAGATTTTGTTTTCTTATTCTCAACCCTGAACCATTTAAGATACAATAAAGGCTGTGCCTTAGGAGCAAAGACAACACACAGAAAGAGAAACCCACAGAAGTACAAGATGATCAGATCATAACTGAATGTATCACACAGCTCCTAGATATACACCTAAAAGAAATAAAAACACACATCCACTCAAAGATTTGTATACAAATGTTTATAGAAGCTGTATTAATAATGGTTCCAAACTAGAAAAAACAAACAAACAAACAAAAACAATCATCCATCACTAGGTGAATGGATAAACAAAATATGGTATATTCATACAATGAAATAGTACTTGCTCAGGGAAAAAAAAAAGAACTAGTGAAGCATGGACAAAACGGACAAATCTCAAAAACATTACACAGAGTAAAGCAAGAAGCAAAACGCAAGAATAAACACTATATGATTCACTTATATGGAACTCCAGAGAAGATCAAGTAATATGTAGGGACAAAAAGAAAATCATTGGTTTACTAGTTTTATTTTGTTTATTTTTTAGAGTATGAGTGTGTTGAATGCACAATTCCAAAATTATTTTCCATGGTTAAAGAAATTTTATATATCTTGACTGAGGTGGTGAAAACATGAGTGCTATGAAAAGAAGCGTATCCACCCAAAATTCATATGCTGAACATCTAACTCCCAACGTCACTGTATTTAGAGGTAGGGCCACAAAGAAGCAAGTGAAGTTAAATAAGTTCATAGAGTGGCACACATTGATCTAATAGGAATAGTCAAAAAATACCAGAGAGCTTTNGTGCTATGAAAAGAAGCGTATCCACCCAAAATTCATATGCTGAACATCTAACTCCCAACGTCACTGTATTTAGAGGTAGGGCCACAAAGAAGCAAGTGAAGTTAAATAAGTTCATAGAGTGGCACATTGATCTAATAGGAATAGTCAAAAAATACCGGAGAGCTTATTCTTTTCACCATATGAGAACACAGCAGGAAGGCAACTATCTGCAAGCCAGGGAGCTGGCTCTCACCAGAAACCAAATAGACCAGAACCTTAATCTTCAACTTCTAGCCTCCAGAGTGTGAGAAAATAAATTTCTATTTTTTATGCCTCCGAATCTATAGCAGTTTTGTTATAGCAACTCAAGTTGACTAATACAATTGGTATTTACATTTGTTAACATTTAGTAAACTCCATATTTAAACATGTGTAAGATTTATTATATATAAATTATATTTCAATAAAGTTGATTAGAAATATTACGAAGACAGCACACTGAAAGGAATGTAGTTTACCGAGGAAGGCAGATGCAAATGAAAGGCAGAATTCATACTATTCATACATAAGTTCAGGGAAGTTGGGAAGTACCAAACAAAACATTAAGAAAAACAAAAAGACAAAAAAACTAAGCTGAGCTTTTGACAGAGGAGGAAAATGGGCTCAAAAATGCCCACATTATACAGAAGTTAAAATGAACATAGTTTGAAGTTTGATAGATTGTGTTGAGATGACAACGATGAATAGGTTCTAGGCAATGTCCAAGCTTCTGGAGTAACTTACTAGGTGAATGATGATATTTATTATAAAACAAGGAACCATGCAACATGCAGATTGGGAAGAAGGATGCATTTATTTTGGGTATGATAGGTTGAGTTGTCTTGCCGACATTCAAAAGGAGATACCTCTATGGTACAAGATACAGAGCTCTGAATTTCAGAATGAGCTCATACTTACCTATAAATTAGAGTCATTAGCATACAAATAAGAATTACAACCATGAGAGTGGATGAGATCACTCAGTTGGAGATGTTAGAGAAAAGAAAAGAACTTATCTAAGAATACATAAAAATATGAATATTTAAGAGACAGGCAGAGGAAGTGAAGTCAATGAAGAAAAAAATAAAGATAAAAGAGTGAATGAAGAAGAGTGGTGTCACAGAAGTCAAAGGAATAGAGAATTTTGAAGAGGGCAACATCAATAATGTCAAATGCAGCTGAAAAGTCTAGTAAAAAGAGTCCATTTAGGTCTGAAGCACATTTATTGGATTTGGCACTAAGGACTGGGACTGGCCAGGAATGAGAGAAAGAAATCTTGGCCTAAAAGCTGGAGTATCTGCATTCATATGAAGACTCCAGGGACACAGAACAAATTCCTTTACCTCTATATACCTGAACACTCTATCAAATGGATGATAAAAAAAAAAAAGGTTGTTAGAAGATGAAATACAATGAGTGTGGAAACAACTTCTTACTTTGGGTATTTTCTTTTCCCAAATAAGCTATTTTATGTGCTACTCTATTTAGTGAAGAAAGAATAATGTATCAGAAATATAATTATTCTATCATATCTTCATCAGCCAAGAGAGGCTAAACTATGTCACAATAACAAAATATCAAAAATCTTCATGGTTTAGCACAACTAAAGTGTATTTCTCATATCGATGTTACATGTCCAACACAAGCCGGTGGTGAGTTTGGGTCCATACATTGATCCCAGGCCATCTTACAATATTACACCATCTTATGATATGCTTCCACACACAAACGCCTATAGTTTCCTTGTAGTAGAGACCTGAAAAATCAAATACTGTCAATCAAATGTTTTGTCCTGGAAGCAAAGGCCACTTCTTTTCAAATATTACATGACATAATTAGATACCTAACAATTCCCAACTTGAAAGGTTTAGGGAAATCCAATTTCCCCATACTCCTTCACAGGAATAAGAATTAAAAATATTAGAATATTTTACAATACTCTAAAATGATATTAGGATATAAATTCTACAGAATGATACCTTTTAAAAAGAGACCCACATACTTTTGTCCTCATTCAATGCAGAACTTTCTTTTATCCCCAACTTTGTCACTTGTAACACCTAACAGTGTCCATAGACTTATTAGAAAAGCCACTTATATTACATGATTATTTTATTTATTAAATGGGAAGACATAATTGTTCAGTGGAAAGAGCACACGTATTGGGAAAATAGATGTGGTATTCTGGATATGTGTTGCAACTACAGGCAAAATACTTAAACTCTCCAGTATTTGTCATTTTTATTCACATAATAAAAGCAATATAAAACCATTAGAATATTTCTTCCTGAAAATGGAATGAAATAAATGAAATCACTGAGCACAATAACTTAGACAGAATTGGTAAAGCAATTTTTTCATTTGCTTTTTTTTTCTTTTAATTTCCAGAACTAATCTAGTCAGATCCCCTGGGTTTAGAGATGATTTTGTATCTTTAGTCTTTACTTACAGAATAGGTTCACTTCAGCTTCCTTGAACACTGATTGTAAATACCATGAAATAAACATACTTTGAATGTCAGAAATAGCCCTTCGATTTATCCATGTTCCACCTTCCTCTAGTTCTTGTGGATATACTACCCAGGTAAGAAGGACAGGTTGTTACTTATAGGATATCCAGTTTCTGATTCAAAAGGAGTAGCACATGCTTTGTCTAGCTTACTGCTCTGTGTCTTCTGTGGAACTGAGGTGATTCAGGCTATGAAGGTTCACAGCAGTGTCATCCCCTCCCTAATCTCAATCACCGGGCACACCTTACTCATACTCTTCTACATGTCGGAAGAGATACAATATAAATATGTCATTATGGCTTGTGTGTTGCTTTCAATTAAATGCTGTTTTCCCAGAACCCATAACTTTAAGTCCATACTTTAAGTGTTAGCCAACCAAACTGCCAATATTCAGGCTATTACCCAATCACTTATTTTGTGTCTTACTGAATAAAACCATCAGAGGCAACATCTACATTTCTGTTGTGAAAGGAAATATGTTTTTTGAGGGAAATTAACTATATTGCATCCCATCCCTCAGTTTTTATCTAATTTATTCCACTGGAGTAACTCAGGAGTGACTGTTAATAAAATAGCAAGCATCTTCTCATGACCAAAGATGTGTTGTTGGCAAATGATGCTGCTTGATGATAAAGATGCTCTGGCTTGCTGTGACCAGTGAGAAGGAAGTATGTTTAGACATCTGGGTCATGATTTGATTTATTTAATGTGTGATTATATATCTCAGCTTATCAGGGATACTCAAAAATAAGTCTTGTGTCTGTTTCCAAAGCATTGACTTAGAATCAAGAATCAAGGACTAGGCCATTTGCCACTATGAATGATACACATCAATAGTGATTCATCCTTCCTTAAAGGAAAATCATTTCTTTGCATGTTCTTTGGAAAATGAATAAATAAACTTATATTATTACTACAAGAAAACAGAATTGTAAAAGTGCATTAACCTTCCTTTAGAAATAATTTATTGAAGTAATTTAAGTTGTCATTTTTATTCACATAATAAAAGCAATATAAAACCATTAGAATATTTTTTTCCTGAAAATGGAATGAAATAAATGAAATCACTGAGCACAATACCTTAGACAGAATTGGTAAAGCAATTTTTTCATTTGCTTTTTTTTTTCTTTTAATTTCCAGAACTAATCTAGTCAGAGCCACTGGGTTTAGAGATGATTTTGTATCTTTAGTCTTTACTTACAGAATAGGTTCACCTCAGAGAACCTAAGTTACACGTAAGTTACAAGCTAAAAAAAAAGATATATAACATCAAAATATGACCAACCCTTAAAAATCATATCAAATTTATATTAGTATTTTGTGCCAAATAGCACTTTTAATTTTAAAAATGCAATCACAAATAGTAAGAACTATGAACACAAATCAAAATCCAGTTTCATTTTCACAAATGCCTTTCTTGCTTATTTTTAAAAAGAAATAAAAAATAACCCATCTCTATTCTAGTGAAGCTGGTTTTAAATAAAATTAAAGCTGAACGGTTGATTAATAAAAAGTATTGACTAATCCCTGTAATCCTTAAGCAGATTATCTGAAAATAGATTGATTTCTGATGGCCAAAGATAGTGCATAATGAAAATATTGTTGTTTTTATTTTTTTTTAAATTGTTACTGTGCTTTAAAAAAAAAAAAATTCTGAAGCCAACCAAAACAACTCCCATCAATATTTACTTAAACTACATACAATAATTTCAATTCAAATTGGATAAACTATATGTTTTACCAAAGTATAAAGTCTTATGTTACAAAGATAGAAATTTGAATTTGGCTTTTCTAGAATTATTTCTAGAATTATTCTTTTATAGGGAAATGGAAACAACAGTTTGCGCATGTGTACAGAAAGATGGGGAGAGAGAGAAGAGAGGGAGGGATGGATGAAGAGAGAGACTGAGAAAGAGAGAAAGAGAGAGAGAGTTTTTAAGGAGTTGACTTACACAGTTAAAGGAGGCTGCAAGTCTGAAATTTGTAGGGCAGCTCTCCAAACTGGAGACCCAGAGAAAAGCTGATGATGAATCAATCATTTTCTTTCTAGGCCCCTGACCAGTTAGGTTAGTCATTTGCTACTACCTAAAAGTCCTTGTATATTCTTGTCTCAGGCCATTACACTTTTCACACATATTGAATGACCATGCGCAACATCCAGATATCTTCCCACGTTTTTGATTTTTTTCCCCCCTCTCTCTGCTATCTTTCATGGCCACGTACTAGTGGGGATGTACTAAAGCAGTCAGTATTTGTCTCACACACACCTATTGAGCCAACCTCTGTAAGTACTACACTCATTCTATATCCTCTTTCCATCAGCAGATGATCAGAAACATTAGCCTTCAAAGGAGGATCCTCTGTGACTACAGAATCCACCACAAAGAATATGCATCATATTTTTGATCACCAGGTCAAAGGAGATGGCATCAATATCCCAGATTAAATAGTTAAAACACTCATAAAGGAATTTATATTTTCACTTGCTCTTGATAAATTAATAGGAAATAATTGTAGAAGAGACAAAAGGATATAGAGTCAAAATGATCAGCATTTGAAATGCACAGAGGCATGAGGGGTGTTGCATATTTCAATAACAGTAAAACTCCCATGCCCTTCCACATGTCTAGAATTTTTTTTTTTAACTCACCCATTGAGGGAGCTCTCCTTTATTTCAAAGAGACTAGCTCAAATATCTCTTCAAACTTAATTTCTTCTCTGAACATGTGTTCTAGACAAATATATTTTACAGCTTTATTTGCCTATAATTGATACACAAAACTGCACGTATTTAATGTCTACAATTCAATGAGTTAACACATATGCCTATATACATAATGCCTTCACCACAATCAGTAATAAACATGTCTATTACCTTAAAAGTTTCCTTGTGCCCCTTTGCATTATGTATGTGAGAGTATGTGTGTTAAGAACACCTAACATGAGATCTACCCTTTAACAATTTTTGAAATTCATGATACCATGTTGTTAATTATAGGTACTATATTGTACAGCACATCTCTAGCATTTATTCGTCTTGTTCTAGTCTAACTTGAATGCACATTTCTTTTGTTTCAATACTTGCTTCAGGATTCCTAATGTTCAGTTATCTGTCTATTGCTATAACAATACTATAATCCCATTGAGAATGCAGAATTTTCTTATTCATCCATATCTTCTCAGTATCTGGCACAGTAACATACCCATAGTAGATGTCATGCTATTTTTGATGATTGAATAAATGCATGTAGCTTTCTTGGCAAGAATACAGAGACTACGTGAATGAATTGAAATACAGTAGGATATAAACCTTACCTTCTGATATCTAGCTTTGGGACTAAACAATGTTGGCAATAAGGAGTATTTTGAAATTTTAAAGGAGGTAGAGCAAATGCTGGGTTAAAATAAGAAAGATGGTTAATCTGTTTTGAACCTCATGACAGACACCCTATTGATTGTTTTGACTGCATCTAGATTTTATCTCCAATTCTCATCAGAAAAGAAAGGTTAATTTCAAAATATCACAAAAATATTGAAATATCTGTAAGCCACAAAAACATAGCAGTTTGAATTTTATCTAAAGCAAAATTATATGAAAATGTAAATGGTATATATTGTTTACTCTCTCTTGCACAATTCTCATTTTGAAATATATGCACATATTTTCATTTATTTCATTATTATCTCACATCATGTGAAATATTCACAGTGACTTGTATTTCACAGGTGAAATTAATACAGACTTCACTGAAACTTTTACAGAACTTTCTGGAGAAAACACAGCAAGCCATTTGTATTCTGTATTTAGGGAAATATGTGAGACCATAACACTTCCTAAATTAGAGCTTTCTCTATCTTGCAACTAATTGTGACAATGGGATTATTCTCTGCAGTGTCTGCATCTAAGCTAATCATTTAGTGTGTAGGTGTGATTTAGGACTCTGCAGCTATGTAATGCAACATTAGCATAAGTGGGGAGCTTGTTAGAATCACATTATACAAATATGCCAAATCAATAGCCTGTATTCCTTAAACATACGCAAGGTTATGTGTCAATTATATCTCAATAAAGCTGGAGAAAACAAGAAGAAGAAGAAAAGAAGAAGAAGAAGAAGAAGAAAGAAGAAAAGAGAAGAGAAGAAAAGAAAAAAGAAAAGAAAAGAGAAAAGAAATGCAGAATGTCAGGCATCACTCCAGAGTTACTGAATCAAAATCTGAACTTTAGAAAAAATGCCCAGGCAAGCCACAGGCACATTGAGTTTGAGAAGCACTATTTTTTAATACACAGGTCTGGGTCTTCTTGCTGCCTTTAATTTGCTTTGTAACTTTAGCAAGTTTCTTTCCCACTCTATTTCTCAGTTTCCTTGTCTCTAAAATAGAATACTGACCCTTTCAAACAAACTAACAAACAAATAAAAAAATGACAAGGAGATCATACTAACTCCAGGCCAATGAAATCAGAATCTTTACAGGTGGGACTCGGCATTGGTATTTTTTACAAAATCATACCAGGGAAACTTAAGGTTCAGCCTGGATGAGATTCACTGGAGTACACAATCTTGAAGGCCTTTTCCAAGTCTTGGATTTTTTTACTGTAAGTTGTTAAATTCAGCAATTGTCAGTAATCCATGAGGACCAGCATATTTCATGACACAAGGTATCGTTGTAGGGGCTACAACTTACAAAGTTGCTGTTGGCGCTAATTACTTTCAAAAACAACAACAAAACACCATTTGTAAACTAAAGACATAAGATAAGAAAAATCACATAGAACTATACAGAAGAGTCTTACAGTTTTTGGTAAGAAAACATGGAAGACAAAGGTGAAAAAGAGAGGAGATAAAGAGAAGATAAAAGGTAAAATACTGATTCTCTATAGTGTCTGAAGCCGGCATTACTAAGCAATTCTAGAAGCTCTTATTTTAAGCATGAATTGCATTTGATTGTTCCTGTATTTCATAGTTCAAATGTGGGAAACTCAGAATATCCGCTCCATGTGTTAAGCTTTCATCCCTGGTAGCTTTCATGGCAATGTTCACACATGGAATACATCTTTCCCTTGTGAAGCTTCTCATATTGACTGTAGCTATTGGCTCTTCACCCCTAGACCGCTGGCTGATCAGTGTGATGACATATGACTCTGCTTATTTCTAGCAGTTATTCTCTTTATCATATTCTCTATTCCTCTTAATTGTTGTAGACTTTTATTTAAATCTACAGTGTATGTGGACCCTCCTCAAATATGTTGTAGCATGATGCCAGTTTCATATTTTTTCAAGTATTTAAATATTCTTGAAAAATCAAATTTCTTAAATCATTTAAAAATATTTGATTAACTAAATTAAAAATCAAAAGTGCGTACAATCCTCATAAGCAACCTTTAGGTACTCTGCAATTTTGCAAAGTTACATGCAAAGTTACATGTAAAATCATGGGGATTCTTGGATTTTTTAAAAATTAAATAAACAGCATTGCAAAAATTTCCACTAAGCATTGTCTATCCATTGCCTCTCTTTGCCCAGAAATTATCATGAATTAATATGAGATTTTCCATATCATCACTGTGTATACATGAGTTCTTTAGAAGAGTGATCATGTGACAACCATGTCCAGATGAGCTAAGCCTTGGGCAAATATATGTAAGCAGGTTTACATATATTAAGTCTAGAGAGAGGTGGAAACATGATGAAATGAGAATCTAAATAGAAGGGGATAGATTGACAGTGAAGTGAGAGAAAAGCATGGCCCTATCTACAGCATTATAGTTGATATTAAATTCATGCATCCAAAATTACTAAACATTTACTATGTTCCAGGCATATATGGCAACAAAGGGAAACAGAGAAAATAATATGGACACCAACCTCAAGATGTTCATGATCCACTGTGAGACAAAACATGTAAACAAATCAGGATGTGCCAGTTTTGTTACAAAATGTGGAAGCAAACAACTGAACACATAGTGGGTGAGACTAGTTTTGACTGAAGAATCTAATAAGATTTCTCAAATGAGTTGATCATGCCATGGGTTTTCATTTCATGGCTTTCTACAGATCGGAAAGTCTAGGGCCTCAATTTCAGGGAAAAGAAATTGTACACTCAGGAGCACAGGGACATGAAACTTGCTTAGAATTCAGCAACTGTACTCAGTATTGTTCTCAATATATGTGAAACAGAAAGAAGCTAGAGAGACGAATTTTTGTCAAATTGTGAAGTATTCTACAATTTATTCTACGAGCAGTAGCGAGCCATCTGTGGGTTAAAAGGGAAAGGCTTTTTTGTAGTCTGCATTTGGGAAGATCAGCCTGGTGGCACTGCGGATGAAGGAGTGAAGGAGACAGTGGTAACACGTGGTTGTTGGAAAGGGAAGATATGCCTGATAAACTTCAGAGACATAGCAGCAGAGGTGTTTGACTAGGGTAGATGACCTTTTGCTTATATTGTGGAAAGAATTTTGATGTAAGATAGAAGCTGTTGATTATCAAAATGCATTATCCTTTTCAGCCCAAGAATGCCAAGAATTATAAGATTTTATGATCCTCCAAAATGCTGTAGAGCATGCATAGGTTTAAAGTCAGAGCTCTGGATGAAAATTCCACCTTTGTCACTTTTTAATATGTAAATGAGGTCACTTCTTTAACCACTTGGAGTCTAGTTCAACTGTAAAATGAGCGTAAACACTAAATCTTGTGGTGAGGACTATGCTTAGCCCAGTGTCTGGGAAATGGGAAATGCGTAGTGAAGTGATTCTACAGTCACTTAAAAAGAGAGCTAAACTAGCATTTTGCTTTAAGAGGTCAGCGCCAATCTTGGACCTTTATTGCAAAGTCCCGTGTCTATCCTCCTGTTGAGTAAATGCCTCTCTTATCCATCACACTCTCATCACCTGTGACCAGGTGTGTATTTGGACCCTCTCCATATTTTAGCAGTGAACTCTCAGAAATGTTCCCAGGTCCATCTAGCATTAATCCTAGGAAATGACAGATACTTAGATCAAATTATAGAAGATTGGAAATGCCATTTGTTCAGCTATTAAAGCAATGAAGGGACACTTTTGTCAAGAAAAAGCAATATTGGGTAAGGCAAAAATCTGTATAAGATAAACATCTTTATTCTTTGTCCTAGGGGAATAAAAATAGTATCTTCATGTCATCAATATTTGAAGATGCTTTGAAATGTGTTTAAATCAGAAATACAGGAACATCTGAAATAGTACTTTCTTCTCCAATTTATACTTCTAATTCCCCTTATATAAAACCTTTCTTTCCTAATAGCTGTTGAAACAAAGAACACAGGGTTTGCTTTGACTTAAGAATATTTAAGTGACATATTCACAGTTTCCCTCCAGTCCCCAATTTAACAGAGTGTTCACTAAGCTAATATGCTAAATTTAAGAAGAAATCATTCTAAAGTTTTGTTACAGTCTGAGCCAAAATCTGTTTTAGGTGGTCCCCTATTCTTATTTAAAACTCCCAAGGCCAAAGTGGGGGGGGCAATGCTTCTCCATCGTTTGAACTTCCTTCTATTTACAACTCAGAGAGCAGGTAATGGTTATTTGAGGTCGGTTTCACAGTGCGATTTTAGTGTATATTATAAAGATAGTGTGTTTTGATGACAATTCTAGGAGTTTCTCAGGAAGGACATAGAGTGAATTAGGCTTTGCTTTTTGTCTGACTTCTGCTTTTGACTCTCCTGGTTGTCTCAATATTAGGTTTCCTGGAGATGATTTACAAGAGAAGAGAGAGAAATTATAATCTGTATTCATTGTTCTAGAGTGACTTCTCACATTAACATTCAGCAAGAATTGGAGGGAGGTGGGCTGGAGGACAGTCGGAAAGGTGAGACACAGACATGTTTAGAATCATTCCTTCCTTTGGACCCAGGCCTATCTCCCTGTCTTAGCTCTTTCCCTTCTTTTGAGAAGAAATGCTCAGCAGAACCAACTGTAGAGGAGAACCTAATATGTAGCAGACTGACCTGAGTTTACCCTGGACTCAAGCTGGAGCCTTGCTCTATTTCAAGTACCCAATCGGTCATTACCTATTGAGACCATGCCCTGTGTTCTGTCTCCTTCTGTAAAGGTTATGAATTGCGCTTTCCATCTCTGTATCTGTTGGGCATAGAACGAGGTCAGGCATGAGGTGGGTAACCTGGTAAATATTTATTGAACATCTAAATAGATGCATGCATTCATCCAGGCATTCATGGATAAATGAATGGTGCCATTTAGAAGATAACAAAGTATATATTACTAAGAGTCGGCCATAGTAAAATTATGTCAAATAGATGTTCCAGGGAAGAAACCATATCGCAACAATAGTAGTTTTCTATCATTCTCCTCTTGCATTTTTATCATTAGCAATAATAATAATAATAATAATAATAGTAAATTATCCTTAGAACCTAAAGATACCAGATACTAGATAGTATATAATGAAGACAGAAAGTGTCCGCATGGCTTCATCTAATTTGAAATATTTGTACAGAAACAGTACTAAGAATGTAGAAATATAGGTGTTTCTTTATAATGCTGAAATTTCCTCTTTTGCCACAAGTGCTGAGGTTTTGGCCTCTGGAATATCTTTTTGTTAAAGGCAACTGTTATCAGCAATCAATAAACATGAAAAAATACTCAGAAGCATTGGAGGATAAAATTGAAAACTCAATGTCCAAACACACAACCAGAAAAATTATCATATCATTACTGGTCTGGTCATTTTTGTGCACATTAAAAAATATATATATATATGTTTTTTTCCCCCCAGGAACAGATAATAAAATTCTGCTATGATGGAAATCACTGTAATATGATAGCCCTTTTGTGTTTTCCTTGTAGCTTTTCTTAACCTGTTTAACTACAAGGCTATTGCCATAACGTTAGGTCACAGAAGGTTCTTAGGGCTTGTATCTCTGACATCAGACCACCCTAGGGACTGGTGCAGGCCACTGTATCGGAAGTGAGCCTCTTTATCTGAAAGTAGGAGAAGGGGCGTTATTAGTAAAGGGGATTAACAGCAACAGCAAAATCCTTGTATCTCAGTTAACTAGGACTAGAAGTTTTTAGTCAGTGTGAAAGTGCTAGTGCTCTCCGAAAGGCAATTACATACTATTTAAAGGCAAAAGGCTCAGATGTGCAATACAGGCCCTCCTTAATACCCATCACCATCATATTACAATGAGCATTGGGTGTTATACATAAACAATGAAGCATGGGACACTACATCAAAAACCAATGAAGTACTGTATGGTAACTAACATAACATAAAAAAAAAGACTCAGATGTAATTTTTTTCACCACCATCTGTTGATACCATTATTTCCTTAAATCATGCTCTCTTCCTCTATAGTACTGATTGGTAATAAACTTTGCCATACAATGTGCCTTTAAGATACAGATGCAAGAACATCTTTCATATCATCAATGTTTAGGGAGGTTGAAATTTCATTCTACATATGCCATCAGTTAATAATTTCCCTTGTATTTGCTATTCTAAGTTTTATTGATGATGCTTAAAAAATAGACACCTAATTAGTTTAAAAGTAGTAATCAAATTTTTATAATACAAAACCATAGTCCAATAATTTACTTTTCCCATCCTTATCCTGCTACCAGAAGCAATCAAGCCCCTCCCAACATTTTTTTTTTAATTTCAGTTAGCTTTTTATATTGGTATTTACCTCCATACACTTAAAAAAAAATATGTGCTTTCCATTATCTTCTGACAAATCATATTTATTTTCCTTTTATTTTAGATGTAGAATTTAACTCTTCCCACTCTTGTCCTTACTCCCTCCTACCAAATAAATTATGTCTCAATTTCCAGATAAATATTTTTATTGTTGTTGCTGTATCTATATAAATAGTGTTCATTACTGAGCCAAGAAACGCACTATGACTTAATTCTCTGTTTATATTTATTTTGCTTGTTGATAACAATCATCTCATATTTTTTCCTCTATTTTCTTTGAAAATCCAAGCATTTCTACACATTCGAGGGCTCTTTAAAAACATCTTTCAATATAACTCATTAGATGGTCAAAAAATCAGATAATTTATTAGTTTTTTTTTTCTTTTCTTTTCTTTCCCCTCCAGACCTCCATCTGGACATACAGTCTCCAGTTCCCAGCCTATGGTAGTTGATTTACAGGCCTGGCCACACATCTTGAAATTCTCCTCACTTCAATTCAACGATGGTCTTCTCATCAGACATTCCCCTTGCATTTATTTTTCCTCAGTATATATCTTAATTTTGGAATAGTAGATTCTTCAATAAGTTCTTGAAAATTGTACAAGGCACATGAAAGGAATGTGTTGTGAAGAGTTAAAATGAAGTTGGGTGGGAAGCCATACCTCTGGGAGGACACAATAAAGCATAAATGATGAGGTTTTACAGCTGAGAACTCCATGAACTTAAAGAATGCAAAAGGCCTCTCTGAGCACCCAGCACACATTTCTCATTAGATCACAGTGAGGAATGATCAAAAGGGAGTTAGCAGCAAAACCACAACTAGAGTTTCCATTTCCTGATTAATCATCCAGGTCTTTCCTCCACACTGTACATCTGTCAGTGTGTTTGGTAACTTTTGTGAGTATTTCTTTCAATATTCAATCTTTGCAATAATACTGGGGTATTTGCCTCACAGTGACGATGATTATTTTACAGGTGAAAAAATAGGGAAAAAGACTTACAGAAATTGATCAAACTGCACAACTAATAAGTGGCTGTTGAGACTTCCAAAGCTACACATCCACACACACACAGACACACACACAATCTACATTTAAATACTCACTGTTTTTAAAAGTCTATTTCTATTCATGAGCTTGAAAAATAAAAATTAAATAACCAAGGCCACCTTTTTAAATGTTTCATGATTTTTCCTTTGTTCAAAATTGGTAATAGTAGTAGCAACACTTTATGTTATTACTGCTGAGCCCCAAAAGCTCAGCTTTCGCTAAAGGTCAGCTAGAAATTTTCAAAAGGGCAAAGCTGATTCTACACATGCAGTTCCTATGCAGGAGGATGTCAGTGACTGCTTTCTGAATTGTTTCTCTCCTTAAATGAACCAATGTCCATGGTACTTCAAATTTCTTATCTGTCCCTCTCTCTCTCTCTCTCTCTTTTAAACCACATTGAGTTCAGTAAAATGTGTTTTACAATTTAAGGTGAATAGCATTGTCCCTATAAAGCTGAAACATTAGTATAATAGTTATTGGGATTTCCTGAGCAATGTTGATACAGTATGAACATTACCCATTGAAATAAAAATACGTTAATGAGGAGAAAATAAACTCACTTTCATTTGTTCAACAACCATATCCTTAATGTTCCTACACCTACTGCCCTCTCGACATTTCAGTTACACAGATGCGCAAGCTATCCCCTGTGTTCAAAGGAGGAAATTGCCCACTTACAAAATGAATGTATAAGCTGATAAATGCATTGAGAGAAATTATGGTCCTTGTTTTATAAAGTACTGTGTGTTATGGAACAATCTCTAGTATGTACAACTAAGAAATAAAAACAGGATTAAAGGGGTGCCTGGGTGGCTCAGTCAGTTAAGTGTCTGCCTTCATCTCAGGTCACAACCCCAGGGACCTGGGATCGAGCCCCACATTGGGCTCCCTGTTCAGTGGGGAGCCTGCTTTTACCTCTGCCTCTGCCTACTGCTTCCCTTCTCTCTCTCTCTCTCTCTGTGTGTGTGTCAAGTAGATAAATAAAATCTCTAAACAATAATAATAATAACAAAAATATAACATTTAGTTTGATTAACAAGTTAAACTACAATGCCTTAAATGCATTTGCTTGGCTTACTTCTCTTGGGTATACAGGAAGCTTTTGAAAGATCGTTATCTGAAATATGGATTTAAAAGTTTAAGATAAGAGATTTAGTTTTTATTCTGTATAATTGTATGTCATTTGCTAACATGCACAATTTGCCCAGGATGAAAGATGACTGTTTAGGTTAGTTTCAGGGACCCAAGAAATCTTTGTAGATTTGTCACTTCGCTTCAGTTGTCATTTATGAAGAAGAACAGAAGATAATAAAATATAAGAAGGGGTTTCAGGATAAAGGGAAAAACACGACATGTATGTCAGAAGTGGGAAATACTAGTCATATTCTATTACCAGGGAATGAGACAGGTCCTGTTTAGAGCAAGGCAGGAATGAGAAGCAGAGCAGCATTGGGAAGCATTTTAGTACTCAGTTAAGACCTTGCAGTTTGTGATCGAGTCTTGAAAAAAAAAAATATGCCGAGGGATGGGTACTACTCACCAGGAGAGAATATTGTTAAAAAGTGTAATGTATTTTCCAGGAATCTCACTTGTAAAAAAGTTCTATATGTGGTAATGTCTTTTTTAGGATTAAAAAAAATATTATTGGGTTTGTTAGTAGAGATAGAATACTTTGACTTCATTTTTAGCAATATGGCAGATGAGATTCCTGAAAACTCAGCATCACAGAATCTTTAAAATATTGGATAAGCAGCAAAAATGTATTGCATTGCCTAGTTGAATTTACAAGAAATTAAGGGGAGTTCCCAAGGGTCAAACTTTTAGCAGAAGCTGAAAACCAGAGTGGCATTCTGGCATTGACACTTTAACTACTATTACTGGGGCCATGTCAATTCTGATTCAATGAGCCTCAAGGGAGAAATGGAAAAGAAAAAAAACAACAATGGATTAGATAAGGTCAAGTGTTAACAATGAGACACTTACAGGGCTAAAGATAAAAAAAAAAATGTGTGTGTGTGTGTGTGTTTATTTGACTTGGAACTCTGGGAATAAAACAACTCTTCTTTGGGAATGCTTTAACTTCAGCCTTTCCCTCACGACTTACCTATGGGGGGAGCATTTATATCACATGTCATCGAATATCTGGCAACCAGCACCGGCTGAGAGAATCTTAGGCAGACTCCCCACAGAGTGTGGAGCCTAACAATGGACTCAGTTTCACAACCCTGAGATCATGACCTGAGCTGAAATCAAGAGTCGGACACTTAACCAACTGAGCCATCCACATGCCCCGCAAGTATGTTCTTTCACACATAATCTAAGGCTTGCAAATACACGATATTTTGGTCATGCCCCCGTACAGAAATTCAGATCCCAGCCATATGTTTGATATCTTTTTGATAGTTTATTCTGGTTATATCTAAGAAATGGAATCGGGATGTCCAAAAGTTATTTTCACATCCATGTATCTATTTCAGTATTATTCACAATACCCAAGAAGAAGAAGGAAGCAATCCAAGTGCCCATAGAGGCATGACTAGATAAACAAAATATGGTATATACAAACAATGAAATATTAATCAGTCTTTAAAAAGGACATTTTCTTACATGTACAACATGGATGACCACTGAGGATGTTATGCTGACCCTAATAAACCAGTTCACAAAGATAAAAATACCTTATGATTCCACTTACTTGAAATATCTAGTGTAGTCAAAGTCATGGAAACTGATATTTTAAGTCAAGAATATCATAGGTGCGGAGGACTTACATGTCAATTTCCTGGCATCATTTTCCTTATTTGCCATTTCAGATGAGGAAAAGTAAGAACTAACATTTAATCAATATTTACTGTATGTCATATACTATAGTAAGCAACTCTCACACATCCTCCCAATGTTTATTGTTTTTTCCAACCAAGTTACATCCTAGTACCTCCTTTTTAGAGTTGTGGAAATGGAAACCACCAAAAATTGATATGTTCTAGTATCAGATGGCTGGGCAGTGGGTAAACAAATGATGGAATACATTAGTTACAGGATCAACATTTCAAGTTTAATTTTCTCCAGTAGAAATGTGTTAACAAGAAATGAATAAGCCTAAAATAGGCAGAAATTGGTGCCCAGAACCTAACCAAATTCCACATTAACTGATCAGACCTGATCCACATAGAGCAATGTGGAGAACATAGAGTAGAGTTTGAATATTCGCTACGATAACCATTCTTCTCTCCATCCCCTGGGGGGTGGGGAGACAGAGAGAGAGAGAGAGAGAAGAAATGCATTTTCATTTCCAGGTAGTGCAACTCAAATCCAATTCCCATGTCAATTAGAGAGGTAGAGGTAGGTACCATGCCAAAAGCCGCAAACTAAGGAGAGCTAGCCTAGCTATGCACAGTTCCTGAGTCATGGAGCAGATCTATAAGAAACTTCTGAAATCTGGGATCTGGATCTAGCCCCATTTAAGTAGGGGGAGTATATAGCACATCCTTCTGAGAGTTACAAAGTTACAAAGTTACAAAGTTACAAAGTTCCCAATCAATACTTAGATTTGGAGAAGAGGCATACGCCAGGACTGTTCCAGCAGAGTCCAGTGTGTGTTGATCATGCATACATAACACTGTGCCACCCCGGGGCTTCAGAGTTTGTTCTAATGCCAGTTATTAACTATCCCATATTCCCAGTTTCCCAGGTCATTTTTATTCCTAAACTAGTGCCCTAGACAAACTTGTGCCATTAACATTTCCAAATGCTCTAAATTATTTTCTATCAAAAGGAAAGTAAGCTTGCTTTAAGACAGCAAGCCCACTCCACCACTGGGGAGAATAAGTTTCAGAAATAGAATATTTTATCTCATGCGTAAAGTCAACAAATTAGTTCTGAAGGCATAAGAAAAATCCACGCAGAGCTTCTAAATTCTCAGAGACAGATCCTCAACATCCATAGGACACTTCAACAGAAAGATGACAAGACAGCTCCAGATTCCCAATTGTGTCATTCCCTCTTAACAAATTAACCCTTCATAATATTAACCCTTGATAATTCTGCTGAAGAAATCTTCTGATAAGTGCCTCTTTAAGGCTGTCAAATTAAAACTGTGTTGTTTTCTTTCTCTAAAAAGATATAAGAAGGAATCCAATGTAAGAACTGGAATGATCTCCATTCATCATTTGGACCCTAAACTCTGAATCCATTTCTCAGGCATCTCTTGGGTTATGGTTTTGTTCCATGCTTGGTTCATATGGTTTTGTTCCATGTTTGGTCAATTTCTGTCTGGGAATTAAATAATTTCAGCACAGCAATAACGTTTCCATTTTTGTGAACCCAAAACATATGATCACTAATCAGAGCCATCAACAGCACAAAATGACAATGAGTCACATTTTTAGACTTAAAAAAGAACTCTGATGTTGTGGATAATTGCTGTAGCATTATCGTGTGAAAAAAAAGAATTTCTTTTAGAGCCCTAAAATACTGAATGTAGTTTTCATGACTTTGTCACTGCTTTAAAGTATTTCGGGAAGCAGGGGACCCCTGCTTTTAATAACACACTGAGACCAATGTCCTCTTTTTGGAGAGAGAGCAAGGGAATTTCAGGGAAGGAAGGAATAGAGTTATTCCATATCATACAGCTAGTGAGAATCAGATCCAGAGCAGGAGCCTGGGCAGGACTGAGTTCCTGGCTCACTGCATCTGTACCAACATCTCTCCCCTCATAACCATCTGTGTCACTCTGATATCTGCCTGTACTCCTAATTTTAATATCACTGGTTTTCTTCTATATATGTCATCCCATAATCTCTATTTGAGTCTCATATGGTAATAGTGACCTTCTCTTGCCCTCCGTATCCTTTGGCCTTAGTTTTTCTATGTGTATAATCTTGGTCTCTTTTTATCCTCTATTTAAAAATGCATTTATATCATCTAACCTTTGGTAACATCCATATGAAATAGAAGGGGCTTAAGAAAATGTCTCTGATCTTTCTTATTCCACTTTCTCTTTACATTTCCCTACATTTATAAACTGTGAATAAAAACGATTAAGGGTACAACACAATTTTTTAAAAAAGAAACAAGGTAGTAGGAGAATAGATAGTTTTAAGGTTTACTGTAACACTAAGACGCTCAGGTCCACATGCTAAAGACAATAAAACTGAGTCTTATAGGAGAGGTTTTAGGAATATTCCCTGGAGTTTGGTAAGAGTCTTCTAGCTGGTCTCTTGGCCAATATTCATTCACTTTCTTTTCCATTATATTCCCATCCAACTGCTGAAGTGATATTTCTAAAATACAAAATGCATCATTTCATTTATCAGTCTAAATGCCTTCTGTGAATTCCTATTGTTCAGAGAAGAAAAGACGGATTTATTAACTTGGAAGCCCTTCCCTAATCTGCCTTACTGTCTTTCACCTTTCCACTTTCGCAGCCTATGTCTGGTCCCTGACCAAAACACATATACGATGCTTCAGGGAAAAAAAAAATCCTCCAATATACCATGATTCCCTTATGTCTCAATGATTCTGCACACACTTCCTTCCGTCTCAACTCTGTCTCCTCTTTTTTGACTAGGAAATTCTTTTCACTCTTTCAGATCAAATTCAGACTTTAGAATTCCTATAACATCCTCTCCACCTTTGCATTCATCCTTTCTCTAGTCATCTATTCACTCAAAATGTATTATTGTGTCTGTCTAGGTGTCAAGTCACTGTTGAGATGTTAGAGAGACCATGTTGAAAAAGATACATGTTTCTCTCCTCTTGGCACTTATATTCTAGAGAAAAAGTAGAAAATTAAAAAATAATAATAAATAAGTAATATGCTTTAAAATAGTAATATATGCAATAAAAAAACCAATAACAACAAGAATAGGACCACAGTTTAAAATGCCAGGGAAGAGTGAAGAATAAAATACACTTGATTACTAGGGAGATGTCTCTTAGGAAATGATCCTGGAGAGAAGAACCAAATGAGTAGAAGGAAACAGATACAAAATAAAATGCAAAATAAAAATGCAAATGAGTAGAAGGAAACAGATACAAAATAAAATGCAAAATAAAATAAGTGGAACCAAGCCCGGTCCTTTTTGAAAGACAGGCAAATAAAAACAGAAAGAAAAATGTTTTGACTAGAATGTGGTAAGCTAATGAACACTGGTACCTTGCTCTCGAGGGGGTTGAAAAAATCTATATATCCTCCTCCTTCAGTGTTCTTATAACTATTTTATATAACATTATTAACTATTTTATATAGTTAATATATATTTGTATATATATGTATATATAATACATAACTATTATATATAACTATTATATAGTTAATATATATATAATATATAATATATAAAATAGTTATATATAGTTATATATAACTATTATATAGTTAATATATAAATATATATATAATATATATAACTATATATAACTATTTTATATAACATTATTAAACCATATTTGTTTTGCTTTGTATGCCCAAATATCAAAATCCCTTACTAGATTATGAGATTCTTCCACAAGAGTACACCTTATACTTTTATCATATTTCTCTGTGCCGAGAAAGGCCTAAGAAAACAGGCTATGCAGACCCATTTACTCATTTATCTATGTTTTTCTTTATTCTGTAACTGTTTATTAAGAGGCCCACATATAGTAGGTACTATGTAAAGACACAGGATAAACTGGTGAGCAAAGATTATCATAGGCCCTAACTTTATTATAGAATTCACCATCTTGTAGGAGATTCATCAAATAACGACATAAAATAATATACGATTGAAACGCAGTAAGTTATGTAAAGGAAGAGGTACGTGTGTTGTAGTCAGGGGATCAGGAAGATATCCCTGGAGTAGATTCTAAGCTACAATCTGAAGGAAGAACAGGAGCTGATTGTCTAAAATCTGGGATCAAAGAATAGCTTAAGTGAAAGCTTGATGTGGAGGACAAGATTTGAGGCACTAACAGAAAGCTAGCTTTCCATACCATGCAAAGGATTTTGGCTTCTAATGTAAGAACAATGGGAAATCACCCATTTCATCTCAAGTAACTACCTGAGTTTTAATGAGTTTTAATTAATTCATCTCAGTGAGCATTTTGAGAGTCTATTTTATGGCTATTCAGTTTGAATGTCCTCACCCTCTACTACAACCATGAGATATTAAAAACAAAACAAAACAACAACAACAAAGCAGAGTGACTTCCCTGACAAAAACATGATGTAAAATGTCCTTCCTGTATTGGATTCCTTCCAGGGTAACTCTCCAACTTCTTCCATCTATAGGCTTGTGTTCATGTCATTCATGTGACTTTTATTGCCTCCAAATGCAACCCTATCACTTTTCTCTGTGTCTTTGAACCTCTGTGCTTTTGTGCTGCCGCACGTGAATGCATTCTTGATGGGAAGAACAACTTCCTGGCTTACAACAAGAGATCAGGCATCTCTTGAAGGGTCATGTATACAGGATTTATGATCTGGGATTACCAATGACAATCTGATCAATTTCTCTTGCTCAGCAAGAAACTGTTACTAGTTTAGATGGGGAATACAAGGTTTTGTGGTGTATTTTTAAGGTTTTCCTTCAAAAAAAATTTTTTTTTGGTAGAATCAGTCTACACAGGAAATGGATGATCCTGCCAATCATAATTGACAGTTATGATCCTGCTAGTGTCTTTAGGAACAGGACTCAAAATTTGGAAGACTGCCTCTCCATAGCCCAAACCAGCCCACATCTTGTATATAGTTTATAGAGGCAGACATACACAAAGCCTCTTAGAAATAATTTAAGTGTCTTCTAAGAAAAAAAAGAAAGATGGAAATGAATCAGGAATAATGTCACCATACTGGGCACAATGTTCTAGTTTTATTATGACAATAGTCAGAGCTTCTGTATAAGATGTGGTTGTTTTATTGGACCCTGCTGACCACTAACTGACAAAACTAGAGAAACATCCATGGAAAAATATGAGCGAAAAAAGGAGAGCCAAAAGAAAGAAAAGTCACAGAATATATCTTTTTACTTGTTTTCTCTAAGCACAAATTTTTCATTTGTTAAAAGCTGTACATATATGAAAGATAGAATCCTGCATGGCCTTTGCTTTATTTATTCATTATAATGTGGTTTCACACCTTGGCATTACTGACAAATTGGGCCTGCTGATGTATTGTGAGTGACCGCCCCCTCCCTGTGCATTGCAGCAGGTACAAGCAGCAACCCTAACCTCTACTCATGAGATACCACTAGCTCTCTTCTGCCCCCTAATGGAGACAATCAAAAATACCGCCATACATTGCCAAATGTCCCTGGGAGCATCAGTGAACACCACAACATCACGGAATGAATTAGGGTCTAATGTGAACAAAGAAGTATACTAAATAATTCACCATTCTATATTCTCTATGCCTTTATCCGTATGTCTATGTATGAAGTACATGAGATTGTGTATTATGTGTGATTCTTACATTATCTCATTTGAACTTCACAGATTTTTTTTTTAAGATTTACTTATTTGAGAGAGAAAGAGACAGAGAAAGCAGGGGGAGGGTCAGAGGGATAGCGAGATAAGCAGACTCCCTGCTAAGCAGGGAACCCAATGCAAGATCATGACATGGGCTGAAATCAAACATCCCAAGCTTAACCAACTGAGCCACCCGGACTCCCCCCTCGCAGATATTTTTGAAGCAGATATTATTTCCCACATTCAACACATGTGAAAACTAAGATTAAGTAACTTTTTTTTTTCAAGTCCATAAACAATTAAGAGGTAGACAGGAAAAAAAAGCCCAATACTTTCCATAAACCACTGACAAACTGAACATTTTGATTAAATATAAACTAATGTGATATCTAAGTTTTTACTATCAAAACTCTGAGAATCACTAACTTATTACCTTCATTCCATTTCAACCCTAGACACAATAAAAGTCTCTCATGCACGTAAAGAGTTGAACATATTCTTAAGCACTTTCATGTCATTTTTCCCTCAGATCCCTCATCATAACCCTGTGAGCAGCATAGCAGAGGTCAGTATGCTCATTTTATAGCTGTAATAATTGAATGTCAGGGAGGTTGTATGGCTTATACAAGGGCTTACAGTTTGTATGTAACAGAAACTGTATCCATCTAATATATAAATATATGTACTGCACACACACACATATGCATACACGTATGTGTGGCTGGCTGAGTATNGAGGTTGTATGGTTATACAAGGGCTTACAGTTTGTATGTAACAGAAACTGTATCCATCTAATATATAAATATATGTACTGCACACACACACATATGCATACACGTATGTGTGGCTGTCTGAGTATCATGACATCCAGACATGTCTTTACATATTAATTTTGAATAATTAAGTTCATTTCACAGCATTGCAGGATTCTAGGAAATGAGAAATAAATCTTATTTTCTTTTCTTCTTTAGTCAACATTAGAATTTATTTATTAGAACTTAGCACACACTTTTCTCTCAAAATTAGGTTTATTTTTTTGATCGTAGTAAATGAATTATGATTATCTTTGTTTCAATATAAATCATNTCATGACATCCAGACATGTCTTTACATATTAATTTTGAATAATTAAGTTCATTTCACAGCATTGCAGGATTCCAGGAAATGAGAAATAAATCTTATTTTCTTTTCTTCTTTACTTAGTCAACATTAGAATTTATTTATTAGAACTTAGCACACACTTTTCTCTCAAAATTAGATTTATTTTTTTGATCGTAGTAAATGAATTATGATTATCTTTGTTTCAATATAAATCATGTTGGATGGTGATAAATATACACAAACCCTAACCCAGAAGTGAAGATTTTATGGAGATGCTGGAGGAGTATGGAGAAGTGGCAGAAAGGTTGTGGGATGCAGGATAAAAAAAAATATTAAGAAGACAGTAGAATCTGGTAAGATTGGAGGGTTATTATTGGAAGTCTATGAGAGATACAGTCAAATTCTTCGGTGGGATAGGTGAAAGGAACTTGCATGGTTTGGCTCTAGAACAAATCCATTTGGCAATATGAGCCAAAGGAAAATTCAGAAACCAAAGAGGTTAGCAGATATCCCTTCGAGAGATACAGAAGTATTCAAATGGGAAATGTCCAGAGAAGCCAACTAGGATATTTACTTCAGGAGCACAAACATGTGATCATCACACTGGGAGAAACTAAAATAATCCAAAACTTTAATTTTTGTCTGNATGGTTTGGCTCTAGAACAAATCCATTTGGCAATATGAGCCAAAGGAAAATTCAGAAACCAAAGAGGTTAGCAGATATCCCTTCGAGAGATACAGAAGTATTCAAATGGGAAATGTCCAGAGAAGCCAACTAGGATATTTACTTCAGGAGCACAAACATGTGATCATCATACTGGGAGAAACTAAAATAATCCAAAACTTTAATTTTTGTCTGTTTCTCAAACATTATTCAGTATTGCACCTTGGAGTTTAATGAGTACAACTCCTTCATGTTTTAGGGACGACTGTTCTATAAATGTCAGCTGGGTCAACGTGGTCAATACTGTTTTTGAAATGTTCTATATCCTTACTGGTTTTCTATTTGTTCTATCAATTATTGAGATAGTAGTAAAGTTCTCTGCCTATAATTGTAGATTTGTCTCTTTCTCTGTGTAGTTATATCATTTTTGACTCATGTATTGGAAGGTGCATAAAAGTTCAGCAACGAATTGGCTCCTTTATAATTATGAAGTGATCTTCTGTCTATGGTAACATGTTTGCTCTGAAATCTACTGGTTTAATATTATGCAATATTAATATTAACATCCAAGTTTTTAAAATTAGTATTAACGTAGTATATCCTTTTCCATTATTTTAATTTTAACCTATTTGTTTCTTAAAAAAGAGTATGTCCTACAGCCAGTGTAGTACTGCATCTTGCTTCTTTAACCCACGGCTATTTACTGTCTATGTTTAATTTGAATTTTACATAATTAGCTTTACTCCTATCAATTTATTACTCACTTCGTGTCTGTGTCATCTGTTTATGGTTCCTTTTCTTCTGTTTTTCTGTCATCTTTTGAAATAATTCAATAATTTTTTTCATGACTCTTTTATCTCTGTTTTGGGGGCTTATTAGCTATCACTCTTCATTTTGTTATTTTAGTGGTCTTTGTAGGGTTTACAATATCCATCATAATCTTTCAAAATCTACCTTCAGGTGATACCCTTTCACGTCTAATATAAGAAATTTACAGTAGTGTACTTACATTTTTCTCCTCTCAAAATGTGTGTTCTTGTCATATAATTTGTTTCTATGTATGCTAATAAAACTCCTCACTAACTTATTAATATTTTCGTTTAAACAGACAATTGCCTTTAAAGAAATTTAAATGAAAGGAAAAATACCTTATGCATTTCCCCATGGAGTTATCATTTATCAGTGCTCTTTGTTCATTTGTGCAGATGTAGATTTCCAAATGGTACACTTTTCCTTCTGTCTAAAGGATATTTTTATAAACTTTCTTATAATGTGAGCCTGTTGGTGATTAATTCTTTCAGCTTTTGTATATTGGAAAAAGTATTTATTTTGTCTCTATTTTGATGGATATTTTTGCTGGGTAAAGAATTCTAGGTTGCTAATTTTGTTTTTTTAGCACTTTAAATACATTATTCCACTATCCTCTTGATTGAATTATTTCCAATGAGGTTTCTGCTGCCATTTTCACTCTGTGTGTGTGTGTGTCTGTGTTTGTGTGTGTGTGTCTGTGTGCATGATGTATACTTTAATTTTTTTTTCTTTTAGCTAGTTTAGAGCATTGATTATGATCTGCTTTGGAGTTCTGATTGCAGTTTATTGAGCTTTCTGCATCTGTGAATTTTACATTTTTAAAAAGATTTTATTTATTTATTTGACAGAGAGAGAGATAGCCAGCGAGAGAGAGAACACAAGCAGGAGGAGTGGGAGAGGAGCAAGCAGGCTCCTAGCAGAGGAGCCTGATGTGGGGCTCGATCCCACAACACTGGGATCATTCCCTGAGCCGAAGGCAGACGCTTAACGACTGTACCACCCAGGCACCCCCTGTGAATTTTACATTTTAATCAAGTTTTGAAATTTTTCAGCTATTTTTTTCAAATACATTTTTCTGTATTCTACCCTACTTCTGGAATTATAACTACAATTATATTAGGTCAAATGAACTTGTCTCATAACTCACTGGCAATTTTGTTTAATTCTGTTTTTTTTTTCTCTTTTTATTTGTATCTATTTCTATGTCTTAAAATTCACTATTCATTTGTCCTCCTGTAATATCTAATCTTCCATAATTTCCATCCCCTGTATATTTCTCCTCAGAAATTACAATTTCCATCTCTAGAAATTTGGTTTGTCTTTTTATATCTTTTTTTTTATATCTTCAATGTCTTCACTTATCTTTTGGCTCACATAAAATACAGTTATAATAACCATCTTAATGTTCTTTTCTGCTAATGACTGTGTTAATTCTGTATCAGTTTCAGCTAATCGGCTAATTTGTTTATCTTCTGATTATAGACCATATTTTCCTGCTTTTTTGCATGCCTGATAATCTTTTGTATACCAAACATTACAAATTTTAGCATGTGGAGTGGATGCTTCTGTGTTCCCAGAAGATATGATTAAACCTCATTCTTAGACACAGTTATGGAAACTTGGGGACAAATTTCAGGGTTTGACTTTTATGATTTCAATGTGGAGTGTGGGGCTATTTCCCTGAGTATTATACCCAATGACCCATGAATCATGAAGATCCTAGTCTGGCTGTTGGGAACAGTAACTACTGTGGACCTCTGTAAGTGCCAGGCACTCTTAACTTTTATCTTTCTGGGTGATCATTTCCCTGGCTTCGGGTTTTTTGTTTGTGTTTTGTTGTTGTTGTTGTTGTTTGTTTGTTTCTGTTTTTTTGTTTGTTTTTCATGCACACACTGATACACAATGAAGACCTTTCACAGATACGTTTTTTTCTGTAAGTAGCTCTCTCCTCAGTCCCTCTGTCCTGTGAATTTTATCCATCAGTATATCCCACATTTTCATCCCTGCCTCTTTAATTCAGGGAGACAGCTGCAAGCTGCCTAGGTTTTACTAACTGCACTATAGCCTGGAAAGTGTCTCTAAACAATGAGCTAAGACAATAATAGGGCTTTCTTTCTTTGCTTGCCAATGCTTAGGCCTGGTACCTTTGTTGTGTGACATCCAATGTCATGAAAAACCTTTAGTTCAACTATTTTACTTGTTCTGTGATATTTCATGTCTAAGTTAAGTCCAGTCCTTGCTCTTTCCTCTTGGTCAGAAGAAGAAGTACCATCTCCCAGTTTCAAGCTCAAATTTTATCACCTCAGACAGGGCTTGCTATGAATTTTCCTCCCTTTCTTTCCCCTCATGTCATCAAGTATCATATTCCTTCCATATGTCCCTTATCTCCACTCTCTCAATCTGTTAGCACATTTTAATTATTTGTATACTTGTTCTCTTTTTCCTCTTTTGACTAAACAATTTCATTCATCACAATGTGGACTTCTGGAATCCAGAAATTATGTGCATGGCACATAATAATTGCTCATTAAATATTGGTTGAATAAATGAATAAATCTCAATTGTGTTATTCTCTCTCCTACTTCTATTTGCCTCTCTCATTATTTAAAATTTAACATTCTGTGCATGCACTGTCTACTGAAGAACTTTGTTAAGCAGAATATTGGGTTAAGCAAAGAGGTGAATTGCCTTTCACCGGGCCTCTTTACGAGGAGTTATCCAGCTGGCTGATCTGCATTCAAATGTAGGGTACAAAACTGAATATTTGTCGATGGAAAACTTTCCAAGAGCACATTATATGAGCACCAGCCATATTGCTGCCTTCCTTCCTATGGCACTGCTCCCTGGATTACATACTTGAAATGAGTTTGCTTTAAATGCAACATGGAAAATAAGCAGGAGATTGCTGAGAGGTGAATATGGCAAGGTAGTCTCTCCTAGTAGTGACACAGGAGGTGACATACGTGATCTTCTGCTACTGTGACCTTTCTCTCCCTCCAGCAACACACATTACTCTAAAAAATGAACACAGTTAAAAGGAGGAAAAAAAAATTGAGCCATCAATTGGGATACTGTTCAGTCACAACCAGCTTGTTTACAGCTCTTTCTCTAACATGAAATGCTGTTGGACTTTTTGAATTATTTCTCTTGCCTTTCTTTCAAGCAGAAAATTCCAAAGCTAGAATTAGTTTAGAGATAACCCTCCATTCAAACCTTTTACATTTAACAACATTTACGTTATTTACATTTATACTTAAATAGGAGAAAAAGCAATAATTACTAAGAACCTACTAATTTCTAGGGACTACAATGGATCATTTGATTTAGGGAAATAGAGACATGCAGAACAGACTTATGGAGGTCGCACTCTAACTGGATTAAGTAGACTTAGTAATGCCAAACATTTGATGGATATCTGTACACCATAAATAAAGTATCATGGAATGAGAATAGATATGCCATGGGCTCTAAGGACATAGCACATAAAGATGGGATCTGAAGAAAATGATGTATTGGAAATTTATTTCACTTAATTTTATTTCATTTCATTTCATTTTATTAGTAATAGTGATTGTATAGTTACAGACACTTCAGGAAAATCCTGATGTAATAGTTATAGCATGGATTATAAGAGTCACAGAAATTTGGTCTAATGGGGAAACTAAAACTCAGTGAGTTTAAGTATTGCACCTATGATCACTCAGCTAATAAGAATAAGAGTAAGGATTTAAATCCAGATCTCTGACAGCTAATAGGTGAAATTCTTAGTTCTATCAGATTACTCAGAGATAGCAATACTGATGTTTTAAAAAATATTTTATCTTGTTGTAATATGGGTTAGGTGATCAAGCTCTGCTAAGTCAAGTTCCTGGTGTTTATGTTGTCAGAAATATGTGCAGTTGAGTGACTTAAAAATCAACACCCAGAAGAGAGTGGACCTTTCTACTATGCTTCTTATGCTGAGACTTCCATCAGCGAGTGATTTTCTTGCTTTAAATTTAATGCTGACTCTGTTCAAGCAGAAAATAGATTTGAAGACAATGAAAAATGCACCACTTTATTTCCCTAAGGGCTTCCCTACACAGTAGGCCTTGAACAAAACTAATTTTATAAGGAGAGACAACCAAGTTAATCTTCAGATACAAAAATTTATTGTTTTTTTCCTAAATTATTTTACTAAGTATTGATTCCCTGATTCTTATTATCCATCTTCAAATCACAGGGCTCAGTGTAGAATTTGCATACATTCTGGTAACAAAATTCATAATCAAAAGGGAAAAGGGAAATAATCCCACCATGGTGCATGTAATTTTCCTGTCCAAGGGAACCTTGTAAATTGACGATAAAAATAAATTGTAGTGAATGAGAAAATCATAAGAAGTAAAATATCAAAGAATCCTTAGTGATAACTTGGTCCACTGACTTTTTTTTCACTCCCAAGGGGGAAAAATTGATTTTTGAGAAGGAGAATTTTGATTGCAGTTTTTCCACATGGGTACCATGTTTTAGAGGATTTTCCAATACAGTAACATTACATTTATTGAGAAATAATGGTTATACTGATTTGACCCATTTAAAAAATGGGAAAATGTGCAGAGCTTGTGGTCATCTGCAACAACAACAACAACAACAACAACAACAACAATTCTCTGAGGTCCAAATTATTCCTGACCTTTGAGGAAATGAATAAAGTCTGAGGGTGTGATTTCCATGGTTGGCTTCAGTGGGTTTTATGATCATATATCCCCTCAAAGGAAGCTGAAAGAGGAAAAGACAGCTGAATCCTTTTTAGAGTAAAGAACATAGAATGAGATCAGGGTGAGAGCAAATTGCACTTTCAAGGTCACAGAAGGAAATTTCAGAAATACATACAAATGGAACTGACAACTAAGAACTCACGAAGATGTGAGTAAGCTTAGAGTAGAAGAAGATTGGGGATTAGCAGGATACCACTGCAAAATCAGTAAATTGTTCATTGCTAATCTCTTGTCACTCTTCGGTGTTTCATAAATACAATAGGTTAAATGTTTATAGAAAAGGATGCCAAATAGGAGCCTTTATAATCCAATCCTTAGATCCTTATTTGAGTCCCCAACATGTTTTAACAATTACTCAAATTCTTACAGACTCCTTTTTGCATGTCTCTAGAAAAATTTACAAGAAAGACCTATGTTACTATATACCATAAGGGCCTCTGTTACTATACACTACTCGTGCCATGACTTTACCCTTGAAAAAGCATGTATGATTTCCAACTCAAAGTCTATAGTGTTCTGTATTATCTTATAATCATGCCATTCAACTCATTTAACTAATTATATCATCTAATAATATAAATGCCAAACCTGATGGTACACCTACCATACTTTAAGGAACAAGAGCTTAAAGCAAGTGTCTTCCTCTGGGGCCCAAGAAAAGGGCTTCTGTGAAACTAGGATATGTGGTAATATGATACCAGAAAATGAGAGTACAGAGCAGGTAAATGGAAGAGAGGAGGAGTGAAAGCCAATAAATTTACAGATTACCAAGTAGGTCACCAGGGTGGGTATACATTACACTGGGAACTTTTAAAGAGTTTTGTGAAATATTTATCAAAATTTTCTGCTTAGGGGATAAAAGAAAGAAATATTTGGGGCACTTGGGTGGCTCAGTTGGTTAAGCATCGCACTTTTGGTTTCAGTTCAGGTCATGATCTCAGGGTAAAGAGACTGAGCCCCACATCAGGCTCCTCACTCAGAGGGGAGTCTGCTTGAGATTCTCTCTCTCTCTCCCCTGCCCCTCCCCCTGCTCTCTCTCTTTCTCAAAACAATAAATAAATCTAAAAAAGAAAAAAAAAGGAAAATATTTACCCACCCAACTTTATTCCCACCAAAGATGGCTCTGTGAACCTGCCCTTCCAGTTTGCACATGAGTGATAACTAAGCAGTTTTCCATGGCAGTCCCATCTATACACATCAAAGAAGACTTAGGGCATGAAACAAAAATATTTATAACATGGATGAAAACAATGTGTTGTTTATGTTGCTCCAGCAGAAAGTTAGCCAAGACCTACTCGAAACCAATTGTCATAAAAGTGACCGCGTAGCTAAGAGAATTTGGAGGTGATACACAGGAATTATAAGATACAATATGCTTTATTATGACTGGTTGGTGCCTTGAGCCTAAGCACTTGGCTACAAAACTCATGTCTCTTTCAGACAAATGCCAAATGGTTCCTTGGCATCATGCCACATTTCTTCTTCCAAAGCAAAATCAAGATTTCACCGTTCTAATGGTGAAACCATAGGCACACTGTTAGACGTAAATGTAAAGGAATAAGGTAAATATTACTGCATTTTCTCTTTCAGAGTAGTGGATGGCCTTTGAGGACCAGTAAAAGTCAGCGAGGCCTTTTCTCCTCTCAGAATTTCTATGGCTCCTCCAGTGCCTCCGAGTTCATAAAATGGTTGCTATTTGGTAGAGAATCTGATCCAATTATTCTTCCTACTCTATAAAAGAAAACCATACCCTAAAGTGAAATAATTATATACTAATAAAACATAGAACTCTGTCACACAGAGCCACAGAAGAGATCTCTTTCCTTTGGAATTTAGGCCCTTTAACACTCCTGGCAATGCTACTGAGCCAGGCTTTATCTATCTCCCCTAAATGAATCTAAGAGATTATCACCACTGCCATTAACAATGACTATAGAAATCAAGCCATTCTGGGTTTTAGGCAGCTAGTCCTTTCACTTTCCTTACTGTATCTGCCTAGGAGATAAAAGAAAGAAATATTTGGGGCACCTGGGTGGCATCCCCCAACTAATTGATGTTTCCAAAGGTTTAGATTGTTCAGTAAACAATCACACCGGAATCTGACGTCTTACTCGGGTAACTGAGCAACTGATAACTTAAATTCTCTGCATTATTTTCCCCTTAAGAAGACAAAAAGTTACTGAAACTGGGGGATTTTTAATATGTCAGGAGCATATAGGCTCACACATGAATTCTTACCTGTTTTAGAGTATGAGAAACTGACATGTTCAAAAACCCGTTGCAATTCAATGGGACAGCAAATGACTTACAATTGGCAAGAGGTCATATTGTGTAGAAGGAAGAGTTTTGGCCCAGTGTTAGAATAAATTCTCTGCATTCTTGAATTCCAGCTACTCTTCAAAACAAAATGTATATGACTATAGATTTATTCTTTTGATGCCAAAACTTGTTTCCCCATACTTAAAATAAGAAAAAAAATATTATTCTTGTTCAGATCTCAGGATTATCAAGGGAAACAAATATTTTAGTTTTGCCCTATATATACATATATTGCCTTGTTCTTTCAACTAAGAAAGCCTAGAAGCAACAAGACGCTAGTAGCAATGAGCATACCTAGCACCCTGATCTTGGTTTCAAATACCATTGTCCAATAAAAGGAAAAAATTCTTCTTGGAGAGACTGCTGATTCTAGGTCTGGAACAGGAAATATAAAATGAGCCTGTTGCATCTTGAAGTACCAGAAGTAAGGGCATACTTAAAACAAAAACCACAATGATAAGGGGTTTAATAAAACAACTCAGGATCCAAATGAAAAAGCACTCAATGGCCAAGGGTAGAATAAATTTGAAAAGTAAAACAAATAAATTAGAATTAGATTAAACCTGAAGTATAAAATAAATATCCATTAGTCAATACTTACATAAATAAGTAATTGAATAATAATTAATTATAAATAAATGACAAAAAATAAATCTCCCATGAAGAGATAAAATTTATGTAGACACTCTACTCTGTCCTGAAGGAGGTGGAAGATAATTTCCCACTCCTCAAAGGTGTGTTACACATAGTGACTTCCATTCCAAGAGCAGAGTATGGAAAGGGAGATGAAAGTAACTTTTCAGTATAAATATCTGATAAAACCTACGCCAGACATGTGATCAAGTTCAACATTAACTGTAATAGCTCATATTGTTAATGTGTATCCTCTTCACCATGTGATGAAAGGACACTTTACCTATCTGCCTCCTGATAATGCCTAATGCCTGTTGAATCATAGGAAAAGCATCAGACTAATCCCATCTGATGGACATTTCACAAAATATCTGACTAGCATTACCCAAAACTCTCAAGATAATAAAAAACAAAGAAAGTCTGAGAAACTATCAATGCAGAGGAATCTAAGGAGATACAATGACTAAATGTAATCTGACATCCTTGATGGAATACTTGAACACAAAAAGGACAGTGGGAAAACAAAGGAACTTTGAATAAAGTGGGGCTTAGTTCATAACAATGTATCATTATTGGTTTATTAATAGTGACAAGTATACCATAATTATCTAACATCTATCAATAGTAGAATTAACCGGGTATGGGATCTGGGGAACTCTGTGTACCACCTTCACAATTTTTCTGTAAATTTGTCCTAAAAAATAAAGTCCATTAGCATTTTTTTTTTACAATGGAGTTACATGGGGGTCAGAAGAAGAAAGTATGAATTTATATTACCTATCATCCATCTATTCATTCATTTAACAAACTGATAGAATACTGCTGATTTACAAGTTGCTGACAGTTCAGTGGAATAAAAAACATAAGGACAATAACAATATTGTTAAAGTGCAAACACTATACTTAGCCAGATACATAATCTGCTATCTACCCTCTAGACCTACCCCTTTTCAATATTTGAGATAAATTAAGGCAGGCTAGGTACTAGCAGCCACCATCCTATCTTGTCCTAGTGGGTAAAGAAAGAAAAAAGTGGAAGACAATGTAGCGTAGTTAATAAAATGGCTTTTTCTTGATAAAAATTACAATACTGACTATAAAACACTTTTATTATTCATGAGTGGTTTGTTGAAAGAGATTTTCAATTTCTTCTGTTAATTTTACTACTGAGTCTGTTTTAAAATTAAAAAGTAATAGGGCAGTGGCAAGGAATAAGATAGAAATATAATCACTGGAGTATGAATTATTTGTTGAGGTAAATAGTAATTTTTAAAGAGAAAATAAGCGTGAATATTCTTGACTCTTGTTCCAGGGAAATGTACATTAAATATTTGGTTTGGAATATTTACCCAGGAAGGCAGAATTGATGAAAAAAACTAACATTATTTGATAACCTATTGTGTCCCAGGCCTTAGCTAGACATTTGTAGTAGTGGTATATTATTTAATTATCACCTGTCTTAACTCCAGCTGCCAAAACAAAATAACATAGACTGGGTAGTTTAAATAACAGGTATTTTCACAGTCCTGCAAGCTGGGAAGTCCATGATCAAGGTGCTGGCTGATTTATTTCCTGGTGAGGACCCTCTTCCTATTTTGCGCATGACTGCCTTCTCTCTGTGTTCTCACATGGCAGAGCCAGAATGAGCTCTGGTATCTTTTCTAATTATAAGGCCATTAATCCCATGAGGAGGGCTCATCCTCATGACTGATTTATTTCCAAAGGCCCCATCTTTAAATTCCATTATGTTGGGGACTAGGGCTTAAACATATGAATTTTGAGGGGACACAGATATCCATTCAATAACATCATCATAAGCTGAAAGATTAAGTATCATTTTTTGCTTTATTTCTTCTTACTTTTGCAGATAATGAAACTGAGGTTCAGGCAAGTTTCGTAAGTTGTACAAGGTCTACCAGCAACTGTAGGTCTAGCTGGAGGCTGCTGGCCAAAATGTGCTCAGATAATATTATACAAAGAGAAATGACTGTTTGAATAACCCTAAAATCTTTGTGGCTTAATACTGAGTGATTTGTTTAATTTTCATTTTTTTCAATACAATTCAAGTTAGCAGAGGACACTGTTCATTCTTTCTGGTAGGGTCAATGCCCCAAGAGACTCGGGTTCCTCAAATAGGTCGACCGCATCAGGTCAGCAGAGAAGAAAAGAGAGAGATCATGAAGGATTAGAAAAATGTGTTACCATTGCTGATACTGCTGTTTATTAGCCATTTTTGCCTATATTCTCCATGCCAGAATTCAGTTCCTCGGTCATAGTTCACTGCAAAGGGGACTTAGAGATATAATCTTGTTATGTGCCCAGAAGAAAATGGAATAAAAAGGGGAAGGTCTAATAAATAAGCAAACATTCTCAGCCCCAACAATTGAGTCCTTTGAGGGAAAAAAAAATCTATATGAGCATTGGTTTCTGGAGAGAGAGTCCTCTGTCATGAAATAAGTTGATTCCAGCAGTTCAAGCACAGTTTGGGGTCCAGAGGCCTGACATCATCTACAAGTAGACAAAAATGAAGAATGACTTCCACTAGGAAGATGTATCCCACCAACAGACACGGCAAGGGAAGCCAGGCTGTATGTGGAGGTGGGAGTGAAAGTAGAAAAGTGCAAGAGCAGAAAGTGGACAGTACATATGAAGTGCTGATTAGCCAGTGTACAAAACACTTCTGATGAAACCAAGAGGTAATTAAACCTTAGGGAGCAAACCATACTGGCTACACTCTGAAGCAATACGTTTTGATTTTAGCAAAGCTTCTTGAAGCACAGCGAAAGAATGTGATCTTGAAGTTGTATAGACAGACCATTACTGACAGTCTGTCATTCCTCTGATTGTGAAAAATAGTGTTAGCTTGAGACAAATCCTAAAGAATGTGGACCACTCTGTCTTAGAAAGCACTCTGAGTAGATATCAGCATAATCCCATTGAATAGCAATCAGGGATCTGAATTTCCATTGAAGTGTAGGGCTTGTAGGCTAAACCCAATCTATACCATTGTATAAACAGAAAGCATTTGCATTCGGTTGCTCTAATTCTAGAGATAGCCCAACAGAAATACTAAGCATTTGGTGAACTTTCTCATCCTTTATCCTGTCAAACCCTGATTTCTACATCCTTCAGGCATATATGAGTCCACTCAAACTCACTTTCTCAACTCTGATCAATCTTACACCTGGCTTTCAGAGTATTATGGTAAGGGCAACTCTGATTTAGTTCTTTGAACCATTCTATCCTCATATCTTTTATTCTCTAGCTTCTTTCTCTGCTGGTGCATCTAATTCTACCTAAATTGCAGAACTTATTATTTAAACAGAAAAATCTACTTCATGATGTATGCCATCACTTCTTTCTTCCCTACCTTCTTAACTATATTTACCTCTCATGTTGATTTAACTGATCCAATTTAAATACTTTATATTTCTCCCCTACTTTTATAGAGTCTAACACTGCTTTTTAGATAGAAGTTGCTCAATAAATGTGTGAAAAAATAAAATAAATGGAATTAACTCTGGCTGATGGTAACCAAGATAGTGGTCATATGTTACTTCCTGAACATGCAGTTATCTCTGAAATTCTAAGTTTATCTTCAGTGTTAACATTTCATCATTAACAAAACAAATGTCTGAAAATATTTAATAATAGTACAAATAAATGAATAGCTCTATATTGAGCACATTAATGGAATCAGAAAAATTCCCTTTACATATAACTCTAAAATCTTACAACATAATAGTTTAAAAATCAAGCAAATGCTTAATTTTAACTTTTTTGTTAAATATAGCATACAGGTCCATAGTGTCTTATCCCATCTAATCATGACAATCACACATGGAGAATTTTAAAAATATAAATTTCTCTATAATAAATAACCCAAGAGGTTACAATTCAAAGCTCTTAGGTAAGACCTATGTATTTGTATTAATAAAAATACTGAATATTCTCCAAGGATATTCTGATGGCTAGACAGATTTTGGAAATAATTATTTAATACAAAAACACTGTTGTATAATTTGATATAAAATTTTCTGCCTAAACCATTATTAATGAGACAGTATTCTCTAATCATTGGGATGACATTTTGCCTTTGATTATTAACTCCCAAATAATTAAAGGTCATGGCAAATCTAAATCATTATTTGAAAAATCAAGGAGATGCCCCCCTGAAATATTTCACTAGATTGGGCTAATTCTATTTTTAAAAAGTTGACTAGAAATTTTCAATCAAATATTTTTGATAGTGTTCAGAGTGGCTGATTTCTGAACATTTAGTTAAAATCTTTACTGCCATGTCACTTTTGAAAACATCTAAATTGTGCATTACTTCATCAAATGCTTACAGCGATGCAGCTTGTGTAACCATATTTGCCAGTCACAAACACGGTGAGAGTCAGAACAGTTCACTTGAAAGATAGCCACACACAACTGAATTCCAATACCTATTCTGGCACTTACCATGCTTATGACTATATAGGAGTTGCCTAATATTTGCTAACTTCAGTATTTTCTTCAGTAAAATGTAAATTTGGGTAGCTAAAGAAAACTAGTATCTTTAGAATGAATTATTCTATGCCCAATTCAACCATGTTTTAATGAGAGATGTCAAATGGGGACTCTTCTGGCATGAGAGATAGGTATGCAATCCAAATACTGATCATCTGAGGGGTTCTCAGAATTCATAAAAATGCAAAAAGGAAAATTAAATCTTCCCACTTTGGTGAGGAATGCGTATGCTTGAAATATGTTGGCAGTCTTTGTTTCTGACAAATGAAAGTAGTTGCAATATAGGAGATGATATTGTCAATATAGAAAATAGCAAATTCACTAGTTGAAGGGAGAGCGCTATGGTGGTTATTTCTTGTTTGGAGGGACTGTCTTGCCTTCAACTACCTTTGCTCATTTAAGGGATCCCTCTTTGTAAGTAGTCTTACAAATTGGTCAGAATCCTCTCATGACAGAAACCTAGAAGAGGCCAATTTCTAGGCTACTTTAATGGGATGCTCTTCCCCCAAATTGGTTACTGGATGTGGAAAGCACAGAGCAACTGTGAGAATGCATTTGCAGATAATAATATGTGAGAATTAGGAAAACATAAAAAAAAGTGCAGGTATTCTTGGATTGGAAGCTAATTCGAATAGAAATAAAAGATACAAAGCTTATTCACATTGATAGACACTTAAATGGTTTGAAGTAAAAGTGATATCTTCACTCATTCTGTAAGTATTTTATCAAGTACCTAACACGTATCTAACACTGTTCTAGTTACTAGAAATATAAAAGTAACCAAAACAATAACAACAACAAGAAGAACATCACAAATGGTGCTGACGGAGCTTACGTTATAAAGGTACATTAGTGTATATTGGAACAGCGATGAGATGCTGCTGTCAGAAAAAATAAACACATTATTGACATAACTGGTTCAGCAGGGCTTATGTAGGAACTCAACATAAATGTGGGGCATGCATCTGGGCACAGGTACATGTGTTAAGATGTTTAACGTCTGCATAATGCAATTGTTTCAATAAAGAGGGACACAATCATTAGGGATATTCATTAGAATATATACTTTATTGCCTATTACTTCTTCAGTTCATTTATTAACTTGTTCACATAGTGTGTTTTGTTTATTTTTTAACCATTTTCCACTTCATTTGCAGAGTTTATAAATTAGTAATTATTTGCCTTTATATTATTAATGCTATGTTTTGAATTATTTTGAACAAATACATTGCTGAAAGAGCCTGACCAAATACTCTGTGTTTAATACTGCTTTCTAACACCTAGCAGGAAAAAGAGTTACACGTGGATAGGTAAGACCGCAGAAGGAAGAGGTAAGCTCTAGGTTGCCTAAGCTGGGGGTTTCTCACCTCTGCCTCCTAGCATGATTGGAAAAGTTTTCACCAATGTTTCCCAGGTAATTGGAAAAATTACCAAATATCTCCAAACTTTATTTCACACATCTGTAAGAAGAAGACTTTGACCTCTTACTATAATATCATTATACAGCAGATTAAGAAATACTAAATATAATTTTATAAATACAAAAATATATTTTGTATTTATCAGCTATACATTGTTTTTTTTTTAAGATTTTATTTATTATTTATTTGACAGAGATAGAGACAGCCAGCGAGAGAGGGAACACAAGCAGGGGGAGTGGGAGAGGAAGAAGCAGGCTCATAGCGGAGGAGACTGATGTGGGGCTCCATCCCAGAAAGCCGGGATCATGCCCTGAGCCGAAGGCAGATGCTTAACCGCTGCGCCACCCAGGCGCCCCTAGACATTGTTTTTTAAAAGCTGTAAATAAATATTATTCTTTCTTCCATACCCCTTTCCTCTCCAAATAATATTTTCCAGGTTATTAAGATTTCATGAATAATTTTTAGTTTGTGCCAACCAGTATGATCAACGCTTGGCATACACTGGGATAAGGAGAGCAAACAAACAAAAACACAACACACTTCCAGGTTTTGCTTTCATACTGTCAATTTTTTTGTCAGCATGAGAAATTGAATGACCTCAAACAATCAGAGGCAGTATAGCAGTTCTTGGTCTCCTCTTTGTATTTATCATACTTTATTGGAAATTTTCAAGAAGGGTCCCCAGAAAAAGCTATTTCATCAATTATAGTATCTGTTTTCTATTTTCAGAAAGCAGTTCTGAGGGAGCCTTCTAATGCTCCCTTGATCAAATTCATCTGTGGGTGTGATGCAAGTAATTTTAAATTCCATATGTGTTGCTACCCACTTATACTCTTTTTCTTTGAAGTCTGTGCAACCTTATTTATAGGAAGAATTAGATCAACACCACAAAGTGATGCTATTTAAATTGCAAGTGAACGTAGTGCTTTCCTAATGGATTCAGCAAGGAGTGACATCAAGTGGCAACATAAGTAGTCCCTGACTTCATTCCCCCTCACTAGAAGAAAAACTAAGAGCTATTCAAGAGCGAGATATCACTGAGAAAATCCTAGAACACCCTCTGAACCTCAGAGACCAAGACAGTCTGCATTAGAAGGGCAAGAGAAGCAGCTACACATTGACCATACAGTTTCTCCCTTAGACCAACACAGCACCAGGTAGAAAGGCCTCTGGTTCCTCCAGTGGGAAAAGACAAACAGGGGGTGGGGGAACTAGCTCTCACTCAGCATTGTGGGTCCCCACATTTGTGGGATCCCCTACTCTGATCTCATACCACAGAGACTGCAGGGCAATTTGAAGGGCTCAAGCACTGGGGATGTGACTATGACAGAGAAGGGGAGAGGGTGGCTTGCAACAACCGGCACATAGACTTTGGCAGATTGAGTTCTAACCTGCATCACCCAAGGAGTAACCCTAACCAGGAGTTTTGCTCTTCTATAGAACCAAGATGAGGGGGGACACTCTAACCAAAGAACTCAGTGGGGTGCAGATCTGCCTGATTCAGACTTTTTAGCCCTAGAGCTGAGTTTGCCCATGGCCCACGCAAAGGGTTGAGTCACAGCCCCACCCACTGCAGAGCGTCTTCCTGCTCCATCTGACCAGAAGGGTTCGTGACAACCTCCTGGAAGCTGTGAGCCCAACAGCATTCCAGATGAGAGGTGGGCAAGCAGAGCTGATCACCACCAGAGCAAAGCTAGTATGAGGCATGGATACTTTTCCACTACCACTCCCATCCCCTTCCCCTCCTCCTGTTGCTATACTTAGGCAGGGGGATTGATTCACAGTCGAGGCTGGGCATAGCTCCTGGCCTCTCCCAACAAGAAAGCCTGTTTGGGAAATTTAGTGTAGACTGGAGTGGCCTCTCTCCATCCCACCTGGAGCAAGGGAGCGGAGACATAGCCTTGCCACTGTGAAGTGTCTTACCACCTCATCTGACCAGAAGGGCTGGTGATAACTCCCAGAAGCTGTATCCAGCAGTGCTCTAGCCTACAGAAGGGCAGACCGTGAAGATACTTTGCAAAGCAAAGCCAGTCAGCCTGTTTGGGTTGTGGACTGGTTTGAGTTACAACAACAAAGAGCATTACAGGCTTTAAAGCTGCCACTTCTGCTGTACAAGGGCAGGGAATCAAATTCATAGCCCCATTCATTGCTGAATACAGCATTCAGCCAGTCCAACCAGAGAGCCTAACCAGAGCACACCCAAAAGCCCTGCATACAATGGCACTTGAACAGAAGCCACAGCCCATTGTTTTCTCCACCTGCCAAGCAAGACCAGTGGACTCTATTGACCAGTAACCCGGTGTATACTTTGGCCTAATTCAGGTCCCGAAACAACAAGCTGGGCAGGGAAGCTAATTCATAGCCCCAATTACTAATGAATATAGTACCCAGTCCTGGTCATCTTCTAAGCCTGATCAGAGCATCCAGGAAACTGCAGAACACAGCCTACAGCCTCACTTTTTTAGGGAACCAATGGATTCAGGAACAATCAATATTACAATCCAATTTCAACTCTTTTACTGTTCACATACAAAAACAACTACACAAGCAATTTCAGTATACACGGATGACTTCTAGTCTTCTCCATATCTTGTAAAAGAAAAAGAAAATAAAGTATCAACTTTGAATGATTTTAAATCTAAAAGGAATTTTAGTTACTAGCTAGGACAACATAATCTTTCCTCATACCTCTTTCATTTATTCTTTTTTAAGTTGATGAAATGGATGGGTAAATAGATTAATAAAGTGTTCCATGAATTTATTACAAGAGACCATGGAAGTCTACCCAAATCTATCAAATCTAAATAGCCTGCAATCATTTATGCAGATAGAAGCTAAAAGTGTGAATTTAAATTTGTACCAAGTCATAGCCATGTAGTGACAACAACCCAGGGGGAACAGAAATAAAACCTCTATTAATAATTCTTCCTTTTCAAATATAATAAGACTGATTCTGTGGTTAATCAATTTATGATTGACAATTATGATTAATTAATGATAATGATTGCATATAATTAATCGGGTGCTGAAACACCTGAGAAAATCCTCTATTTGACTTGAATATGGTAAATATTTACTATATATGTATAGATATTTATTTATTTTAGGTATTTATATAGATACCATATCACCAAACCGTCCATTAATTAGTAACTTAGCAAATCTATACATTCCAAAGATTCCACACCTACAGATTCCACCACTGTAACTGAAATCTTTATTTATGGCCTTTGTTTGAGGGACAAAGGAGATAGTATCAACACATATATTCAGTCCCACATTCCATTGCTCCTTATGGATTATTCCAGATATAGGGAGTCCATTTTGCACACAGGAGCTCATATGTTACCCCCATATGTTACCCCAATAAGACAGCTCAGAAACCTAAAAATAAAGCATACAAATTAAGTCAAATTATGTTCTTAGAAGTTATGATTAAAGTCTCTATCTCTCTATATCATCTTTGTAGGAAATTCATTTTCCAAGCCCTTCAAGCTGTTTTATTATGATTCCATCTTCTTTTTTATTTTAATTAATTCTTGTTTGCTTATTTTTTTTGTTTGTGTGTTCTGTTTTTTGTTTGTTTAGTCTGGACTTCCATGCACCTCCTCTTTATTTTCCATCCTTTATACAATTGTTACAAGTTAAGATAAGACAATGTGCTGATAGATATAAAAACATGTATAGGTGCCCATTTGCCATAGCACATATTATTATCCACCTAGGAAGATCTTTGGCCCCTGTAAGAACTAAAGATGTAAGAACCAGGGGAAGGACCCAGAATCTAAAGACCTTTTCATATCTGCAATACTGGCAGAGGTAAGCTTCCTCAGTAGCTAGATGGTAGAACTCTAGAATGCCAAATAGATTTTACCTCATCACCTTGGGGCAAAAATCTGTGGTGGCTGCATATTGCACTAGCTTGAGAAAGGTGTTAAGGTTCAAGAGTATTCAAGAATAGAGTGCCATGCATAGTTAATAATATTAGCTATGTTTGTGCCAGATATTTGGCAATCCTCAGATCTTCACTGTTAGCTCCTGGTCTATACTTTTATGCCCTTGAGTTTTGCTACTGATCTATAATTACTCTAGAATTTGTCATGTTACCTTTTCCTCTTAGACAATTTCTCCATTTTTTGTGGAGAATCTAGAGTTACATATTGGCTCACATTTCCCCTCATGTCAAGGTATTCATGCCACTGAATCTATTTGCAGTGCCCAGTCCACTGTGTGTGAGTGCTGAATGTTCACCTAATCCAGCCTGGGACAATCATGCCTTCTTTTTCAAGATTGAAGTTTCAGTCACACAGATTATTAATCCTATTCTGAGACTAGACTAATCCTGTGTTTGAGATTAGAGCTATAAAGTGTGTGAGAGATAAATCTGAAGACCCTGTTGCTTAGGAGAATATTGATTTAACAGTTCTAAGTTATCTAAACTAAGGAAGAAGCTAGCAACAGCCCATGAACTCTAGAAGCTTCCTTTTTTAGCAAGCATTTTGTTTGGCTTCTGTTTTGGTTTTGTGATCAATGAGCTTTCATCATCATATAGACACACAAATATTCCCTGATTCTTGTCTTTGTTTTATATAAACATAAAGATGCAGGGTCACTCTCCGCTGGAACTGTGGTTATAATGTATAAACATCTATGGTTGAATGAAGTCATGGTTTAATCAGAGTTTGGGTGGATTGTGTACCCCCTGTTATTCCTTTACATTTATGTTTGTTTGTTTTCCAAAAAAACCTTATGGTGCTAGTGAGGTGTATCAGTGACCCCTTTGCCCATGGAGTCTTATGGAAATAGGGCTGTGGCAGGACTTCCGGAAATGCAAAGTAGAAAGGAGAGAAGTAGGAGCATAAATCGGAGAAAGATGAGGAAAAGGAAGATGACAAGGTAATGTAGTGGTAGGGGACTCTTGATGGAAATAAAGATAAAGTCTTTCCAAGACTGAAACATTAATCGTTTTTCCTTCATTCCAAATTCCATGAGGACTGCTATCCTTGCCCCTGGGGTCCATGCAGTTCTTCATGCACAGCATTTTACTTTCATTCTCAGATTATTAGAATATTCATCCTTCATGGCTAAACTCTAATGTCAATGCTGCTGAGGCATCCCCTAATAGCTCAAGCCCATATTAATCATTCTTTTATTTGCACTCAGAATTATCCTTATGAATTGATTAAAGATTAATTTTACTCTACCATAATTTATTACTAATAAATCAGTCCTCACACTACCATAAAGTTCCATTAAGATAGTGATTAATTCTGGCACACATTTGTGTATACTAAATATACTTTATATGATAAGACAAAAATTAAAAAAAAATTAAAACCTTACTCTAAAGCACATTGGCAGATTCTTGACACTGTTCATACAATTATGCTATGAGAAGGTTCTAATTCTCATTTGATAGATGAGGAAACAGAACTTTGGAAAAAATATATTGCCAGTTAACAGTGAAACTAAGTTTTAAATCAAGACCTTTCTGATGCCAATGCCCAAGTAACTCAGTGATTCCTGAAATGAATTTTTATTCCTGGTTTGATGGTCTAACCGAGATGAAAGGCTGACCTTGGATCACAAAATTTTGTTTAGATTAATTTGAGATGAACTAAGCCATGGTTTTATTGATGATTGTTAACAAGACTTTGATAGTCTCTGTAATCTTCCTTCCTTAGCAGCTTGGGAAATCTTTGCTCTAAATACTTTAAAGAGAGTAAGTTTATCTTATCTTATAAACAATTCTCTGAATACCTATCTGAAAGAAAGGAAGGTCAAGTTAAAACCAAAAAAACAAAACTGAAGTAGTGACGTAGACATTGTGTTAACGTCTCTGTGGGTATCCTGTGTGTCAAACGCCCATTGGAGAAAATGAAGGTGATACATTTATTCTCACAGTAAAGTCACAGGATCAGAGTTCATTCTATGTTCTTTGAAATTCCATTAATTCATTAATTGTGATCATTCAAGTCCTGGCAATTTGAAATGCCCTATTCTAATGATGTCGGGAAAAAAAGAGAGAGAGAGAGAGAGGCATAATACTAAACAAGGATTTCAGAAAAAAAAATTATATTATGCTTCAAACAGATTTAGTGACCCATACATTCTGTACAAGTATCATGCCTTCCTACTTTTAATACTTTGCTCAGCTGGTTCCCCAGTGCTTAACAAAATTTATCCTTTCAAGCACAACTTACACCTTTGCTACTCTGAGCACTGACTGTCTCTACTGCAAGATCCAGCCCAAACACTGGGTCCTCCAATAGCCTTTCCTTCTTTATGCAGCCAAATGGAATCATGCCATCTTTTAAATTTCTAAATCAGTATGTTCTCCCTCTTTCTATGAACTGGAAGGGAATGAACACAGTTTAAACAGATACCCTAAGCCTGGAACTGACTTTAATATTCCTTTTGACCATTACATTAGCTGATACTCAAATAAGACTCAGTGAGATAACACAATCATCCAAAACACACTTTTTCTTTTTAATGCAAGGATTGAGATTTGACTTCAAATGCTATACATTTTAATTTTGCCATCATGTTGCCTGTGGGCTGGAACTATGAGCAATTGATTTTTGCATCTAACTAAAGCACTTATCACATGGCCCTCTGCATGGTAGATCTTAGATTAAAGCAAACTAAATGTTGAAACATATTATTGCTACACATAAATATATATGGTTGGTCTTATCTATTTAGTACGGAAGGCTTACAGTTCTCATCTAAAAATTAAAGTTGATTCTCACCACATCATGCTAGCAATTCACTGGAGTTATTAAGTTGTTGAGGGAAATAAGACATCTTACCTTTCTAAAACAAAATCCATATTTAAATATTTTAAGATATTTAATATATATTTAAGATATCAAGTACCTGTGATCAGTTAGGAAGAGTCATTCATGGCTTTGCTTAGAGTCTACTAAATCCCACCAACGATAACATGTGTAAGAGGAACACCAGGCCACCTAGTCCCTTCACATGCCCTTGAAATCATATGCTTATTTGTGAAAGATATAAAGACTATAACGGGAATGTATATCCAGCATGGATAGCACAGAAGTCTTAAAATGCCATTGGTCGCTTGCAAAACTAAAAATCACAAATGCTTTGGGGCTTTGGTGAAGTTACTGACAGCGGAGGTGGAGTCACAGTGCCAGGCAATTAAGAAACCACACCTGGGGTCCAGACAAGCCTGTAACTGGTCTGACAAATCGAAGGCAGTAGATGACTACACTTATAGGACCTTCAGGATTTCTGTAAATGTTGTTTTCCATGATCCAAAAGAGTGCTGCATAAGGTTTACCATACACTAACACATGTCCCCATAGGACCACATACAGACACCTGCCAGTGTTCACTCTTTCTCCCTCTGTTTTCCTCTTCCTCTTCCCCTCTCTTTCAGTATCTCTTAAGGGCCAAAGTTAGATGGAAAAGCACACAACCTGTACCACACAGAATTTCTGCAAACAAATGAGGGTTATGTTTTCAAGAAAAAGCTTTATTAGGATCTACTTAAAAGTGGACTACATCAAAAGCTGGTAAAGAGGTTTATCTACTAGATTGTCAAGGGTATTGAAGAAGGAAAAAATCTAATGACAGATTACAATGCCTGGCACAGCATAAAATGTTCAATAATTGTTCAATAAAGAAACAAATGGATGATGATATAGTATTGATGGGGTTTAGTGTAAAATCTTGTGATTGTTTTATGTATTATGGGTGATGATTATCTAAGATTTTAATCAAATGATAGAGGCAGAGAATAATTTAAATAGTCATATTTGTCTGCTAATGGTTCTCCTTCCTTTGGGAACTGTGTTGTTTAAGTACTACATTACAAAATGTGTCATGAACAAAAGCTAACTTTTTCTTTTCTTCAAACAGATTAACAAACAGAAAAACCTGAATTCCTAAGACAAAGTTGTTGGTTTAACAATAACAAGATCTTCTATCTTCCTGAATCATGGCAGATATGTTAGAACTTTCAACTGCATGTGATATATAACTTGTAAAAATGGGGTAAATGGACAACACATTACTCTCGTTTTCAACACAGGCCAGCCAGCTACAGGCAGTTTAGGTCTGATGTGGTAGTACCAAGAAGCCTTCAAGAACCTGACTATGGATTTTAAACTCATTATTCAAGGTGACTGTTAGAGCGCCAACCATCATGTCTATGTTTTAAGCAGCATAATAGAAGAAGGAGAAAACAAACAAGCATGACAAATAGAGGTCAAGTATTTCCCTATAAAAGAATCAGAACTCTAATGACACTTCCATTTTCATCTTATTAGGGAAAACTCAATTATTGAGACAAAACTAGTTGAGAGATGTAGTCTTTGTTCATGATTAGCCTGTGGCCAGCCACATATTAGTGGGTTTTTTAAAACTTTATTGCTATTAAAGAAGGAGAGTAAAATAAATCTTGAGTCAAATAAATGTCTGGGCAACAAGTACCATTGCATAGAAGTTCTGCATCTTGGGCATTCCCTTCTACCAGGGTAATACCTTAAGACATAAACCCCCAACTCTAGTTTTCGCTTTAATGAGAAAGATGAAGATCTACACAGTGAATCTGCAGTTGTTGTGGAAGTTTGCATAATATGCCTTCTCTTGGCCTTGTGTATCCTACAGGAAAACATCCCAAGGTAAAGCAGAATTCTTCCCTTGGGCCAACAGCTGGTAAATCCCTGTCTTTTCTTCTTTGTCTATGTCAAGTATTTGTTTTCTTGTTTTTATGCCTAGCGGCAGGGCATGCTTAATTTACTTAAAATGTATAGCTTAGGCAACAAAATTTAAAATTGAATATCAATTGGTAATTTACTTGCATAGTCATTCCACAGCATTAGGGGCACACTACAAAGTTCTCAGAAACCCTCCACCCCTGACACACACATACAATTAATTCTTTGAATATCATAATTCCTTATTTGCCAAGGATCGAACTGAATGTCATTCAAGGAGAATAAAGTTTCCAGGTAGTTGAGATAATTAGTATCATTTAAAATCTTGAATATAAACTTTATTATATCTCAGAAAATAACTACAGGCTTATAGCTTCTACACAGGAGGTAATTTGTGATAGTGGAACACAACTGTAAAACAGTACTCCGAATTGCGGGCTTCTGGACTTGCCTCTGCCTCTAAATTATTCTCTCTCTCAGGCAAATTAGATAAACTCTCTGGTGCCTGTTTCCTCACCTGTAAAATCAAGGGGTGAGTTAGTTTCCTTTGTGGCCTCTCAGCGATGACACGACATGGATACAAAGATTTTTGTTGTCAGATTCAATCAACTTTAATTTTCTTCAAGAATCTATCTCTTCAGTTTTGGAACTTTGTTCCACTTGGTATGTCTTAAATTTATGCCTATACCTCATGGTCTCAATATTCCCAGGTCCTTATTCTCGCTTTATACTTAGTGTCAGCAAAGGGTCTATTTTTAGCAATTTCCCAGAAGAATTGAGAGTCTCATCTTTGGCTCATTACCTCTGAGAGCCTGTTCACTGAAGCCTGCTGTTTTTACACTGTGTGCCCAGCTCCTGCCTGTAATTGTCACCAAGGTCAACACAGGTCCATCACCTCTGTCAAATGGGGGAATCAAAATGAGTTTTCTCATGTTGAAAACTGACTTGGATTTGAGTCCCTAGGGCTTGAGGTTATTCAACACTGACTAAATAAGGAAATGCTACACTAAACAGCTACAAAACACACAAGCGCACACAGAGACGCACAGGGACTCAGTAGTCACACTTGCATTTCTACCTCTTCCAAATTAAAATTCTTAGGAAAAGGAACTCACTGCTGACTCCAGATATAGGGCTTCATAGTACTTATGCTTAAATCAGAAGAGGCCAAGGAGGCACTCATGTTCTTAAATGCAGGTTGTCTTCTATGTTTATGAAGTTGCAAGCTTGATATCCCAATCAGAATGTCAAGAAGACAGCACAAGTGGAAACAAGAGTGAATTAAAAGCAGAAGTCTCCACCAACAGGTCTGCTGTCTGTTCATTAGTCAAGATAAAGTAGACTGTGCTTCCTATTTGATAGATGTTAGACTATACATCCATAATAAAGCTTTATATACTCAAACCATGAATACAGACTGACCATGCCATAGGCACTCAGCTGAGATCTTGGCAACCATGGTAACACCAATCCTCCCTCTTGCATCATCTTTTATCTCCTATCTCTGTGAGCCCCAACTTATTTCTGCTTTTGGCTTCTAGATTTGAATTGAAGCCTGTTCTTTCACGTATTTAACCTTGATCTTATTTTTTTCTCAGAAGATGTTGCTTTCTGCTTGGGGATAAAATCAGGAGAAAGCTTTGAATATTCCCAACTGTTTCAGTAACGAACAGACGTTGCACTTTGTAATTTGAAGTTTTCAAATTGATGTTCTAGGTCAAAATGCAAATCTGTGAGAATCTCTTTCACGAAAAACTTGTGTTGCCCTTTGCCGTAAAAATATTTATTTAAGATTTCCTGTGTGATAAGGATCAGCCAGATATATGATAAATATTCTTTCTTTAATCTTCACATAAAGTAAATTATGAACCTGCTTTACAGGTGATGAAAGTAAGATCTTGGAAAATTATGAAGTTTAGGTTACTCAGCCCTTAAAGAAATGGTACTATATTTCAAATTAATGTGTGACTTAAAATGTGGGCTTGCCATCAGCCCGGTTATTGCCATTCTAACTTGTTCATCCATTGTCACTTAGCTATTAAGGCCTTTCTTTGATGGCATCACTAGCCACCCCCCCCCACTTGTTCTTTATGCCAGTCTATTACTGACTATTCTTGGGACACTTTTCACTGATGTCAACATACTGAGGGTCCTGCATTTGATATTGCCTGTGACTTTTGGGCCACTATACTTGGTTTCTGTCTTTTTTTTTTTAAGATTTTTTAAATTTATTTGAGAGAGAGAGAAAGAGAGTGAGAGCAAGAGAGGGAGAACACACAAGCTGGGGGATGGGCAGAGGGAGAGAGAAGCAGACTCCCCCCCCCGCCCCATCAAGCAGGGATCCTGACATGGGGCTGGATCCCAGGACCCTAGGGTCATGACCTGAACTGAAGGCAGATGCTTAACCAACTGAGCCACCCAGGTGCCCCAACTTGGCTTCTCTTAAAGACATGGAATCATTTTGCATTATTGGTATTTTGTGCTATTTCACATAAGAACTCCTGCTACATCAGGACTTCTCACCAAGCCATGACCATGACCTAGACTTCACTGGCCAGGTTATTTGACAATAATTTTTGTTCAAGGACTGAACAACTGAAAAGTGGGACAATTCACACACTGGCCCTACACCTTCCCTCTTTATTTTTATTTTTTTTAATGTTTTAAGAAAGTTTTTATCTCTATTTATTTAAGAATGTCAACTTGTCAACTTTCAAAAAAATTTTTTAGTCATTGCCTTTGGAAAGCCAAGAAATTTTGCAGATTCGAAAACAGCTGAATATCATCAACTAGAAATATCATTTTGTGGAAGAGAATTTATACATTTCACTCCTTTTTTTTTATCTGTGTTGAACTGCAAAAAGTGGAAAATTGAATCATATGCTACTATCCGGTCAAGAAATGTGCCCATGCTAGCAATGCTTTATGATGGCTTTTCAGAGCTGTAGCAAGTCCAATCCATGATTAAATACAAATTTTAACCTTCTTGCTTCACACAGAAAATGAGATTTGTGCTGTGGACTTTTTTCTAAAATGTTGAACCCAGCAGAAAGTCTCATCTTGCCATCCAGTTTTCCTTTCTACTATTTCTATTTGCATTCCATTAACATAATGTTGAAAAATGGAAGCAACCAATTTTTTTTTCATAACTGAGCACTGAGAGAAATGGAATATTCTGCACACTTTTTAACTGCCTATTACTTTAGGATAGGGGCGGTGTGGCGTATTAAATGATTACAAAGTGATTTTTCTTGAGCTTACAGTCTTTCTATATTCCTTATTTCTAACCATACATATTATATGAGGAGCAAAGCATTCTGAAATGTATATTATCATTATGTGTAAACTCATATATCACTGAAAACTGTGCACATGACATCTAATAAGTATCTCGCCTCTTTTGAAAGTCTGCTACTTAATAGGTCTTATCTAACATTCTATGTAGACATATTTCCTTGCCACAATACACACTGCATAGAGATTAATGCCCTAATCCAGCCCCAAACAAAATTCGTTTATAGTGCTAAGACATCCTGATATGAGAACGGGCATTTTAGAAAAGTGATGTTTAAATAGTTAATGTAAGCTATAACATATCCAGTCTCTGAGGCTAAATAGTGGCTCTTTGATCATAAAAGCCTTTAAAAAAAATAGCACACTGTATTAACTCAAAATATCCAGATATTACAAATGGATATATTCAGGACTTATAAGGAATTTTCTTTCAGGATTATGACACTGCACATTTAATGAATTCCTATGGATTGTGATAGCACGGTAGAGTCTAAATTGTGTTGTGTCAATGTATACATTTGCTCAAAAATGTATATTAAAATTGAATGTGTAAAAGAGTGTGTGTGCACTGATTAGAAGGTTGGTAGATATATGAGTTAATTTATGTGCAATGACCCAATGAATGTGCTCAATCTTCTTAAAAAAGAAAGAAAGAAAAAAACTGGCCATGAATTTACCATTAACTCAGCTGCCAACCTGTGATCAGTGCATCATTACTTACTTGCTTCAATCATGAATACATCTACTTACTGAAATAGCCCTGCAGGGCTCTAGGTCTTCAACTTGCAGTGGAATAGACTTGTCTGAGCCTAAAAAGAAAGTAAGCTACAGCTCTGGCAGCATCTCTACAAGTCATGTTTTTTTGTTGTCATTTTGCTTTCATTTTTGTTTCTTTTCTTTTAACGTATGGGGGTGTATTAGGACCGAGAGATACGATAAGAAGCCCCTTTTCCCCAGAAAACATGTAAATAAAGCCCTATGAAACAGTTCTGGTAATACATCTGGTAAATGGCTGACAACATCCTCCTAGAATGGGCCTCTCCAGACATGGATAAGTGGAACGGTCTGGGGCCAAAGCCTGGGTCCCCAGAGCCAGAGTTAGATGTGCCACCCTAGTATTCATCTAAGCCAGTGTGGATTGGAAAGACTTGGATGGAAGAAGGTAATCAAAGACCTCCGACCAAATATGAAACAAAATAATTGCAGTAAAAATGTAAGGGGTTTTCCAAAGATAGTGTCAAAGCTGGAAATGGGAAACAAGACAGTGTCTTGGAACTAGGAAGAACTAGTCTATCAACGTTTTTTCCTAGACTATCATCCCCTTTTGCTATACCACTCAGTCACCTGTTTGAGAACCACAGAGTGTAAACAAAGTCAACTGGTTTTGAGTGTATTCCATCCAGAAAAGGATAAGGCCTATTTACATACAAGGGTCTGCAACATTATTTTTCACCAAGGTCAGTATACTCCACATTGTCCTGGATAAACACTGACAAGTTCTTGTTTTCTGACTTCCACTTGGCTAGTTTCCTATGGCTAATGGAGTCTTTCTAAACAGAATGCCTATTTTTCTGCTTTCCTTCTACTCCCAATCTCTTTCTGGTCCAGCATCACCTGCTAAGACACCAGAAAACAGTCTTTGAAATTTAGTCACTCATGCCCTCAAATACTGGAGTCTTAACAAAAGTCACTCATGAGACTAGCACTGAACATTTGTATGTATTGTAGTAGGTTGCGCTCTAACAAGAAGATCCTGGTTGAAAAATCCAGGTGCTACTCATATGTATTAAGGAAATGCTCCCAGGAGGAACTAGAAAGGGGGTATGGAGGACCAGTATAAGAAGGGGAGAAGCCAAAGGTAGGATTTCAAGGAGGTCCCAGATGCAGTGTGATCCCCAGTGGAGCTTTGAAGAGAAATTACACCTGACTTTGTCTTACTTTAAGGCAAAGGAGATGGGCTTTTGTACTCCCCTGCCAATCTTTGGTTATGAGGTATCCTGAATTGGGGGGAGGATAGTAAAATCTCAGATACTTCTGGATCTTCACTTGATTATGTAGGTTCATGTGCCTAGGAACCAGCCTCAGGTGCAAAGCTGTTAACAACCAAGCACACAGAAGCTGTGATGGGTTCAGAGGTGAGAAAATGGTTCTCATGGATCTGAGTAAGGTACCAACCAATTTCTACTATTAGGTATATTTAATCTTCAGAAAATTAAATAATTTCTAGGTGACTGAGTGGTCGTGGTTGGGTGTACCATACTATAAATTTTTATGTAGTCATTATATTATAATCCATATTTTCCAGAAGGGGGCCTATGTTTCAAAGTGGGTAGCCAGTTTCCCTAAGTCACACAGTTTAGGTCAGGAACAACATGCTGGACTGAATTAAGAATATAGAGCCTTTCCCCCAGGTCCCTGGGCTACTGTCCATTTATGGTGCTTGACACCCAACAAATAGCTATGTAGCTGTCAGAGATACCATTTAGAATTCTGAGGCAGGGATATCCATATGCTATAAGTAAGAGTTAATCATGTCCTGATATTCTGATTAACTCCCACTATCTTACTTCTTTGGAAAATGACAACCTGAAATGAAAGTGAATGTCAAAAGAAGGCAGTTGATTCTAAGAGAGCAGGTGAATCTGAGAGCAGTGGATTCTGAATGCACATTGACTTTTTTCTTTTTTTCTTTTTAACACCAGAAGTTTTAACATTTGGATCATATTATACAATATTAGACCCAGTCTTTTTCAGATCAGAATACTGACTAATTATATCATGTAAACTATTTTTTCCTAGTAAAAATAAACACTTTAATTATATTAAACATTGACAGACAGACAGAGATCTTTGTGCAGAGAAGGTATCTTTGGAATGACAGAAGATGAGAGCATATAGATGTGGATAGCCAAAACTGTCTCGTGCATTATTGGAACCAGACTGATTATTTCAATTAGGCTTGCAGGCTTAAGTCTGTCTGTGAGATGCTTGGGATTTCCCTCATTCCAGATGCTTGGGTTCATAAAGTCATCCCAGTTTAGAGAAAGAAGGAGTTTTGGGGCCTACTTGGCCCAGCTGATCGCATAGTCCATGTACACAAAATGAGATTCAGAAATGGGAAATAACTTTACCACAGGCACAACAAATGTGATTTCATCAGAGGTTCTTGCAAAGAGTGACCTTTACAACACTTATTCCTACTACGTAATGGTAGGCTTTACTATATTGCATTAGGATTCCTAAAACTTCAAACCAATTTCAAATTCATTATCCTCCAATCCATTCTCTATACTTTACTAAGTACTAATGCTGGTCTTTTGGCTTAAATACTTCAATGGATTTATTTGTACTTACTGTGACTCTTCCACATTATGTCTCTTGTCTCTCCTAACACTACTTTCCTATCTCCACTCCAAATACACTGATGTACAAATATGTGTCAAAATTTTAATGACCTTTCTTGCTTCCAATCATAAACACTCTCTACCTTCTCTCTGGCTTTGTCTAGCAGAGATAAATCTACTAGGCATAGAAATACTCCCGCCTTTTGTGTTCGCACAACTCCTGTGTCTATTTCTACCAGAATGAATATCACAGACCATTGTGATATTCTGTCGACATTGTTGTCTCCCTCAGTAGGGTGCATTTATTTCCAGAGCAGAACTCTTGTTTAATTCATCATTAGAACACAGTACCTGGCATATATGAAACATTCACTAAGTGTGCTGATTGTTGAAAACATGAAAATGATAATACACATACTGTTGACATACCATTGCTCTTTGGAGAGCCCAAAAGAGCCATTTGAAAGTGACTATGAAATGTGGGGGTTGTGAATAATAAGTTTAATAATCCTCTGCCTCCTCTAATTCACTCTTTTGGCATACAGTGGTAGAAGATTTGCATTCAGAATCTCATTGTGATGCTGTTAATATACACAAATATTCCCTCCAGTAGACTGAAGGTGATAAAGGCAGGAAAGTAATGTTACATATCTTTGTATCCTGCATTGTTCAGGATATTTTTGGTCACAAGCAACAGACAATTTATAAAAGCAAAGTTCTTGGCTTATCTGACTGGGAAACCCAGAGTTGGTACAAAGAAAGTCATTGCCATATTGAGCACCTCAAGCCTCGAGTAGTATCTCTGATGCTTGTTCTCCCCTCTCAACTTCGATGCTCTTGGTTCACTTATTGCTTAAATCGGATCTTTCCACATGGAGGAGAAGATCTCCCTCAACAAACCTACATTCGCCTACTCACAGTTTAAGAGCTTCTGTAGAAAAATTCAATTTCCCTTCTATCTGTGGTATAATCTTCCCAGGGATAATCCAGTTGGCACAGCTTAGGGCTATACTAACTTCAGAAACCATGCCAAGATTATGTACCTATCCCTTGTTGTTTAAGAGGTGGAGAAAAGGCAGTTCCTCTAAGATCATAATGGTTGAGATGAAGAGAGTTTCATCTTTGGAAGGGATGAATGGTGGTGTTTCACCAGGTAACTCTGATGACTGATAAAGCACCCGACACGTGTGTCATAACAATGTGGAAGGGAAGAAGAGGAAATAAGGCCAAGACTATCACTCTCTTAGGGATCAAGTATTTAGGACCTTGTCTTCAATTCAAGAGGGCCCTGAGCTAACACTGGGATTAGAACGGTCCTGATTTCAAAAGGACTATCATCAGAAATAAGGAATCTAAAGGCAAAAGATGTTTTGTTCCAATTAAAATTTCTGAGGTCACGGTTGAGTTCACCCCACTTACAGAGTGCATCCCCCACTACATACACGTGAACTCGTAAACACAGAATAAATTTCTGTACACACTCATAGCTTTACATAATGTCAGAGAAAAAATGCTCTATCACGAGAGGTTATTCAGTTTAAAAACATATGCCACTGAGTGCCTGGGTGGCTCAGTCGGTTAGGTGTCTGCCTTTGGCTCAGGTCATGATCCCAGGGGCTTGAGATCAAGTCCAGCATTGGGCTCCCTGCTCTGTGGGGAGCCTGCTTCTCCCTCTGCCTCTTCTTCCCTCTCTGTCTCAGTCTCTTCTGAATAAATAAAGAAAATCTGTAGAACAAACAAACAAAACAAACAAACAAAAGCAAACAAACATATGTCACCTTGGTAATATTCAAGATACCTATCTGGGCTTATTAGCACATATGGGAATGTCATTTTATTTTTTTAAGATTGTGATGATGTCAGTGAAAGCTACCTAAGGAAATATAGTCAATGATTTCACATTGAAATATATATATAATATATCAGATGGCGAAATCTTGGTTTGGAAGCAGGTGAACTAGAGGATATAAAATCCTGGGCCAGTAATCAAAATGAAGCCAAATCTCAATTCCTCCTCTTACCAGTTATGTTACCATGAGAAGTCATTTTAACTCTTACTGGTACAGTTCTCCATCAGTAAAACTGCCTAAAGAAGTTTCTATCAGAAAGGGATAGTACCAGTAAAAAAGTGGAGAATTATAATATCATGTGATAGATTAGTGATATTTTTATTAATCTCAAGGTTCTGGGTAAAAATTTTAATTCATATTTTCCATCACGGGTTATTTATGTCTTGAATAGTTTGACGGGCCTAATGCAGATTTACAAACGTCCTTTACTGTGTTTCTCTTTCTGGAAATAAGTGAAACATATTTAGAGAAAGAAAGAGAGGAAGGAAAAATATGCAAAAGGGGTAACTCATGCATCTGGGACACACAAAATTGCAAATATTCAACATCATTAATATGATTTCCACTGAAAGCCCTTAGAGATGTGACAATGTGCTAATCATACTCACAGATTAACCTAATCACAAAATGTCTGTGCTCAAAAGGCCATTAGAAGCATCTAGACCAAGATGGGGAAAATGCATAATACACATCTTGCTGTTTGGTCTCTTTTCTTCTCATGGCAGACAGCTCATCCATCTTTACATACTCTCCTTCATAGTTAGTTTTTACTTTTCTATCCAGTACTTCAGGTAATATGACTCCTCCTTTAGAAAGTCAAACAGAAATGCCAATGTGCTATACCAAACTGATCCAACCTGCACATGGTATAGTTGAGAATTCCAATAAAGGGAGAATCCATTCCTTAGGGGCAAACAGCAAACTACCACTAAACAAAAGCAGAGTCAGAGTTAGAATATAGGCTTCCTGATTCCCCGTTATGAGTGAAAGGATTTAAAGCAACATCACAAAACCTAAACAAATGTTAGGAACAAAAGTGCATGTGGTGACCTTCAGACATTAGTTCCTTTGGGCATCAGAAAAAAATCCTAGCCAGCTGCTGTATTAGGGTACTATAGATAGCAATGTCTGTCCTAGTTATGGAATGAAGAACTAACAAAAGCCAATGTATATACTGTAAATAAAATACATAGGAAAGAAAAATGTTCAGCTACAATATGGCTTGGAGGAAAGTAGGCTCAAACATTTTTATTTAATGTAAGAGTTAACAAGGGAGTTTCTCTAAGCTGAGGGATTTTCTGATAAATTGGAGATGTGACTTAATTACAACACAGAATTTCTCAGAAGAAAAAAGTGACCTTGATAATGCTTCAACTCAATATTGTACAGTAATAATGTTACCTTTTTTTTTTTTTTGAGCCTGTGTTAGGGGTAGACACTGGGTAACAACCTTGTACCATATATCAGCCTAACAATTGTCCTAATTCTAAAAATTTATAAGTTTTACAAATTACTACCTCCTGGGTGAGGAAATTATTCACCTAAGGTCACATAGCTAGTGGAAGGGACAGAGCATTGATCTACATGGTTCTGTTGCCTACACTCTTCCCAATAGGGGGAAAACACTTAATATTCCTTTCCTTTCCTTTCTTCTTTCTTTTCTTTCCTTCCCTTTCCCTTCACTTCTCCTCCCTCCTTTCTTTCTTTCTTTCTTTCTTTCTTTCTTTCTTTCTTTCTTTCTTTCTTTCAGGTGTACATTCCATCAGAATAGTTTATAATGTATTCAGTTATAGTGCATTTTATAGTGCCTATATATATCTATATATCTGTATCTATACATATGAATTTATATTCCTATAAATTCATGACAGCTTTTATTTAGATTCAAAACCCATTGAAAGGAGAGAACACATATAGATACATATTTAGCTGTTTAAGACCAAATAAGAGCTTACTGGTTGAAATTCTTTTATAAAATTGTGAAATTTTTGCTGTATGAAATATAAATAAGTAAATGTAATATTGTAAAATCCTCATTTGTACTAAAATATACTATACAATGTAGTTCTTTATACATTATTTAAATGTAGCATTTATTGCATAAACACTATTAGATGGTTAATAATTTATAGAGTGCTTCCTCACAGAAACACATTCTATGAATGGTTGCATTTGCAGATGAGGCAATACAAAGTTCATTGGCACAGATGTCATATGGCTCTACTCACCTAATACACGTGAGAAACTCTCTTCTGTAAATTAGAGCGATGATGCAATCACTGAGGAAGAGTGATGTATAGTTGAAGTGTGAAAAAGTATATAAAACTGTCTGGCTCATGATATGCATTAGCTCTTTGGTTATGACCAGGGATTCTGAAAATAGATGAGAGAACTGAAATCCACAGAAACCAAGAAGTGTTGCAGCAGAGAAGAAGCGTGTGGCTTTGCAGTGAGGTAGAATGTATGGTAAATACACAAAATGGGCATTACGTTTCCAATTAGTCCAGAATAAGGACTCAACAACAACAACAACAAAGACAACAACAACAACAAAAAGAGGCGCTGTTATAACAAAAGTTTCTCATGTCCACACATAGGAGGTAGCAAATGCTCACTACTGGACTCTATGTTTTCTTGCCACCTGCCTCCAGTCCAGCCTAACCTCCCGCTATGCTGACCTAAACTATTAAATTTGCCAGTAACTCAAACTTACTCAAATTCCTTGACCAGTTCTCTTTGTTTTGTCATGGCACCTTTGCATGTGTTGCACCCTCTCTTTCACATGCACTCCTCAACCATCATTCAGTCAATTTTTACCCTACTCGTGGATCTCACCAGAAAGATCACTTCCTTCAAGAAGTTTCATGGACTCTACTTATGAGGCAAAATAATCCATTGCATACTTTTATAGCATCATTTGTTTCCTTCAAGTGCTTATCAACATTATAAATCCTTAGTTATTAAGATGCATAGATATTTAAGTAAGTTCTTCCATGAGGCTGTAAGGTCCCCAAAAAGGCATGCTCATTTTTTTTTTTGTATCTCGAAACACCTACCAAAATTTCTTGAACAAATATAGACTCAGCAAGTGGTTATTGACAAATGAAAGGTAATATTCAGATTTGCACCTGGCACTCCCAGCAAAGTAGGCTTTCTCCTGGCACTTCATGAGAAATAGTTTATTATTAATATCTGCTCTTCGACAGCATTGGAAGAGGAGCAGGCGTCTTTATCCTCTTTTCTCCCTCACAGTACAAAGAAAGGCCTGGCTGGAGAGTCAGAGAAAGTCAGGCATGGATATGACTTACACATGAAACTAATGTTTGTTGAATTAGCTGACAGACTAGAGGTATTTGTGAATGTCTGCATGGTTCTGATGTCTGACTTGCAATATTTGTGGGAAGTTCATAGTCATTTACTGGGAAAACCTCCCAAGTCAATCTCATTACTACAGAGACAGATGCGGAGCAGGTAAATCAACAGAATTGAGACGCAGCCTCCACCTAATGTTCTGAGCAAATAAATAGGTATAGGATCTAGAATCTAAATCCTATAGTGTCAAGAAACTAAATAATAAAAAAAAAATACTCTCTGGAAAAAAAAATGATCTTAACATTAAAGTCTCTCTCTCTTTATTTTTTGGGGAGAGAGAAGAGGAGAAAAGATACCAAATCCAAGAGGGGAAAGAGAATTCTAGCGTTCAGACAATTACTCTAACTCCCCTTCAGCCTATTGACATATCTACATAAATCCATCCTAGAGCTGAAATTGACAAGGCGTAGTGCTCTTTGAAAATAAAATGTTTCTAGATAGTTATATAACTGCTCAGTCCACAATTTTATCTGCAGTATGCACTAATAGCTCTCTCTAAATATTGCTAAATTATTTGCTAAATTGGAAGGCACTGTTAGGTTTTATCATCACTTCCTGAACTACTGGTAAAACGGTGGTGCTTTGAAAATATTTACCTGTCAGTTTTTATCAATTGATCAGCTGTAAACAGTTTCTTAGATTAAATAAGATCAAATGGGATTTGTGGCTGTCAGGTTTTCATCTGGCTTGTTCAATCATTATTTAAATTGCATATAACAATATGCTAATTTGTTAGACAGTGCAGACAGAAGTGATTTACGTTGCATTATAAAAATTAGTTGAGTGAGGTACTTTGATGTAGTTGTGCTTCTATAAACATTTTGTGCTTGCCTGTGCCTCAATGATAATAGATTTTCTTAGCTCAATAAACACATTCATTTGTAATAATGGAAATGATTTTATGTCACCCATATCACGCAGTACAGCTCTACTAAAAAGAAACATCTTTCCATTCTTAAAGCCAAGTTTAATTGTCTCTGCCTCTTGTCCCTGCTATACAGCTCACCTGAGCCGTGTTGCCCTCCTTTGAATTTTCAGTGTGTTTCTCCCTCTCTTTTACATAGGGCAGTTTTTACCTTTGGAAATAGTTTTTTGGTTGGCAATCTTCTCTCTCTTACTAGAACAAATAAGAGTTGAGGAATTCATAGCTCTAGAATCCTGACCATTGGATAAACAACTTGGAAACAAAGAGAAGCAATGTGAGGCTCCCCTTATCTCTCTCCCAATGCCATGTACACAAAAATAATTTATAAAATTTCCCTTTAGATATGCCAGTTCTAAGAAGTAGGACTAAATGTATTTGGACCACACTAACCCTAAAAAGTTATCCTCAGCTTGGGATAGCATGAATTCTCTTCCTCAAAAGGTATTTTGAGTTCACCACAGTTTTAGCAAGCATTCCCCCAGATTACCCACTTCCTAAAAGATTGACAATAGAAATATTCTTCAAGATAAAATAAATCTTAAAAATTACAGCACAGAAAATAAAAACAACAAAACCAGAAAGTCACATATGTTACATAAAAGTTCTAGTTCATCCTTTGAAACTATGCAACACCAATTAAACTTCAAATATGAGACTACAGAAGCATGTTAATGAAATAATATTTTTTATAATATATGAGTTAAAAAGCATATTACAAACAGAATTGGTACAGTGGTAAAAAAAAAAGATAATTCTGAGTATGTATGAGTGTGAATATTCACTAGAACATGATAGTTAAAGGTGCATATTGGCATACTTGGGTTTGATATTTACTAACCAGAGAAAGTTATAGATCTTCCCTGACTCTTGATAAGGTTATGTCTTGATAAACCCATCCTAACATGAAAATTTCATAAGTCAAAATGCATTTAATACACCTAACCTACCAAACATCAGAGTTTAGCCTAATCAACCCTAATTAAACATACCTAGAATGCTTATATTAGCCTACGGTTGGGCAAAATCATCTAGCACAAAGCCTATTTTGTCATAAAGTGTTGAATATCTCATGCAATTTATGTATAAACTTTATGTAAATACTGTAATGAAAGTGAACAACAGAATGGCTATATGGGTACAGATTGGTTATACATGTACTGGCTATTGACCCTCATGATCACGGGGCTCCCGGGCAGCTTCAGGGAGCTGCTGCCGCCCAGGATCACAAGAGAGTATTATGTGGCATACTGCTCTTAACAGAAAAAGATCAAAATCCAAACTCTGAAGGACAGTTTCTACTGATGTATATCACTTTTGCACCATAGTAAAGTAAAAAATTCATAAGTTGAAACATCATAAGTCAGGGACCATCTATATTTACTAACTAGATTACTAGCCAAAGAAAGTTACTTCATCTTTCTTTGCTTCATTTTTTATTATTTTCAAGTGGAAATACTAAAAACAGCTAGCTCTGCAGATGGAATGAAATTGTGCATGCAAAGTATTATGAACAGAAACTTAGCCAGAAGACCAATTACTAAAAATTCGGTATTCGATATCTCATAATAAAGACTAAAAGATTATTTATTAGCTATGGCTCTCAATAGTTCTATTTAGGTGTTTGGTTTTGGTATTTCCCTTTACTTATATTTTTCCTTCTGGGTTTTCTAACACTCTCTAATGAATAGGCATTATTTTCCAACCATGGAAACGTCTATAAAAGATAGCCCTTTTAAATTTTCCTGATTTCACTTCAAATGAGGACTTTCGTTGATTTCTACCAGGGATATGTGTGTACATGGAAAATATATGTTACTAACAATAATACAATACAATGACCTATGATATATAACTAAGCTAATACGAGGGTCAAGTGACCTGCCAGCAAGTTTAAATTTAGAAAAGATCAGGAATATCCAATCTGTAGATATTATCTAATCGGCACTAGATGCCACAATGTAAGCAGGCAGACAATATCTCTATTCAGAGCAATCCCAGCTTCCTAAAGGGAAACGTCTCAACACACTTACCTTTCCCAGGGGCAGTGGATCGTGTTTTGTCCTCTCACACCAACAACATCCTGCACCATAGATTCACTAGGCACATATTCAATAAATATTTTTTGAATGAATGTTTGATGAACAAATACTGGGAGAAAAATTATACAAATGTGCATTACTTCAAAGATTCAAAGGGGCATCATATCTGTAATGTTGACAGACCTTTATTTTTAAAACATCTCTTCCAAGATTTTTGGGTGATTTATCTAGTAAGCTATCTATTTCCCATATGGCCAAGTACATGGTACTAGAAGAAATATGACTAAGGTTAAATAAGCCGTCATCAGCTCTACAGTCCAGTGAATATAATGCATCAGGGAAAGGCTGATGGTGGGAATTCAGTGACCTTGGCCTTCCCATCACTAAGGCAACCAGCAAGGGAGACTTTCCCTGTAGGAATTAATTTATAAATATGAAATTGTTGGTAAGTCTTTCTTTGTACATGCAACTTCAAAATGCACACATATTAGGATGCCTGGGTGGCTCAACTTGTTAAGCATCTGACTCTTGATTTCAGCTCAGGTCATGATCTCAGGGTGTGAGATCGAGTCTTGAGTCCAGTTCTACACTGGGCATGGAGCTTACTTCAGATTCTCTCTCCCTTTCCCTCTGTCCCTCCCCCCTCTAAAAAACTAAAACACAAACACATATTAATCTAAAAGTATTAATTAATTGTGTCAAAATTTCTATTGAGTAACTAGAGATCTAGGTTCTATGAATGATTAATTTTATGTGTCAACTTGACAAGGCCACGAGGTGCACAAATATTTGGTTAAACATTATTTCTGGATGTATCCTTAAGGGTGTTTCTTGATGAGATTAACATTTTAAAATTTCTCTGGTTATTTTATGATGAGATTAACATTTGAATGGATAGACTATGTAAAGCAAATTGTTTTTCCCCATGTCAATGGGTTGTACCCAATCCATTGAAGGCCTGAAAGGAGTCAAAGGCTGGGTAAGGAAAAATTCTTTCTTTCTGCCTGTCTTGGACTGGTACATCAGTCTTCTCCTACCTGTGGACTCAAACTCATGTTGGAGTTTACACCATTGACTCTCCTGGTTTTTAGTCCTTTGAACTCAGACTGGATTTACACTATTGGCTCTCCAATTTGCCAACTAAGATCTTAAACTCCTCAGACTCTAACATCATTTGAGCCAATTCCTTAGAGTAAATCCCTTGGTACTTCCAAGATGCTTTGCAAAACAGATCATATAATACTAATTATTATGCACTAATTCCAAATTTTTCTTATATGCAGACATGGACTACAATTGTTTAACAATGGCCAACAGCTCAAATAACACATGACTAATGAAATACGTTAAAATTGCTATTCTAAGTGAAAGAATAATCAAGGAAGTTCAGAGTCCTAAAGTTCATTTCAAGCTTTGTGTAACAATTCTACTTATCTTTCTGGGTTTTAAGTTTTCTTATTTACATACTGTCTCCTCTATGGAGTACCTAAATACACATTTTGGGTCCAGACGCTCAGAAAGTGGGGTCCTGGACTGTTTTGGAGCCTAAGGTCTCTCTCATTTATATAGTTATCTCTGGCCCTTTGAAAAGAATTGGACACCATATGTGTACTGAGAAAATATTGGTTAAAGAAAAAGACAAAGTAACTCTCTGTTGTTAGATAAACATTGGTGACAGTGTTTGCTTAGCAACATGTATAAGGTAATTCCACTTTCAATTGAACTTAAATAATACCTTGCATTATGTTACATTTCTGGTTTAACCAACAGCTCTACCAGATGTTTTCTGTGCATGCCTATTGTAGTCCAATCACTTTATTCTAGATACAGAACTCCCTGTGTCCCCACCAGGCTATTTGCTATTGAAATGTTTTTCTTTATAAATAGCAACAACAACAGTAATAATAAGTAAATTGCCTCCAGTGACTTAACTAGTAATTATGTTAATGGTCTTCATTTATTTTAGGTGACTTGGTCCATTTTAGGGGCTAGGAGACAGGTAGTAATTTGGTAAAAGAAAAATAAGCTATCAATTCTGTCACTTACAAAGAGAATTATCATTGTGAGCTCTCACAGTATGCCAGATAATATCTTAGAGACATTTTAACATGAAACATAATAGCTATACAATTGAGCACCGTGACCTGATATAAGACACCTCGTACATGTGTACAATATCTGAAATTCTCACCCCAAATCATTTTAATTCTTACTCTTTTGATAAGTAAATAGGAAAAAAAATCATAATGGTTACTATAATGCTAGGATCATACAGCTAGAAGTTGCTAAAATCAGCTTGGAATATACATCATTTTGTTGTCAAAACCCAATTTCATTGCATCACATGAACTTGTTTTGGCACTTGCTCAGCTTGGATGCTAAATGCCTTCAACAGGATAAAGTCTTTGCTTGAAATCCTGGCAATTTTCTCATTGGAAAGCTCACCAAGATGATGCCTCACTTGCATAGCTTTGATGTTGAATCTTTCTTTCATATCCTCTTATTTTTGTTTGCTAAGCAATTAACAGATTGATCTGCTAGAAAAATTCAAAACACAAGAATGCTAAAAAAAAATGCTGTGTGTTCCTTTTCTAGAGTTTCAAAGTAATTTCATCTCTATAGGCTGTTCAGGTCCGCCTACTTAAATTTCTGTGTCAACAGAATTAGAATATGCCTCAGAGGTTATACCTTCACATCTTTCTTCTGAAAAGAAAGCCTGTGGCTTTGTGATTTTGAAGCAATATGCTTAATTTTCTTGCCCTCAGTTTCCTCTCTTACTTCAACCTCTCAGGCTATTTGAGAGGATACTAAGTAATTCACATGAATGTACTTTGCATATGATAGTCACTTAAGAAATATCACTTTGCTCTTTTTCCTTCTTTGTAGGACAGTTAGTGAACTATCATCGATAGGCCTACTTTCGTGTGTAGGTTTGCTTTTGGGGGGAGGGGTAGGGAGGTCACCATTTAAGTTACTATATGGCACAGAATATTTGCTAAAAATATTAATTAATTTTGGAAGTAATCCTTGATGACAAGTGTCATAGCCTTCATTTTACAGAGGAGAAGACTGTCACACAGTTGAGAAGTGACAGAGCTCAGGTTCAAAAGCACATCTGTCTGGCTCCAAAACACTTATTTAATATACAGCATCACTCTCTATGGAAAGTATAGCCACAGTTTTTTTAAATGCCAGACCATAATTAGCATGTTTCTTGTTTAATAAATCATCCAGAACTATATCAACTGAATTTTTTTTCCCAAAAAATTCCATTAAGAAGGTCACAACTTGCAGTGAAATAGCCAGTATCCATGTGGTGCACAGACTTCTTTCTTATGTATTAGGAACCGATAGTTTCTCCCATTTATATCAGCATCTTTTTAAAAATACATTAAGGAGTGATTGACCCTTAATTACTCATCTTAATTAATTTCAGTGAGAGACATTTGTTACTTTGCAAGTTCCAGATCCATTCGTAAAGGAGTAGAAGCTACTCTAATTATAAAAGACCATTTAGTATGTACCAGACCCTCTACATATATTGTTTTACTTAATTCTAAAATATGCATTTGTTCATTCGATAAATATTCAATGAGTACCTTCCTTGTTTCCAGCACTGTTCTAATCATAGGACACAATTCTTAGCAAAAATAAACCTGACTTTGCCTTCATTCACTGATAGTTTAATAGTAATAAAGACACTAATCAAATAATTATATACACAAGTGTAAAATTCAACTACAAAAGTGTTGTGATGATGGAGATGTTGGTGTGAGTGCCTTTTAAGAGAGGATTTTCCTAGTCATAGAGATCAGGGAGGGTTTGCTTGAGGAAGCAGTGATGAGACTGAGATTAAGAATTAGCAAAGTTAATTCGTTAAAGAACAGAGGGGGGAAAAGAAAACTTTAAAAACTTTTACAGAGTGGGGAAAGAATAGAAAAGAAGTCTGGATAAGAAGGAACAAGTTGAGCCAATCAACAGGGTGAGGATGGAAGGAACAACATGGGTTGGGATGGCACAGTAAAAGAGGAAGAAAAAGTCTATTCTCTTTGATCAGAAAATGCTTCTTTGTGGAAATGCCATTTAAATTGTGAAGCGGAATTTAATGATACCTATTTTTTTCCTATTTTACTTTTTTAAAGAGTATCTATCAGAAAACTGAAAACTAATTTCAATACACAGTATGTAAGCAAACTAATTGTGCAGTGAAAAAAGTCATAAGAATAATGCAATAAAAATCTGGGTGTTCATAAACCCCTTAATAATATACTGTTCCAAGTAAAAGCCCTGGAATTTATGTAACATTAGGTATTTTTAGAAAGCTCAGGCCAGTAAATGGAGAGACTTAGAAAGAGAAAGAAGAAAGAAGGAAGGAAAAAGAAAGAAAGAAGAAAGAAAAGAAAGAAAGAAAGAAAGAAAGAAAGAAAGAAAGAAAGAAAGAAAGAAAAAGAGCCTTAAAAATAAATTATCTTCTATACAGTCTACCAAGACTGTTTGCTGGATTCTTCACTGACCAAGAACACATACCTTCTAATGGCAGATGATGGAAAAGAAAAGCTCCCATTCACCAAATGTGTGTCAAATAAGAATTGCAATTAATTTCAGCAGTACAATAAAAGGAAAAAATTGAGCAGGAAGGATAAAAACTTGTGCTTCAACTTGGTGACTCTATCCCCAAGTTTCTTTATTCTCCTGAGTATTGTTTATATGATTATGATGTTTACATTGATATAGATGAATCTAAAATGTGAAGTAATGTAATTAGCATTAAACATTTAAAATTTGGGGGCACCTGGGTGGTGCAATCACTTGGGCATCTGATTCTTGGTTTCAGCTCAGGTTGTGATCTTAGGGTTGTGGGATTGAGCCCCGTGAAGGGCCCCATGTTCAGTATGGAGTCTGCTTGGGAATTCTCTCTCTCCCTCCCTCTGCCTCTCCCCCACTGAATGCATGCTCTCTCCCTCTCTCTGTAAAATAAATAAATAACTCTTTAAAAAAAGAAAAAAACTTTTAAAATTTCAATTTGTGGGGCACCTGGGTTGCTCAGTTGGTTAAGCATTTGCCTTTGGCTCAGGTCATGATCTCAGGGTTTTGGGATCAAGCCCCATGTCAGGCTCCCTGCTCAGCAGGGAGTCTGCTTCTTCTTCTGCTCCTCTCCTCGCTCATGTTCTCTCTCTCTCTCCCTCGCTTTCTCTCTAATAAATAAATAATAAATAGATAAATAAATAAATAAATAAATAAATGAATAAGATTTTCTCCTCAAGTGTTCTCTGTAGTTCAGATTTGGCTCCCTGGCAGGAATTTGTCCTTTATTGAAATGAGAGGAAAAAGGTACATATGTATAGCTGGGGGTGTAACTGGTTACCTGGTGTACAAAGAATGGCATTCTTAGTCTCTGGAACAGGACTTGGAGTTGAAACTAGATGGGCTCTCAAGGTCTGAGTTCTAGTTCCTTTCTTTATAAAATCGTTTACACTATAAAGATAATAACCATAGAATTGCTAAAAAAGAGAGAAAACAAGTCACCCTCAATCCCTCCACCTAATCACAACCAAGAGAAATAACAACAGCAGCAGCAGCAGCAGCAATAATAATAACTGGAATTCACTGGGTACTACTATGGACCTGGTGTTTCAAGTAAATTATTTCTAATCATTGTAATAATCTTACAAAGTATGTTGCAAATAATATCCTCCTTTAACAGATGAGGAAAGCTGCTCATAGAGGTTCAATTACTTGTCAGATGTATCACAGAGCCATTAAGGGCAGAAAACCAAGATTTAAAACAAGAGCTACTTTACTCAGGTTTTACTGTAGCAGGTGGCTTTTCAGTCATTTTTCCCCATTAAATATGCATTTTTTATTTGCATGTTTTTTTTTCAGTTTTATTTTAAGCTTGCAATGACATTACATATTGACTTTCACTCTTAATTTCTTAAATCATCTGCTATTTAATTGCCTATGTTATTACATGATCTCTATCATTGTCATTAACATTACACACTAAAACCCCAAATGTATATGCTCTAATTTGCCTAGCCAGTAATTCATATTTTCACTATTTTGCTTGTTTTCCTTTTGTTTCTATATTGTGGATAATGATACATAATAATATTTTTATTTAAAGCTTATTGTATATTTTGGATTATTTATTTCAGATGGCTTTCTATACGAGATATGACTGAGTCAAAGGTACTAGATTTTTTTTTTTTTTAAGAAAGAGAGTGTGTGCAAGCCGGGGGGGTAGAGGGAGAGAGAGAATCTTAAGCTGGCTCCACACTCAGTGCGGAGCCTGACATGCCGCTTGACCTCGTAAACGCTGAGATTATGACCTGAGCCCAAATCAACACTCAAACACCCAACTGACTGAGCCACCCAGGTGCCTTTGGACTTATTACTTTTTTTTTAAAGATTTTATTTATTTATTCAACAGAGATAGAAACAGCCAGCGAGAGAGGGAACACAAGCAAGGGGGAGTGGGAGAGGAAGAAGCAGGCTCATAGCGGAGGAGCCTAATGGGGGCTCGATCCCATAACGCCGGGATCACGCCCTGAGCCGAAGGCAGACGCTTAACCGCTGTGCCACCCAGGCGCCCCGGACTTATTATTTTTTTAATACTTAAAATTTGAGGCCTAAGCCAGAAGACATATATATATGACAAAATTAATATCCAGTCATATTGATTAAACTCTATGATTCCAGGTTTTCCCAATCCATCTACCACTCAGGCTATAGAAATTTACCTGATCAAAACAGATTTTCATTTTAACACAGCTATATTATTAATCTATACTGGGACTATAAGGGTTATCCTCTCTAAGTCCTTAAATTCAAAGCTACTCATGCCTTTATGAATCTAAAGAGATGGTCTATGTAACAAGTAGTCTGCAAGAAAAGATATTCTATGTTCATTTGCGTTTCCACTCACCCATTTCTTTCTGCTTAATAACATTTTAAATTGCTTGAATATGGGAGAATGAAAATAAACTACTTAGCTAAAGTCAGTAAAATATATCAGATCTATTTCTATTATATCATGTAAATAAATGTTTTGTCTTTAAGTATGTTAACCTTAGATATTGTTGCCTTAATTAATTTCAATACCTACTTAAAGTAGATAAATATTAAGCATCAAACTACAGGTATTATTTAATTTTAAATATTTTTCAAGAACATTAGATTTTATATGCACAGGTATGTGTATCAGTGTGTGTATGAATTCTCCTTTTGATCAGATTCTTGTCTTCCTAAGACAAATCTGAATCAGTATTAATCTGTCAGCTAACATCTATTTACTCATTCATTGCAGTACCAATTCTATATTAGATACCCTGTCATTTTCTTGGAACTCCAAAGATAAAAAAAAATAATTTATAATAACAACTATAATATTTTTGTCAAACCTGTTTTTTGTATGGCATTCAAATGCATTATTCCAACCTTCATATCATCACCACAAAGCAGCAATATGGCCACCCTTCTCACAGGTAAAAAAAAAACAAATAGTCAGCTGCCCAAGATAACATAGCTAGTAGGTAGGTAAATAAAGATATTCAAGTTAGAACTATATGGTTGCAAGTGGCAGAAATATAAAAATCATGGTAGAAGTTCATAAATATCTGTATGGGAGGGAGTATCAATAACAAGACACCTCAAAACTTAGTTGCTTAAAACAGCAACCATTTATTATTGCTCAAAGATTCTGGTGACAGTGGTCAGAAAGGCCTGGGGCAAGAAGCCGCGGTTGCTGGTAGCCACAAGTCAGGCATGTGTGTCCCAGATTAAAAAATGCTGAAGACTTAGGGGAAAGTACAAGAAGCATTTGTAATTCATAGTACTGATTACTGTCCTATTAACTTCAGTCATTCAATACATTGGGTTGAGTATGTATCTTATAGATGACTAGCTGAGGTCAAAAATGAAAATAAAGGATCAATAGAAAAATAAATTTGGGGTAGTATAAGATGAAAACTTGCTGTTAGAAATTCAGGAAAACAGTGGCATATGGCTTTGTGATTAAACACTGGATGGTTCTGAGGGCACAGAAGTTTGGGTTCTCTCGCTAGTTCTCACAGACAGGAAATGGGTAGCCTCATTCTTTGACATTGCAGTAGAAAGTTTACCTTGAAGAGGCCGCTTCTTAGGGAGCTCACAGATAACCAGTGAAGAAAGTTTGATGCCTCTCCTCTTTGGAAATAATTACTAAGTATTTATTTTCACTAGGTTACTTTGCCACTTCAAATGTTAATTTCCCCTGAGTTAATACTTCAATGTATCTCTCATCAGTATTATTTTCTATCCTCTTAAAAATAATTATATTGTAAAACTACTCAAAAGCTGTTAAAACAACTAGTAAAACATTTCAAACTAAATGCACAAGACCATTTTATTTTCTTGGCACTGTACAACAGTAAAACAGATACTAATGATTGTTGGTTCATGGTATATTAAGTAGTTCTGAAATAGTTATCACAGGAAATATATAGAGGAGATATCTTCTGAAGGGTATTAAGCCTAAAGTCCAATTTGCTAAATCTTCCCTTCAGAGGGAAAATAGGAAGCAATTGCAATGGACACAGCAGGATGCAAAGTTTTCCAGAATTGTTCTCACTATTAAAGAAACAATCCCACTAAATGGTTCTATTAAAGCAAAAGGCCAGACAGGTTTCATTCAATTTAGGACCTGGATTCTTGAGCATGCGGACCTGTAAGAAAAAAGAGTTTAAATTGCATTTACTTGTCTTGTTTTACAAATAAGGGAAATTTTTCTAGGTTGCAGTAGAAGTCGGAGGTAAAACTGAACTGTTGCACTTTGCTTCATCAGGGATTCCCTTTTGGATGATTTCAGGGTCTCAAATTTTGTTAAGAAATGACAATAATGACATTAGCTACTTGATGTTTAATATGTAGTTGACAAGCAACATATTAACTTCTCCGGGAAGAAGTGAAATCTTCAAAAGTCAAGAAGATTTCATAAGCACTATGCTGTGTAGCAGATTTCTAGAATTTATTCATCCAGCATAATAGAAACTTGATATCCATTGAACAACTCTTCAGTCCTCCCACAAAAACAAAGAGACACAAAGGAAATGTGGGAGCTATTGGTTATGTCTATTTCCTTGATTGCGGTGATGGTATCACAGGTGACTGCATATGTCCAAACTCATAAATTGTACCCATTAAATATGTGTAGTTCTTTGTATATCAATTATACTTCAATAAAGCTATTTTAAAAGTCAAGAAGATGATAAGTACAGTACTACAGGAAGAAAAAGTCAGTATTTATTGAATAAACCTACTCATTCAAACAAACAAAGAGCCTACTAAGTGTCTCTCATTGTTCCTGATAATATAAATGATGTAAAGACAGGTATTGTTCCTACCTTTACCATTCAAAATATTTTCTCTAGAGTCAGAAAACTAAAGGTAAGCAAAGTTGATCTCTTAGCATTATTTTGTTCTTATATTTTGTTAATCTTTTCTAAGAAATTGAAATTAAAACTACTGCTCTTCCAATTTCCCATTTAGACTCTGCCTCAAGTTCTTTCTTACCACACCATTAGAAGCAATCACTGACTCATTCAAACTTGACATATCCTTTATATTTTTCTTATATTATTAGTCTTTCTCAATCTGTGTTGCTTCTCTAGATATACAGTCTCCTAAATCAGATAGCCATGCTTGATTTATGGATGGGATCCTTGCAAAATGTGGGATAGCTTTATTTTGCTTCTTGTTTTGTTTTGTTTTTACACTCCTGGTATCTTGAGCTTGAATTTAGGCTCCAAGATTTACCACTTGTATGACTTTTGGGCATTTACTTTTTCATAAGCCTCAGTTTTTAAATTTGTAAAATGGAGATTATAATTTTACATAATCCATTTTTAAGTATAAAATGAGATTATACCTACAAAGTGCTTTAAACATTATCTGGTACGCGCTAGTCATTCAAAGAATGTTAGGCATTTATATTAACTTGGTAAGTGATTATTAAGCAGCACTGCATTATATATGGAATGATCATAACAATCATTATGAAATACGTGGGGCATATCTTAGAATACATATTGGAATGACCATAATGCTATTAGTGGTATTTTTGGTGCTGAGATTCAGGACTATCTGAAACCAGTGCATGAATGTTTCATGTTAAATGACTAAAGTAGCATTTCTTTCTAGGCCCACAATCCTTACATCCTCTTTCCACTGTATTATTGAAACTCCAACAATACCATAATATGTCAGTCCTGAAGCAAACACTATATCTTGATGCCTCCAAAATCTTCACTTACGCTGTTCTCCTAGTCTTTTCCATCCTTCGTTCCCTCTCCTTTATTAAAGTTCATTTAAATCTTACCCTCCCTCTCTTCTCTTTTCTCTCTCTCAGAAGAAAGACATCCTTCCAGTGAGCCTTATAATAGGGTATTAAATACATACTAGTATTCTCCTATTAATCTTGAACTCATAGGGAAGAAGGAACAGTGTCTTATTGGCCCTGTTTCACATATTAAGCCACACAGTATATATATAAAGTGATCCACACTGCTCAGTAAATTGAATGGATACCCAGTTCATAAAGGTGTCAGAATGTGTCAGAAAATGCAGCCATTGTGACATTTACCAGCTGGCACTTATTAGCTTTTAAGCACTGAAAGAAAAGGAGATATCTCTGTTAGTATTATTGTTATGTGGAATCTCTCAAGAATTGCGTGCCTGTTTCGCGGCAGCACTGTACTGCCTCTCTTCCATGTTGCTGTTATACACTAGCAGATTAATTCCTGTCTGGCGCTTTGAGCTCCATTAGATTGTTTTTGATGACTAAACTAACATAGCTTGGAAGACCTTTTTATTGAATTTCTCAGACACTTAGAAGACTTGCCAAGGGGATTTTTGTACGAGAGCCAAGGCTTTTTATTATAGTGGTAATTTCTCACGTGGTCCAGTGAGAGAAGACCTTTAATTTTTGCTTTGTAGAAGTCGCTACACAACAATATGAGGGGATGGGAGGTTGAATAATTTCTTTCGACATGTTTTTTCTTCTTTTGTAGAACATGTTGGGATATTCAATGGTGTTTTATCAAATGCCTACTATGAGCTAGGTACTGTGCTATCCATTTGTAATTTCATTTCATCCTCATACCAAGCATAAATAGTAAATCATTTTATTACAGTTTTATATTAGAATAAAGTGAGCCAGTTAAATTATTTGAATAACATGTCACATTCCAAAATCTATGCTTTTGAGTTATAGGTGAAATTTTCCAAAAAGAACTCTACAAATACTGCAAATGGTAAGATTTAGTCAAGATTACTGGAAAACATAAATACTATGGATAAGTTGTCTACTATGCTAATGTACTTATTTTCTTCTTAAGTACCCAATTTTAAAAATATGTAAAATGCATTAATACATACAGATGAAAATGATAATCAGCCAAACCCTACAGAACTAACTAAAGGTGGTCCTTATTCTGTATGATTTCAAAAGGCACAAATCTTAGTTATAATGGCTTATTAAATAACTCACTAGTCCCCCAAAACACAGTTCAAGTGTCAGTTACCATGTATATTCCTATGAGCAATTGCAAAAGGTACATACTTCCTTCTTATTTCTTGAGTCCACAAATCACTACATAAATAAATGTGTATCATGATCAATGATCAATCGCATTACTTCTTTCAAAGCCTGTCAATGACTGGACTCTATACATATTCACTTCATGCATAGAAAGCAAAGTATGTAGTTGTGTCGCCTCCTTGTCTCCCAGTGATGAACCCATGTAACATTTCACAAAACTGCATAACTGAAAAAGAGAATTAGCCAATGCAGATGGATGTGCAGAAAAGAAACAGAAAATGGTAGTAGTGGGAGGGAAACAGGATATGATGAGGACACATGAAAAGAGTGACAGAGAAGTTAAGAGCATTGTGTAAAGAAGTAACAAGTAGTATATATATAACAGGACAGAAGCATTTAATACACTGTACAAATATCTTGCAGGGGCTTGAATTGAACATAAATGGAGTTACAGAATAAATAGCTGACCTTGGGAACACTGACATTGGCACTGTTCAATACAGTCTGGGTGCAGCCTGAGTCTTCCATGAAAGTGAAATTATTGATACAAATGAGGAAAGCTATTGTGAAGAAAAAGATAAAGATGACCCAGAGGAAAGACACTAGCAAAAGCTTCACATTAAAGGAAATCTCAGAGATATTTCATGACGTTGGAAATACAAAAGAGAAAGTATTGGAAGAAGATCCAAACGAAGGTTTATAGTGCGCTCTGTATGGTATGTTATACAATGAGAAGAAATTTTGCACTTTGAAACACTACTCCTGATAATATTTTTTACCGAGAAAACAAAGATTTGAATACATTTCTAATGCTTTAATTAAAGTATACTAAATAAATACCATTTTTATTATTTCATTTTATTTCCCCATTCATTTGTAAATGACAATAGGAGAGTTTTTAAAGTTTGACAAAAAAATTTTAAAGATTATGGAACAATCATAATTTTTCCAATTGAACTTTAAGATCACTTTGCAGTTTCAATGTAGTTACGTGGACATATTGATGATTCTGCGCTACTGTGCAAAGTGAGGGCTGCCTTACTAGTTTTTAAAAATGTTTTTGTTAATATATTTTTTGAATTTTCTCCCCATGTAACATTTGTGACTCATTGCTGCTAGGAAAACTAACTTAAGTCAAAATTCGCAAGAAAGCTATTCAACTTGAATAAGCTACTCTCATCAAAACACTTTGTCTCATACAGTTGTAAAGAATCTACTCAATCCAGGAACCTGAAAACAGCAACTCTTTATAACATGGCAAATAACTTATTCACTAAGAATAAGTGAACCTCTACTGTGTGAATCCACTAATAAATTTGTTCTATATACCTATATTTAGCAGTCACTTCACTTTGCTCTACCCTATATTTCAATAACCATATTAAATATATTCATATTCTATGTTAAGTGCAACTAAGAGATGAGTTTCAGTTGATGGATTGCTATAAAATTATGTATTTTAGATACTTGATCACACATTTTTAAATTAATACAGTGTCATATTTCCAAATCTGGTGCCCTCCGTTTTCTTTTGGCCCTTGAAGGTTTGCAAGTCTTTGGTTTTCAATACATTTAATGGATAAAAATGATTCAAGGCTAACTTAAAACAATGTGGTTCTCATGACCATTGACCATTTAATTTTATCCAAGAAGATTTAATCAGTGCTGGCACACTGTTTTAAGTTAGGACTATAGAACGCTGGCTTTGGTTTAAATGATCTACATACAGATCTCTGTTACTTAGGCTCTGAATCTAACCCCAAATTATAATATCCTACAACTATAATAGCTACATTTTCTCCACTGTGAGAGTGGGGACCATCTTAAGTCTCCCTTGATGAAATAATTGCTTTCTTTTTGGTTCCAAACTAGAAATATATCACCCTGTTTTCTCAGTGCTACATAACCTTTCCTCTACAAACCCACTGGGCAATGACTGGTATTGTAACTAAGTGATAAACCACTCCATGCAAATTTTATGTAAAATGCATGTAATTACATAAATAAGTTATTTTGCTTTATCCACTAGATATTATTCCATAAGCATTTATTTTCAAAAGAATCACTCTTTGATACAGTACTGGTTCCATGACACATTACATGGATACACTGCAGTTTGTTTACTGTTGGAGTGTAGGGTAGTATAGATTTTAGCAACTTTTAACATAGCAGCAGATAACATCTATCTTTAAATCTGTGTTCATATTTCAGATTATTTTCTAAAAGTGATATTGCTAAATACAAAAATGACAAAACATTTTAAGGATATTATATATATATATTATGTAATAAATAATATATACAATAAAATATTCTCTGATAGGATATTCCTCATTTACTTAGGTTTTGAACAGTTTCTGGATGAATTTATGCACATAGGCTCTGAATCCCTCATGTCATAGTGGCATAAGAGTTCATAAATGATGTAGTAAGATTTTGTTTCTTCTTTCAACCTGTACATGGAGTGCAAACATGGGCAGTAAAAGAAGTTCAACTTCATATTTCTATTTGGTAATAGGTTATTAAAAGCATGATACTATTTTACTTACATTATTTTATTAAAGGCAAAAATCAGGGGCACCTGGGTGGCACAGCGGTTAAGCGTCTGCCTTCGGCTCAGGGCATGATCCCGGCATTGTGGGATCGAGCCCCACATCAGGCTCTTCTGCTATGAGCCTGCTTCTTCCTCTCCCACTCCCCCTGCTTGTGTTCCCTCTCTCGCTGGCTGTCTCTATCTCTGTCGAATAAATAAATAAAATTAAAAAAAAAATAAAGGCAAAAATCAGATTTCCAAGTTATGTGATTGGTCATATATCTTATGGCATTTTTAGTGTCAAATTCAAGAGAAAAAATATAACATTTTGTCTTTCATTTTTATTGTTGAGGAAATAAATCAAGGACAACTGGTAGATTAAATATCTCTACGTAGATTCGTCCATCTATTAATGGAACTGGTTTATCTGCTTTTCATTAATGTATAATCTATATAGTGACTAGATCCAAAGAAATAATTATATATCACTTATATGTCATTGCTCCACTGATTTGAGCCTCAGGATCAATATAAGAAAGACACTAAAAACAAAATAAAAATATCCTACAGTAGTAATTGGAATTTAAAATAACTTTTATGAATATTTTGAAGACCTGTGCTATCTTGAAGCAAAGGTACTTTTTCCCTAAGATTTAATAAATATTTGCTGACTATTTACTATGTATCTAGGGCATTTATCAGGACTCCCCACACTGAGTAGGCTCTGAGTTCCATTTATATTTCTCTCCAACACTAGGTCACTGCTGAAACTTCCACTTAGTTTTCAACTTCTATGTGATTACTTTCTTTTCATCTCCTAATCTTCTTGATCTGGGTGGAATAAATATGAATTAGCAAAGACTTCAGGGAAAATGCCAAGAAGTGTATCTACATGGCCTTAATAATCAGATTTTATTTTAATATAAAGGTGTTAAATACATGACAAAATGGAGAATTTAACCAGAGAATTGTAACTCATTTTAAAAAAGGAATTTTAAACCCAAAGAACATAACAGTTGAAATTAAGATTAAAATTGACAGATTTCCCAACAGAGAGGACACACGTTTTTTTTAAATAGTGAACTTAAAGATCTAGCAAAAGAATATACTCAGATTAAATCATAAATAGCAAAAGTGATCAAAAACACAGAAAACAGTAAAAGAGATGAAAGGGTGATTGTTCCAGGTAGTCATAAATGTAAATAGGGTCACAAAAGAGGGAAGGAGAAAGATCTGTGGAGAAGCAATATTTGAAAAGATAACATATTAGACTTTTGCAACATCCATAGATAATGGCAAACCCTCAGTTTTAATATATTTTCAGAAATCCAAGCAGAGAAAAAGAAAAAGAAATGCATAGGGATATAACTCTACTGAATATCAATACAAAAATGGGAATAAAGAGCAAATACAGCAAATAGAAAACAGTAACAAATATGGTAGATATTAATCCAACTATATCAATAATTTAATTGAATGTCAATAAAATGAATGTGCCAATTAAAGACAAAGATTGTCAGAATGGATGAAAAAAAAAAACAAGATAAAACTATATTTTGTCAACAAGAAAAATATACCACATTAACACTAATCAAAACAATGCAGAAATAGTCATATTAATTTCAGTGGAGCAGACTTCAAAGTAAGGAAATTTAGTAGGGAAAAAGAAGGGCATTATATAATGAGAAAGGGGTCAATTCTCAGGACAACATAACGATGCTTAATAAGTATGTGCCTAACAACAAAATGTCAGACTATATGAGGTAAAAAAAATAGTAGATGGATCTACCATCATCATTGTAGAATTTGACACAGATGTTATGATAGTCTATGTAGAAAATCTTAAAAAAAATAAAACAATAACAACATCTCCTGGAACTAAAAAGTGATTAGAAAGAGTTACGGGATACAAGGTTAGTAAAGAAATGTCAATAATTCACTTACATAGTAGCAATGAACAAGAGGAATTTGAAATTGAAAACATATTTATACTAGCACCCCCCAAAATGAAATACTTCAGTATAAATCTAACAAAATATGTATAAGATCTATATGAGGAAAACTTACAAAACTCTAATGAATGAAATTAAAGAACTAGAGAGACATTTCATGTTCACAGACAACAAGACTCAATATTGTGAAGATGTCCGTTCTTCCCAACTTGACATAAATTCAATGCTTCCTAAACAAAATCTCAGTGTGTTATTTTGTAGATATTGATAAACTGATTCTAAAGTTTATATGCTGATACAAAAAAAAAAAAGGGAAAACCCTGGAAGAGCCAATGCAATACTGAAAGAGAAGAACGAAGTTGGAGGATTGATAGTAACCTATCTTCAAGACTTACTATTAAGGTATAGGAATCAAGACAGTGTGATATTGGTGAAAAACTAGACAAATGGATCAATGGAACAGAACAGAGAGACCAGAAATAGAACCCCATAAATATAATCAACTGATCTTTGACAAAGGAGCAAAAGTAATACCATGGAACAAAGACTCTTCAACAAAGTGTGCTGGAACAACTGGCCATCCACATACAACAAAATGAATCTAAACACAGACCTTACACCCTTTATAAATATTAATTCAAAACAGATTATACATCTGAATTTAAAATAAAAAATATTATAAGATTCTTAGAAGATAACTTAGGAAAAAACTTAGATGACTCTGTACGGTGATGCCTTTTTAGATCTAATACCAACGGTGTGAACTCTGAAATAAATAACTAATAAACTAGACTTCACTAAATTACAAACACTGCTCTGCAAAGTCAGTGTCAAGAAAATGAGCATAGAAGCTATAGACTTGAATAAAACACTTGCAAAAGATAATTCTGATAAGGGATTTATTCAAAATATACAAAGAACTCTTAAAACTCAACAATAAGAAAATTAAGCAACACAATTGAAAAGTGGGCCAAAGACCTTAGCAGACACCTTACCAAAAAAGATAAACATATAGCAAATATGCAGATAAAAATATGTTCCACAGGGGCACCTGAGTGGCTCAGTTGGTTAAGCGACTGTCTTCAGCTCAGATAATGATCCTGGGGTCCTAGGACTGAGCCTTGCATCAGGCAACCTGCTCAGTGGGTAGTCTGCTTCTCCCTCTCCCTCTGACCCTTTCCCTAGCTTGTGCTTTAACTCACTTGGTCTCTCTCTCTCACATGAATAAACAAAAATTTCTAAAACAAAAACAGGAACAAAGCATGTTCTACATCATATAGTACCAGGAAAATACATGTAAAAATAATAATGAAACAACACCCATGCACATCTATTGCAATGGCCAAAATCTGAAACACTGACAACATCAGATGCTAGTGAGGATGTGGAGCAACAGGAACTCTTATACATTGCTGATGGGAATGCAAAATTGTACAGACACTTTAGGAGACAAGTTTGGCCAATCCTTATAAAACTAAACCTATTCTTATGATTTGATCCAGCAATCTCACTGCTTAATATATATCCAAATGAAATGAAAGAATATGCCCACATCAAAAAGAGCACATGCATGTTTATAGCCACTTTATTTATAATAGGCAAAACTTGGAAGCAAGCAACACGTCCTTCAGCAGATAAATGGATAAGTAAACTGTCGTAGCTCCAGACAATGAAATATTATTCAGTACTAAAATGAAATGAGCTATCAAGCCAAGAAAAGAGATGGAAGAATCATAAATGCATATTAAGAAAGCTGAATCTGAAAAGGCTACATTCTGTATGATTCCAAGTATATGACACTCTGGAAAAGGCAAAATTTTGGACACAGTGAAAGGAACAGGGGTTGCAAGGAGTTGGGGGATAGAGGGAGGGATGAATAATTAGAACATAGATGACTTTTAGGTCAGCAAAAATAGTCTGTTTGTTATGATAATGATGGATATGCCATTATACATTAGTCTAAACCAACAGAATGGATAATACCAAGAGTGAACCCTAATGTAAACTATGGACTTTGGATAATTAGGGTATGTTAGTGTAGGTTCATCCCTGGTAACAAATGTACCATTTGGTATTGATAATGGGAGGGGAGGGGCTATGTATGAATGGGGGAGTATATGGAAAATCTCTGTACCTTTCTTTCATTTCACAGAAGATCTTCATGATGCCCCATGAGGTAAAAAATGTGGTAGAAATACAGGATAAAAATCAACTCAAAAGAAGGAGGTTTCAAAGGAGATTAAATGCTCCAAGTCCTTACATTTTCTGGTTAGTGATAAAAATACTAATTTATATTAGACCCTAGAAAGTCAGACGTTCACAGTGTAATTTCCAGAAAATATAACAAAAACTAGAGTAAAAGCATGCAAATTTAAGAAGCTAATAGGAAAACTGAATAGTGAAATATAGATTTAACTAACCAAAAAAGAATGAAAGGAAAAAAAGTTAAGATGGGACTAAGAAAAAAAACAGATGATAGATTTAAATCAAAACATATGAATATAATAAATATAAATTAATAAATGTTTCAATTAAAAAATACTGTCAGGAAAATTTATTTTAAAAACATAACTGTATGTTCCTCCTAAAAATCACAATCCAAGTATAATGATAGAGAAAGATTAAAAATAAAATGATTGAGGGGTTCCTGGGTGGCTCAGTCAATTAAGTGCCCAACCCTTGATTTTGACTCAGGTCAGGATCTCAGTCACTGTCATAAGATTGAACCCTGCCTCAGGCTCCACGCTCAGTGTACAGTCTGCTTGTCCCACTCCTGTTGGATGCAGGGATTGGTGAAGCTATTTATTTTTCCTTTTTCTTTTGTTCTTTAAAAAAAAAAAGCTTTTTAAGAAGCAATGATATATATACTATGTACACTTACACACATATGTACACACAGTATTCAAAATAGAGGAAAACCAATCTATTCAGAATGACACAAAGCAGTTGGATATTAAAAATGATTTATTTTGTTTTTCAAATATGCTTGCTTTAAGTAATGATTTACTTATTACTAAAAAGCTCTGTTTGGTGCAATGAATTATCAATTGTAGGTTGATGATCATTTTACTGAGCCAATTTTTTTCTTAAGTGAGAAGCTACTTCTGTGGCCCACTGAACAGCCACATCTTCTCCTGTGGATGATTTTGTTCTGAATCCTTTTTGGCAATAGAACGTATATTCTGACTTTTTTTTTTCCCTGTCACCATCTGGCCTTGGTGTAAGAAATCAATTCCACAGCAGCCGTCGAACTCTGGTGCACTGAAAGGCATGTCCAAACTATGCTTCTCTAAATATCTTTAGCACAACTGACCTTTTGTTCTTGCAGAAACGGACTCAATTGGAACAAGAAGGAACCTGTCATGCCATTTCCCTGCTACAATATTCATTAGTTGGGGGCCATGATCTTCTGTGTCTCCACAGAAGATTCTTGTTAACAAGCCTCAAGTCAGCAATCCGCTCTTATCCCGTGCCTCAGAAACATTTTTTCAGGATAACTAATTCTTAAATGAGCCTTTTCTCGTGGTATAATCTTCTAACAATTTTGGACACTGTTCCCTTCAACAGTTACTCTTTGATGACAGAAAAGGCTATACTTTATAGCATAACATTTAAACACCCCACAGGCCCATCGTCACTGCTGACTTTGCCTTCTGGGTACAGCAATTACTACAAAGTATAAGTTTAGTCACTAGGAACCTCTGCAGCTCTGGGTTTGATGTGTTTCTCCAGGAAAGCTGGGTCAAGGTCCCCCTGGATCCAAATCTTCTAGGATAAAGTTTTTTTTTTTCTTTTTTAGACTCACTAATATTTTGAAAAGTGGCTTTAACCTCTTCACAAATATGTAAAAGAGAATATCAAAGAATACATTTCAGGTCTATAAACACTTTAGTGAAAATAATGCTTGCACTTGAGAATTAGTATATGTTAATATAATGGGTTATATAATGCGTATATATTAAGTCTTGCATTTATAAACTTCTCAATATTATGTTTAAGTAGGCTACATTGAGGGAAGGGGGTAGGAACACATCTGGCTTGAAGGAAGATCATTGATCAAGAATAAGCTATAAGTTATGAGGTTTTACGAAATGATTCAGCTGACTGAGGAAACAGTGACCACTGGGTCAAGGTGTTGGACATATAAACAGGACAACAGTTTTCTGGAATGTATTTGTTGAAAAAAAATTATACAGTGATAGACTTTCTCAAATCTGTGAGACTGGAACTTGCAGTATCATAATGCATCCTTTTGGGAAGTATAGCTTATATACGCAATATGAGGTCGTATCAGTTGCAGAAACATAAGAGGACTAGATTTTCTCTATTTCTGACACCCTTCCCTTTTCCCATGTCCACATATTCTGTCTAGCTCTTAATTTATACAGGTGACTGAGGGGTGATATAGAGTGGATAATGCCCTTGAAAGAAGATTTTTGTTATTTGTATTTCTGAAGAGATATGGGCATGCCATGCATTGCAGGGCCACAGAAGAAGCATCATAATCTAGTCAGGAATTAGAAGCAGGAGGGAGGGAAAACCGAGGCTAAGCCCTTTATTGAGGGTTCTACAGAAAAGGCAAGGCAGGGCAGGGTAAATACCTTAGCACTGGGCAGTTTGAATAATGTTGGTGGGGTCTGTGCTACACAGGTGGTCTCTAACTATCAGCTACCTCACCTGATTTGGTATGCGAGAGTTAGATCCAGGGTTTTAGGTGGTAAACACTTTGGGTTGGTTGATATATGCATGAAAGGCATCCCCCCTGAGACCTTTGCTTTCTCTAAGAATCAGCTACTCCCAGAAAGGGCAGTCCCTTCCCAATCAGAGAGGCCACAAATGCCACAGCATCAGGAATAAAGGAAATAAGACAATAGAGTCAATATAATTGACCCTGTGATTAATGGATGCCAAAGACAAACAGAGAATCTAAGAAAATACACTTAGAACATAAAACTTTTGTGGTAAGCATATAGAACAAGATTTAGAAATACTGCTAATGTAATTAATCTGTATTATAATACAAAGTAGAGTCTGCCAGTATCAGAAAGAGAAACATTTGTTGTTTTTGGAGAATCAATTCTAGTGAATCTGGAATAAATGACCATTGTGGTCTATCTTCCATGACAGAGCCACAAACCTTGAGAAATCAAGAAAGACGCACCCCATGTGTTGAGGAAATAACAGGTAAGAAGGAAGGGAGCAAGGGGAGAGAACATGAGAAAAGGGCATCAGAGAAATATGGGACTCTTAGACATTCATTGCAAGCAGAGAGAATGTTCTCCAAAGTTATTCATGCTCTGCACCATCTGAAACCATGAGTGCTCATAATCAGCTACAAGCAAAAGTATTCATCCTGAGGATGTACCACCCACTGATACCCTGTAGAATGAAAGAAACAGCGGCAGCTCTGAAAAACTATTAGATTGTTACATGTAGCCATACTGGACAGTAATACGTTCTCATGGGAAAGTCACAGAAGGTGTTCATTTTGTTGACTTGGTGGTTTTAAAAGGAAGCAGTATTACTTTAGGAGAAGGATACGTTCTAATACCAGCTTCATTAGGAGTTATGGAGTTACTGAAGCTTGAACTGAGACATTAGATAGAGTGCCCTCTAAGTTTCTACTGCTTTATCACAGTTTTGACCTGACATTAAAACTTTTTTTTTTACAATAGTATGTGAATCTTCTTAATTATTAGGAACAAAAGAAGACATAGCTAAAATTCTGTGGGCTTCTGGGTCAAGAAAGTAATAATTACTGCTTAAAAGTATCCTATGCAAAAGGAAGAACTGTGAAAATGTCATTTTTGAGAATTAAAAAAAAAAATCCAAGATCTCTTTCTCTTAAAAAATGTCTATAATTTTCAGCCAGCCCTCTTAATTTCCTAAGACAGTTAAATTCCATCAGAATCATTAGTGCCAAGCAGCTGGTTAAGGGCAAAGTTAAGTGTCTTACTACCTATAAAAGGTCTCCTTTTATTATGTCTCAAGAAAGCAATACAGTATTTCTAATTTAATCAAAACTAATCAGAATGTGTTCCCCCTCGTTCATATAAGTCAGGTCCTTCTGGGGTTACAGCTCTTTAAATGAATCTGGTATTTGGGTTTATGTACTAGAAATAGAAATCCTAAAATGGGAGGTGGTTTTACATATATATAAATATATATATATATATATATTTAAGGATATAAGAGCTATTAGCAATTGATGTAAATTTTTAGCTGAAAATACTTGGATTTTTTTTCTAATGCCCCATAATAACTATAATTTTACCTGATGGAAGGTAGTTTTGTGCTCACAAAATTTCAGCATAGAAGTGGAAACTAGACATGGGACAGAATCCAAAAACCAGATACCTGCTGTTAAAGAAAAATTACACCTAGGAAGACATTTTATTCAACCTACCAATTACATGCAAAAGATTTGGGTCAGATACTTTCTACCTGAATTAAGTACCTGAATATGACAGACTGCATTCAGGCATAATATTATTCTTTAAAAAATAATAATAATAGAAGTGTCTTAAATTTAAAGTTCCATAGCTTAAAACTTAAGATAGCAATCCAGGAATAATGAAACAAAAGGATGACCTTCCCTAGCATTTTTTTTTTCTTTTCTTCATCTTTCCACAACATTGTGTCCGAAACTCTACCTATTAAAAAAAACAAAAACAAAAACAAAACAAAAAAACACAGCACTGACACTGAAAGGGAAACAACATGGAATCATTCAATCCTTCATTTGTTAAGAAGCAGTCATTGTGTTCTAGATATTCAATAATTCATTATCTCACTTAACTGTCACTATTTTTTAAGGTAGTCCTTTTTCTTTCTTCCTTTCTTCCTTCCTTCCTTCCTTCCTTCCTTCCTTCCTTCCTTTTTCTTTCTTTTTCTTTTCTTTTCTTTCTTTCTTTCTTTCTTTCTTTCTTTCTTTCTTTCTTTCTTTCTTTCTTCTTTCTTTTTTAAATCAACCGCCTCTTTCAAAGATGGAAGGAATTAAGAGTTTGAAGCACTAGTTCAAGGTCACAGTATTGTGTGGAATAGCAAAGATTTAGCAAAGTTTTGTGAGGCTCCAGGTTTCCACTAGAGCTGCTAATGAGTTTCCTTAAGTCCTCCTTTGAAAAGAAAAAAGGTGAAAACAAAAAAGAAGTCAGAGAAGAGAAAGCATATGAGAGCAGAATACAATCTTGTGACTTTGTCATCTAATTTTCAGCCCGCACAGAATCCCTCAGTAATTCTGAAACAATTATTCTGTACTTAACTATAGTTAATGTGTAACCTGAAACCATTCTACTTCTAATTATTTTTATTTTAGTCTCTTTGGTATTTCTTTAAAATAGCTGGGGGACTTCACGCTGCTGTTGATGGAATATCACATCTAAGTTTTCCTTCAAGCCCTAGACTTTCTCATGGTCATTTTAAAAGAGATGTCACTCAAGAACTAAGTGGATACTTGGGTGTTATGTTTCCTATTCTCATCCGGCGGCTGGCTTCATCAGCTGGCCTAAATTCTGAGGCAGTGGCCTGGTTAAGTGCATTCAAAAGGTAGGTTACAACTCTGTCTACTGCTCGAGTTCTCCATGCATTTGATGAAATATAGACCTATAATCATGCCATCAATTCTTTATGTTTTCCAATAGAAGACAAAAATGCTACACTTCTAAGGTGAGACTCAGGAATTGCTGTACATGGTGGATTTCCACTGCTAAAAATGGAAGCTTTGGAGGGTGGGAGTCGTCTTCCAATTTGGGATTCTTGGATAGCCATTAACATCCTCAATTCATCATATATAAAGTAAGAATAACGTAACCTACCTCATGGGATGGTTGGTTAGGACCGAAAATCGTGCCTTTTATGTGAGTGCTATGAAAATCTTGAACACAATTGTTTCATGGTAAACAAAAGTCTATGTCTGAATTCAGATGAGTATTGACTATGAAGAATGAAACAGGTAAGTTTTGGGTTCACATTGTCATTTACAGATTGGTTGTTGAGAGGACAGAAGAGTCTGGTTTTAATGACTCAAATTGAAAATGAAGTCAGGAAAAAATTTCAAGTGGATATGGTGAACATTGTATTGAAAACATGGAGTCAGTTTATGCTATTTTACACACACATGGTTTTAAAGCAAAAAGAACTGTGCCATCTCTGCTCTAATCCAACGTATCTGTATCAATCCCATGTTTTACAAACTCCACATTCTCACTGCATAAAACCATTCAATAGTTTCCTATTTCTCTTAGAATAAAGATCCACATATTGAGTGTGGCCTCCAAATCCCTACGCAATTGACTTAACTCCCCAGCCTCATCTCTTAATGTTCTCTTGGTTTCTGGGCTTCACCCACGCTTTCTCAAGTTTTTATGAACACCATGTGACCTCTCTCCATAAAGCCTTTGCTTCTGCAGTTCACTCTGTGGGGAAATCTCTTCTCCTTTTTGTCTAGTTACTTATCTTTATTATTCATATTTCAGATCAAATATCATTTAATAAAGGAAGACTTCTCTGATACCTGAAATAAAGCTAAGGTCCTATGTGTGCTTAAAATATTGACATTTTCTTTCATAGCAGTTACCATAATTAGAAATTATTGTTTTGGGTGATAATTGGAATAATATGTTTCCCCAGTTAGTCTCTAAGATCCCTGAAGGCAAAGGAGCCTTAACTGTGTTTGCTCAACATTATAATCTCATTACTGTGTTTTCATATAATGGATGCCCAATGAATAAAAATTATAAATAAAATAGATATATATTTTATACATAATACATATATATTTGCTATTAAAATTATTTTATTTTTAAAATGATTACTATTAATTATAAATTATTTTATTTTATAAAAGTATACTTTATTATTAAAATTATTAAACATATTATATATAATATATAAAGATATATATATGCACATGTATATAATATACACACTTATATGAGTTTATACAAATATATACCCATTTATAGGTATGTATGTTATATGTATGTGCACATCAACCTTCAAGCATGCAGGATTTATTATTTAAAACATATGAATTCATTCAGGGTGCCTGGGTGGCTCAGTCATTAAGCGTCTGCTTCGGCTCAGGGCATGATCCTGGCATTCTGGGATTGAGCCCTGCATCAAGCTCCTCCGCTGGGAGCCTGCTTCTTCCTCTCCCACTCCCCCTGCTTGTGTTCCCTCTCTCGTTGGCTGCCTCTCTCCCTTTTTGTCAAATAAATAAATAAAATCTAAAAAAAACAAAAACAAACAAAAAAATATGAATTCATGGTGCACCTGGGTGGTGCAGTTGGTTAAGCATCTGACTCTTGATTTCAGCTCAGGTCCTGCTCTCTGGGTGGTGAGATAAAGCCCAGCATCAGGCTCGACGCTCAGTCTGCTTGGGATCCTCTCTCCCTCTGCCCCTCCCCCCAAGTTCTTACTCTCTCTCCCTCTCTTTTTCTCTCTAAAATAAATAAATCTTTAAAAAATATTAGTTCATTCAATGGGTATCTGAATATGTATCAAACATCCAACATCAGGTTGATAGTCCTCTATATGCAAGGAATATAGTCATGAACAAAAAGGAAACAAGCTCCCTATTTTCATTGAGCTTATTTTGCATATAAAGTGAAGGTGAGAAAAAATATATATAAAAATTAAAATCTGTAGCTTGTTGATATGAAGAACACTGAAACATACATAGAAATGGGCAAAGAGGTAACTGGAGAGAGCACTTCTGAGCAGATGGCATTTGAGCATAGATCTGAATAAAGTGGCAGAGTCTACCTTGTGGAGATTCCACTCATAGCTACCTCTGCATTTTCTGATGTTGTTCCTTCTCATCTTAACTTCTAGGTGCTGTAACGGGCGCTGCAGCCCTGAAAGCACTCAAGCAGGCAATTTCATCTAAAAGTAGGTGCAACTGTCTTGCTGGCTTTTTCAAAATGACTAAAGCCAGCCTCTTCATGGTTTCTACTTTTATCCACAGATAAACCTTAATATAAAAGTGAAATTACCAAGAATGGAATAAATTAAATAAGGGGTTGAAATAATTTGTAGGGCATCAGACTTTCCACTTGAGAACAAAACAAGTATGTGATCAGAATAACTACGTGTCATACCTCTAAGAGTTTTGGTTGTTTAAACTGATTACTAAAAGGTCGACTACTACACATTATTCATGAAAGCTCAGTGGAGCTGTGTTGGGTGTTTAATACGTATTCAAATACCCATTGAATGGATTAACATTTTTAAAATAATAAGTCGGGCACGTTGAAAGGTTGATATTTATATACATACGTATATACATACATACAAAGGCATATGTGTGTATATGTAAATATGTATGCGTGTGTGTGTGTGTGTGTGTGTGTGTATTATCCAGGGGAGAAAGCATCCCTTTATAGCGAAAATGAACACTCAACTATAGATTGGAGACTTTCCTTCAGTATAAATGGTTACAATCATTCTCCATAGCAAAGCACATTTAAGGTAAAAAATATTTTATAACTGTAAATATTTGAAAGTTAACACTTGAGGCTAATCACTTATGGCCATTCTATTAAGTCCCCATAATTTGACTGTGACAATGCATTAAACTGCAATGTCCAATAAGGTAGCCACTATTCACATGTAACTATAAAGCACTTGAAATATGGGTAATGTGCCCAAAAAGTTGCATTTCTCATTTTATTTTTATTTTAATTATTTTAAATTTGCATTTGGGGCACCTGGGTGGCTCAGATGGTTAAGCATCTGCCTTTGGCTCAGGTCATGATCTCCAGGTCCTGAGATCAAGCCCTGTGTCGGGCTCCTGGCTCAGCAGAGAGTCCTCTTCTCCCACTCCCTCTGCCCCTTTCCCCCACTTGTGTACTCTCTCTCCCTCCCTCAAATAAATAAATAAAATCTTTAAATAAATAAATAAATAAATATGCATTTAAAAGTGAAGCAAGATGATTTGTTTTTTCCAATGAAACATCCATTGGAACATTGAACATAACTTTATGGTCTATCAGGACTGCATTTCACTTTATCCAAAGCAACACATAAGATATTCCTTCATTTGGGTGTGCATGTTAAATAAGTATGTCATTTCAAATATTACATAAAACACATCACTGATCTAGTTGGTATAAACAGACTGATGCAGTTCAAATGACTTTTCTATGTATTGATCCAATGTGCCGTAATATGTTTACTTGAATGCTTTATGCAGACAACAGGAGTTACAATGATAACAGGGCAATTGTTGTTGGTAATTAAATTGAAATACTTATTATAAATAAAATTTCTCCGGTATAAGATAGGTATGAACACATCTTTACACTAAAAACAAAGGAAACTAATGATGCTGAGTTGAATGCAGATGAAGCACAGTAGCTGTAATACATCAAGGGTAGTGAAAGGGGCAAAAAAGGGAAGTGGAAGAAGGTACGTCAAAAATTACACAATTTTTTTTATTTTACAAATTTCCCAAAACAAATGTGATTTACTGTGGAAGAGTGAGAAGAAAACTCCATTTGTTTGTTGTATAAAAGACTTTTTAAAAATAATAAATAATATTACAAGATCTGTTTCTTTTCAGTGATCCAAATAATAATAATAATAATAAAATACAAAAAGAATTGACAGGGTCTTCTGATTTCTTGTACTTTGTGTTAAGGAGCTTGGAAGTTGTCACTCTGTCCTGACAACAAGTAAATGGCTGAACAGGCTAAAAAATAAAGAGCTATTCTTGAATCCATGGAAATAATGCACAGGGTAAATCACTGCTTCCCAAATTGGAGAGATGGATGGGTGAATGCAGGGAGTCATGGCTTACCTGATAGGAGAAGCAATGGCAGAAACCTCCACAGGAACCAGTGCTGGGGTAGAAAAACTTGAACTGTAATTGATGAATTGCTGGAAGCTCAGTAGAGACAGTCTGAGAGTTAAATATTCCAGGGGGACCTGGTCATAGGGGAACTCCCATATTTTTGTGAGTTTTATCTGGTTTTACCAACCAGGTTCTCACAAATAAGTATCAGAGAAAAAAAATTCCTCAGGCTTCCAGCAGGGTAAGTGAAAAAGAAATTTTTAAATACTCCAGGACACTATGTTCTTCTTAACAAGGGCTGCACTCAGGAGAAACCAGTTAACCAGAACTTAACATACTGGGGTTTTATCAGAGCCTAACTGCTTGGGAAAAAGGTAACTCCACTCACTTCTAGCCTCCACATAGAAGGGAAATATGCAACTCCAGCCCACTCCTGCCCATTCTATCCATCCTGACCCAACTCTGGAAGAAAAAAAGAAAAAAAAATCAAGAAACACCCGAAAATTTTATACTCCAGAGGCACAGGCTCACAAAAAGACTGAGACCTAATCATAAGACTACAGCATGCTTTCTCTTCCCCCACAACTGACCACTACACCATTAAAGGCATACTAATGTCAGTTCCTTTAACTTAGTACATCATGTCCAGCTATGAAGAGAAAGTTAAAGGCATACCAAGGCAAAAAATACAATTTGAAGGGACAGGGTAAGCATGGGAGGGATGTTGGAATTATCAGATCAGGTATTTAAAAGAGCTATGATTAATATGCTATGGCCTCTAATGGATAAGGTAGACAGAATGTAAGAACAGATTGAACAATGTAAGCAGAGTTGGAAATCTTAGGAAAGAAGGAAGAAGAAATACTTGGCGGGGGGGTGGAGCACAAAAAAAAATGAATAAGACATTTAATGGGTTTATTAGTAGACTTGAACTGGCAGAGAAAGGAATCTCTGAACTTCAGAAAAACTACGATAGAAACCCCCAAAATTGAAAAGCGAAGAAAACAAAGACTGAAAAAACAAAAATTACAACAGAAGATCCACAGAATGTTGAGACTATTACAGAAGGTATAAGATTAAAGATTAAAGTTGTAGCATATATATAATGGTAATACAAGAAGGAGAAGAGAGATAGGGACAGTGAAAATATTTGAAACAAAAATGACTGAGAATTTTCCCCCAAATTAATGTCAGACACTAAACCACAGATCCAGAAATTTCAGACTACACCTAGGCATATCATTTTCAACATCCAGAAAATCAAAGATAAAGAAAAAATCCTAAAGGAAGCAAGGAAGAAAAACAAACAAAACAAAACAAAAGACAACAAAAAAACCAACTTATCTACAGTGGAACAAAGATAAGAACTGCATATTTTTCATAAACCATGCAAGTAAGAAGAACATGGTGTAAAATATTCTAAGTGTTGACAGAAAATAAATCAACCTAGATTTCTGTAGTCTGAAATTATCCCTCAGAAGTTTAAGGAAAAAAAAATTTCTTAGACAAATAAAAAATGAAGAAATTTGTTTTGCATAGATCTGTCTTACAAGAAATAGTGAAGAATTTCTTAAGAGAGGAGGAAACTGATATATTTCAGAGGCTTCTGTCTTCATAAAGAAAGAAAGAACATCAAAGAAGAAATAAGTGAAGGTAAAATAAAAACTTATATTTTTATTACCATAAACCGTTCTAGCACATAAGAGTTTGTTCAAAATACTAATAAAAACAATGTAGTTGATTATACAGATTTTTATACACATGTGTGTGTATTAGTCATGCCACCCATGAAGCAGTACATGTGTAGAGTGGACTTAAGTTAGTAATAAATGTATAATGCAAACTCTACAGCAGCCACTTAAAAAGTAAAAGAGAAGTATCACTGATATGCTGAGGAAAGATAAAGAGATTAAATATAAAATACTCAATTAAAACCACAAAAAGGAGAATAAGAGTAGAAGACGTAGATAATAATAAAGAAAAAGGGCAACAAAAAGAACCAGTAACAAATAACAGTAGTGATCCACCCAACTATATTTAACACTTTGAATGTCAATAAAATAAAATATGAGTTAAAAATGGAGATTGTCAGATTGGGTCAAAAAACAAGACCCAATTATGTGTTGTCTACAAGAAATCATATAAATATAAAGACACATATAATTTGAAAGCAAATGGATGGGCTAAGAATATATCATGCAAACATAGGTCAAAAGAAATTAGTCTGAGCAGACTTCAAGCAAGGAAAATTAATGGGGTTAAAAAAGGGTATTACATCATGACAAAGGGGTCAATTTTCCAATAAAACATAAGAACAGTTAACATTTAAATTGCTAAAAATAGGATGTCACTGGGGTGCCTGCGTGGCTCAGTGGGGTAAGTGTCTGCCTTCGGCCCAGGTCATGATCCTGGGGTCCTGGGATCAAGCCCCACATTGGGAATCCCTGCTCAGTAGGGAGCCTGCTTCTCCCTCTCCCTTTGGCCTCCCCCTGCTTGTGTGCTCGCTCTCTCTCTCTCTCAAATAAATAAATAAAATCTTTTATAAAAAATAAAAAAAACTTACAAAATGACAAATAGAGATTCTATCAGAAATGGACAGATGCAGCTGGCAAAAAGTTGGTAAGGATAGAGTTGAACTCAGTAACGCCATTAATCGGATATATAATGGATATCTACAGATTACTTTATCAAACAGCAGAATACACATTCTTATAAAATATATGGAACATTCACAAAGACACAACATAATCTGGGCTATAAATCACAATTTAACAAAAGTTTAAAAATAAAAGTCATGCATCCGCTCTCAGACCACAATGGAAATAAACCAGAAACTGATAACAAAGAGATAGTTGAAAAGTCCTAAAATACATGCAGATTAACAGTCCACTTCTAAATAACACATGCCTCAAAGAAGAAATTTCAAGAAATTAAAAAAAAATTGAACTAAATGAAAATGAAAGCACATCAAAATTTGTGGGAAGCAGCAAAAGCATTGGTTATATAAAATTTATAGTACTGAATACATATAGTAGAAAATAAAAAACACCTGAAGTCAATCATCTAAGTTTCAACCTTAGGAAACTAGAAAAAGAAAAAAAAATAAGCAGAAGAAAAAATAATAATAATTAGAGCAGGAGGGGCGCCTGGGTGGCACAGCAAATAAGCGTCTTCCTTCGGCTCAGGGCATGATCCTGGCGTTATGGGATCAAGCCCCACATCAGGCTCTTCCGCTATGAGCCTGCTTCTTCCTCTCCTCCTCCCCCTGCTTGTGTTCCCTCTCTTGCTGGCTGTCTCTATCTCTGTCGAATAAATAAATAAAATCTTAAAAAAAAAATAAATAATAATAATAATTAGAGCAGGAACTAACAAATTGGAAAACAGGAAATCAATAATCAACAAAAGCAAAATCCAGTGCTAAAAATATCAATAAAATGGATTAGCTTTTAACCAGGCTAAGAAAAAAGAGAGAAGATACAAATTCTACTATTAAAAATGAGAAGGGAGCATTACAGATCCCATGGAAATTAAAAGGATAGCGAAGGAATAACATGAACAATTCTATGCCCACAAATTTGATAAGTTAGGTGATGAAATGCACCAATTTGTTAAAAGACACAATTAGCCAAAAGTAACACAAGAAGAAATAGAAGATCTGAATAAGCCTGCAACTATTAAAGAAATTAAATCAATTATGAAAGATCTTCTGAAACAGAAACACCATGCTCAGATGTGTTCACTGGTGAATTCCAATGAACACTGAAGGGAAAAATTATACCAATCGTCTATAATTTCTTCAAGAGGACAGAATCATAGAAGCATAACATATTTTATGAGGTCAAGAATATCCTAATACCAAAACCAGAAAATATTACAAGAAAATTATAGATAAATATTACTCATTGATCATAAATACAAAAGCCTCAAAAAATATCAGCAAATTGCATCTAACAATGTATAAAAATAATTATATACTACGACCAAGTGGAATTTATCCCAGGTATGTAAGACTGGCTCAACATTCAGAAATAAATTAATGTAATCATTACATCAAAAGATTAAGAAAAATCACATGACCATATTAATAGAAGCAGAAAAAAATTTTTTGACAAAATTCAACATCTATTCATGTTCTCAGTATAAAAGAAATAGAGGGGGGCTTTCTCCACTTTATAAATGATATTTACAAAAAATACCTAACACTAACATCAGACTTAATGGTGATAAGCTAGAAGCTTTCCCATGAAGATCAGAAACAAGGAGGAGAGTCCCCTTTACCACAGATTTTCAACATTATACTTGAAATCTTAGTTAATGCAATAAGAAAAGGAAATGAGATGCATACAGATTGGACAGGAAAAAATAAAAATGTCTTTGTTCACAAAAGACATAATAATTTATGTAGACAATAAAAAAGAATTGACAAAAACACTCCTGGAACTAACAAATAATTATAGCAAGGTGGCAGGATGCAAGGTTAGTATACACATGTCAATAATTTTCCTCTACAGCATCCTTGAACAAGTAAAATTTGAAACACTCTTGATATAAATGCTCAAAATAAGACATCCTGAGGTATAGATCTAACAAAACATGTACAAGATCTACATGAGGAAAACTAAGAATCCAATGAGCAAAATAAAATAAAAATCTTAACTTCTTTAAAAAGTTTCTATGAAAACAAATGGTACTCTAGCTATATCAGGAAAAGACAAGCACAAATTATTCTAATCTAAATTAGAAAACTGAAGTTTCCTTTATTGCTTCATTCAATTGTATGATACTTGTTGAAAATATATGTGCTTAGTTTCCTGAAAGAGACTTTGTGAAAATCTTCACAGATATAGTTGTTCAAACCTTTCAGCATATATATTCAAAGAAAACAAAGAATTTAATGGTCTTAAGTTCTTTATCAATGCTCATTGGTTTAAATGTTAAAGAGTTTCAGAATGATTTACTATGCTGTTAATTCAAATTCAGTATTTTCTTGAAATAAAGGAATGTTTGCTTAATATCCAATAATCAAAGACAAAAATGGAAGCATGAATTATGAATTATGTTATAAATATTCAACTATATATGGAAGAAATACATTTCCAAGAGGAAAAAAAAAAGCAATTTGTGACACCTAGACAGAAAAGGGAAATTATGTGGAAATTGCAACTTTTCATAAAACAAATCATTCACTATGATTCATGACATTTTCTAAAATAAGTCAATATGGCGAGGATTTTAATTATAAACTATAGCACCATGGAAACTGGCCACAAAACACACACAAAAAATGAAGAAAACTTTTTGATATTGATAAATTTAGTGTTGTTTTTCATTTTATACAAGACCTCTTTGAATTTGATGTTTAAAATAATAAGTTGACTCAACTGTTAGTCAATTTACTTAACTTGGAAAGATGTAGTTTTTTTTTTTTTTTTAAAGATTTTATTTATTTATTTGACAGAGATAGAGACAGCCAGCGAGAGAGGGTACATGAGCAGGGGGAGTGGGAGAGGAAGAAGCAGGCTCATAGCAGAGGAGCCTGATGTGGGGCTCGATCCCATAACGCCGGGATCACGCCCTGAGCCGAAGGCAGACGCTTAACCGCTGTGCCACCCAGGCGCCCCTGGGAAAGATGTAGTTTTAAAATTAATATGCTTTTGCTTCAAAGTCAAATCTAATCCTTCTAAAAATGATGAACAAGTTTTGTCAATGTTTATGTGAGTATTAAAAGAAAATTATTTGGGGCACTCAATTCAGATATTGGAAAACTACTAAGTATGGCTGGAACACTGGAGTGTATGAATTTACTTTATCAACTATAAATCTTATGGGATCTAAATAGAGATGAAGTGTTTTCAATGAAAATTTAGCATCTTGAGATTAGTACAAGTTTAAAATACATACTACATGCTTAAGAATATGAACAAAATAAAGTATTCCATAAATACTTTACATAATAATTATATATTAAATGATAATTATTAGATATATTAGGCTAAATATAATATATTCTCATAATTACATTATGTTTATTTCTTTAATGTGGCTACTGAAATTTTTAAATTACATGCCTCTTGGATTATTATTTTTATTGCTCGGCCCTCATCTAGACAGTATCAAAACATCTGAGTGAAAGAAGACAATTCACACCTAAATGATTAATTTACACATTAAAATAAACTGTTCATTTATAATTATCAGTTTCAATTGTGATTACATTTATCTATATTTCCGCCAACATTACTAGATTGCAAATTACATTTTATTTTATTATTTTTCCTTTTTAAAATATTGATTCTGATTATTTAACCCTTTGCTTCATCTGTTACAATTGTTAAAAAAAAAGATCAAAAAATTTGAAGGGGATCCAGTGGAAGCTGAATTTCTGTTTATATATATATACATATATATACAGAATGTACATATATATGCATATGTAAAATTGACAAAGAATGGCAGAAGTGATACACATCTTGTTCATTTCTTCTAATGACACAGCAAGATGGAGTCATTCGGTGTATCTTTAAAGTAAACAACCAAAGTGAATTGGATATGGGATTATTTCATTGTATGATATTGGACTTCAGAAATGGCTAGATCTTCCCTTCCTGGGTTCAGTTTGAGAATCAGTTGTTGTTGTTGTTGTTGTTGTTGTTGTTGTTGTTTCCCACAAGAATAGGAGATTTGATTGCCATCATCACCATCATTTAATTCTTTTTAAAGAATTATCAAATAATTTTTATGTGTTGGGCTTAGTGCAAGAACTTTAAAGGAATTTCCTCATTGAATTTTTACAACAATTCTAGGAAGTAAGCTCTTCTATCACTCTCATCACAGAGATATGAAAACAGGCTGTTAAGTCATTTGTATGATAACCAAGCAGCTGAGAATATCAGTGGTGGTATACGTGGACTTACTAAGGGAAAAAAGTACCATAGATGGTACTATCTACAATTTTCAGGCCACTCTTGGCACTAATATTTGTTATTTAAGATAACCATGCTAAATGTTCTTTCACCTGACACCTAGCAAAAGATACTGAAAATGAATATTTGTTAAAGAATTATCCAATAGTGACTTTAATCTTAAAAGGAATAATAAGGCAAATATCTTCAAAAAAGATGGAGCTCAGTTCTGCCACTTTGCTATTCACCAAATTCAAGGAATATATAGACCATTTTGTTATGTTCCTCTGCTGAGCTCCCTATCTTAGCTGGAATATTTCTTCATTGCCAGCTACCATCAATGGATCAGAGCTAGCACTTAAGTTAGCATACATTTGCCATTCTTGATCCAATATGACAGGTCCATTAAAAAAAAATCTGGAAACATTTAGAAGAAAGGAAAGCATAATGTGTAAGTAGTTGGAGCAGTTAGGAAAGTCAACTTGTAGCTTGCAAGGCAAGAGACCACTACATGGTTTCATGACACTCTTTTTTTCTCCTTAGAACTGTGGCAGTTGAAAAAAGATATGACAGGGCAAGAGTCAATAGCCCAGTGCACTGCAGAATCTGAAATGCTGAGGTACCCTAGCAACACAAAAGGATTTCTCTTTTTTGGTGAGAGGGTGTAAAAGCTAAAGCCATGGCATATATGCTGCTTGCCCCCCGGCCCATATGCCCTATGTCTACAACTATGAGAATTGGCTCTCCTGAGTATAAAACCCACTGCCTCTGTCCTTCCCAAAGGAATTTAACAGTTGAAAGTCTCCTCCAATCCTTCTCATCTTCTGTGAATGTGTATGCATATGTGTGTGCTTTAAGCCAATATCATTCATGTTTTTGTATTGCTGTATTTGCTCTTTCTTCTGCCTAAAATCCATTCTCCCTATGGTCTTTACAGACCTCAGATTAAATGTCAAAGTAAAGGGAATCCTGAGCTCCACAACACAAAAGGTCTTACTTGTTTTGTTTATTGACAAATCGCCCTGTGGCTAGCCCAATGTCTGATACACTGTAAACCTCAACTACTCAAAAATAGATTAATGACTGTGTGAAAGAAGGATCTTCATCTGGATGGTATTTTTTCAGATTTCAAAGCTCTTATAACATAGGCACAATTATCACAAAAAGCCTTAGGAGATTAATACTTTATTGTCCTTAATTTTCAGTTGAGGAAATGTAGGCTCAATTTAGAAGACAATAAGTCCAAAGTAATTCAGCAGGGAGGTGGGAGCACAAGGCTTCTGGTTCCAAGTCCTGTGTTCTTTCTACTACACCAAGGAAGTAGAAATTAGGATTTTGTACGGGTCTACTCTGGATATGAGTTGATAAGAATTGGGCGTTGTATGACCCATGCCCATGTTTTGGTTCTTGCTCACCATTTTGGTACTCTTATTTCCCCATGAGCCCTGAGATCCTAAAATATTAAATACTTGTAGTTCCAGAAATGTACCTTATATACTTCATGCTTTCATAATTTTACATATGCTATGCCCTCCTCCCAGAATGTCTTTCTTCCTTGTGCCTGTCATTCAGTACTATCTCAAGATACCTTTCTCTAGATAGGCTTTCTGAGTTCCTCAGGAAGAATCAGTAACTACCTTTCCCCATTTATCTCTGTCTGCTATGCCGGATACCTATTCCTACTATGGGATTTTCATGTTTTATTTTGTCCATGTACCTACCTGATCTCCTCACTAAACAGAATGCATGCTTTAGATATTTGTGGACACATAGTAACTAGAATTTCATGTTAAAAGGTTGACATTGGAAGCATGGCAAAAGCCTAAAATGTGATTATGATTTGTGGAAGTTTTTTTTTTTTTTTTTTAAGCAGAAAGAAAACCTGATTAATTCTCAGCAACTGAAGGAAGAAATCTTAAGACCTTTTCACTGAGTAACGAAAATAAATAAATAAATAAACAAAAAAAGGCTTGATGCTGTAAAATAGAGAAATATATAGGATATAAGGTAGTAATTAACCTCTTCACATGTGTGCCCAACAGCAATCTTCTACAAGGGTCAGGCAATTTGCAATAAAGATGAAGTTTAAGACATAAAAGGAAGAAAGATTGATCTTGGAAAGCTCAGTTTCACAAACACCTTTGGGCATTTCTAATCAACACAGGTTGTTAACATATGCATTTAAAATTTTTATTTCTATTTTCTAAAAATGAAAATGCTCTTAACAAGCCATCTCAAAAAATAGAAGAACATGCACCCATCTCTTATTTTAAGCAAGGTTATAGAAGGAGCTTTATCTGTTATAGTTACTGCTTGAAAATATATTCTGGAAATGCATAACAAAATAAGAGAGAAAGGTGTGAGGACTCAATGGCAGGGAAGATATTTTGACTTCATCTGAATTCATATCACAGACAGAAGGAAAAAAGAGACAGACATAAAATCATAGTTGGTTGAATGATGTATCAGGCAACCCTGGGTCAAAACACTAAACAATACTTACAACTCATACAAACAACCTGATTCTGTAAATTTCTTTCTAAATTGAAGAGCAGATTCCTGCAGGCTTTGAAAGGGAATTCTTTTCTAAATTACTGGGTAATTTTCTCCACTCCAATTGAGCTATATAATCAGACGTGGTCAAAACATTATACTAGGAAGCATAACAGAAAATGAATTCAACAAAACCATGACTTCATGGACCCACAGCTGCAGAAAAGGGTCAGAAATTAAAATGGTAAATGTATGAGCTAGACTTGAACTGGTTTTTAGGTGAAAAAAAAATGCATTGTTGTACTGTATTCATGGAGCTTTCAAATTATTGTGAGTAATTGGAAAAAAAAAAACATTTTAAATGATATATTTTACCATATTAGACTCAGAAATCTGGACCCATAGTGAGATGTGCTCCACATGCTCTTATTTCTCACCCCTAATGCTAATTAGAACAAAAGGAGACCCACGAAACTGAGCAAATGAGTATAGCCAAAGTGTCCTTCATAGTAAAAAATTAAATCTTGCTTCCCACCCATGCTTAAGACAGAACTAACACTTTCCTCCAGATATATTTTGCTTGATGTCAGCTGTCTTAAAAAATTAAAGTACACAACCCTTCCCCCAGCCAAAAAAATGACAACTGATTTTCATAACAAGCGTGTATTTATTTCAATGCAAATCAAGTGCATAAACAATTTTTGCTTTTGTTAAAAAATGTATGTTTGTTCCCAAATCTGCTGTCTATGAAACTGGTTAGCTCTACTGCTTTAACCTCGAGAAATGGGAGAGAATTCCAACTTAAGCCAGTGTGCAATCTCTAGGCCTGGTACCCACATATTCTGGGCCTTGGATAAGGATAGAATAACCAGATTAAGTAAGTAAAAAAAAAATGCTCTTAATGAAGAAAGACCTCTCCCCCACCCCCTTTCTGAGCAGGGCAATATGCTTAGTGGCCAGGGTACTGAGCTGTTGGCAAAGCCTCAGGGTACTAGAATACACTTGGCAAGTGACATTACAAGGGACAACTTTCACCATCCATTCATTAACTATTTTTTGAGTACCAACAGTGTGCTGGACAATATTCTAAGCCCTGGTAATGCAAAGGTGAACAAAACAGAGAAGTCCTCTGGAAACTTGCATCTATTGTTTGGGAAACAAGCAGTGAAGAGTTAAGAGTCTGTGTCTTCTTTTCTTTTTCTTTTTCTTTTTTTTTTAACTTAGGTTTCATTCATTCATTCATTCATTCATTCATTCATTCATTCATTCAAGTAATCTCTACACCCAAGGTAGGGATCGAACCCACAATCCTAAGATCACGAATCGCATGCTCTTCTGACTGAGTCAGCCAGGTACCCCAGATTTTCTCTTTATAAAATTTTCTCCATAACACTTATTAGAGGTTGGTATACTAGGGTGGAGTAGTTAGAGCAGATTTTCCGGGAAGGTAAGTGCTGAGCTAACAACCAAAAGATGAGACAAGAGCTGGCCATATGAAGAACAGAAAATGGAGGTGGTGAGGCTGGGGGTGGACTCTTTCAGATAGATGAGTATGAAAGCAGACATTCTTCATCAGGAAATTCTTTTATGTCAAATGACAAAACCTTCATGTATTACACAGATATATGTACACTAAATTTGCTTCAATTTCTTTATTATGCAGACTGTCTTACCTCTAGAACCATGTATGTGGTATTTTGTTGGCTTTCTCTTGCTAATATATTTTCTTACCTGCTCACTCCTTTATTTTTTGCTAATATCTACTATACTTTTTAAGTGTAAATTCACTTATCTTGCACTCTAGAAGGTTTCTATGACTCTTGAATGTAAGGATATATGAGTCTTCTTTTTCTTTTATTGACCTCATTTCTATGTTTAAACTGTAGATACATATGTATCACCATTCCAGATAAGAAAGGAAGAGGGCTGCCTCGGTGGCTCAGTTGTTAAGTGTCTGCCTTTGGCTCAGGTCATGATCCCAGCATTCTGGGATCAAGCCCCACATCAGGCTCCCTGGTGGTGGGAAGCCTGCTTCTCCCTCTCCCACTCCCCCTGCTTGTGTTCCCTCTCTCGCTGCCTCTCTCTCTGGCAAATAAATAAGTAAATAAAATCTTTTTTAAAAAAAGGAAGTATTAGTACTCTCACATTCATTCACTGCAGCACTATTCAGAATTGCCAAGATGTATGTACAACCTAAATATCTATCAACAAATAAATGGATAAACAAAATATGATAAAATATACAATGGAATATTATTCAGCCTTTAAGAAAGAGGGGCTTCTATAATATGCAACAACATGGATAAATCTTGAAGACAGTAAGCTAAGTGAAATAATCCAGTCACAGAAAAACAAACACTGCATGATTCCACTTACATGATATATCCAAAATAACCATATTCATGGAATCAAAGTGTGGAATGGTGGTTGGTAGAGTCTGGAGGTAAGAGGAAATGCGGAGTTACTAATCAACGAGCATAAGGTTTCAGTTAATCAAGATGAATAAGTTCTAGAGACCTACTATAAAACATTATAACTATAGTTAATAATACTGTATTGTACACTTAATTTTTTTATTATATAGATCTCATTCTGTGTTCTTAAAATAATAATAATAATAATGATAATGATAATGATAATGATAATGATAATGATAATAATGTAAGCAGAGGATAATCAGTTCCAGGAAAAGTAGAAAAGCTACCAGGAGCAGAGAGAAATCACCACATGTGTTTACACAAAATAACCTTGTAGAAAATGGTTCACAGTGCAGTACAAGATAAAACATTTATGAGAAGTCTGAGGAGAAAATATGATAGCAGATCCTTGTTCTCTGTCTCTCAGAATCTGGCAACACTGGACAACCCTACTGGTGATTAGAATGTTGTGATCAGTAAGAGAAAAAGAATAATTATGGCAGATTATATGGTGACTAGGCATTGTAGTAATGGTATGTTTCGGGGAGGAATTCTAGTAAAGGGTCTATAGGAAGGCAAGGGGTTTCCTGATACCTTGGGCTGCAATGGAATTGCTTTGTTGCACTGGTTCTCTGTTCTTTGACATGGTGAGTCAGGTATAAGAATAGGGAAAAAAGGGGCGCCTGGCTGGATCAGTCGTTAAGTGTCTGCCTTGGGCTCAGGGCGTGATTCTGATGTTCTGGGATCGAGCCCCAAGTCAGGCTCCTCCACTGGGAGCCTGCTTCTTCCTCTCCCAGTCCCCCTGCCTGTGTTCCCTCTCTCGCTGGCTGTCTCTCTCTCTAATAAATAAATAAAATCTTTAAAAAAAAATCGGGGAAAAAAAGTGTCTTGATGGAAAACTTTTAAATGCTCCACTTTGGTCACCATAGCTATCAATCCAGAATAACACTGTTTCTGAGATCTTTACATAGAAAACCTTACTTGGTCTTCATAGCGTACCTATAAATTAAGTGTGATTATCATTCCCAAATCCAGATGAGGGACCTAAAGCAGAGAGGGGTTGAAAACTTACCCAAAGTTATAAAAACAATTAATCGTAAAGCTGGGATAAAAAAGCAAACAGACTAGCACTGAGTTTAGGTTCTTAAACATTTCCCAAAACTGAATTAAGGAATAAATTAATTGTTGAATATTTGGGAATGATAAAGCGTGCAACTGTGAGGCTACTAAACTATGTGGATTAATTAATTATGAAAGAGATGTGTATAGGCAAATGGTTCTCAACTGGGGGCAATTTTGTCAATTTTCCCTGGGGATATTTCATAAGGTCTGGATACATCTTTGGTTTTCATATCCCTGGTCAGGGACATGTTCCTGGCATAGAGCGAGAGAGGTCAGGGAAGGTGAAAAACATCCTACTGAGCCCAGGACAGTACCTCACAACACATACTTGCTGGACCTAACAGGGCAATAATACTGCCAGAAAACTTGTTGTTGATCTTATATGAACTGACTCTATTTTTCTGAATCTCAGATTTCTCATTTGTTAAAACGGGAGAGTCATTATCTACCTGGGAGTCATGACAAAAATGCAAGATAGGTTGTGACATCCATAACAATGCCTGATGTGTAGTGAAGAGTTTAACACTTTAGACTAAAGCAAGCAAATTTCACGTTTGTTATTTTTATTTTACTTATTGTTCTAGAAAAATCACTCTAGAAGAAATGAGGGGAATGAATAGATGGACTGGTGAATTTCACAGGGGAAATGAATTAGGAAGATAATATAATAACCTAGTCAAGAAATAATGCACATTTGAACCTGGTGAGGTGCAAGAGGGTTCTTCAAACCTGTCAAGCACAACTGCCTCATTGCATTGATTAGGATGTGAGGTAATTTTTTCATTTGTTTGGTTTTTGTTGGTGGTGGTTTTTAGTTTTCTACTTTTGCCACTTCATTCATCTCTGATATGAACCTAAGGATAATGTGAATTTAATCTTTTCTTGCAAACAATGATGCCTCATTTCTTATCTAAAAACCAGTTTAGTCTATGAAATGAATTACATGTTCACAAATCAGACTGTCTTCAGGTGAGCTGTGTGTGCAAACACATACACATGAATATGCATACACACATACACAACAAATCCAATTTGGAGCTGTGAATTATTATTTGAAAGGTATAGGTTTCACATGAGAAATTTCATCATCTGAAATTGCCTTGTCGTTGAGGATAATAAGAATTAAATTCAGCTACTGAAAGGAGCAAAGACAAATATTGAAAGATGGTAGACTTTTCTAATCCACTGCAGAACTGTAGAGCCTTCTGTGAGATTAGACTGAGGCACCATTTGCAGAAATCTCTAACTGTTTCAGTTTATTAAAAGATTAAGGGTAAATCTATTTGGGTAATATGTGGTTTGCAAGACAAGAAATTTCTCCAAAATCAATGCTTTTGCTTTTCTATTTCCTCTCAACTCACCAAGAAGTAATCAACATGGGAGTAGCTCTGATCATACTAAGAGAACATTCTGATCTTCATTAGTGCAGGGTCGATGCAAGAAATTTTATTTCACATCAAAATCTACAGACAGTTCCCCTAGAATTAAAACCCTCTACTGTTTCAATACATTGAGCCTCAGGGTTTCATAATCCCCATAATTAATACACTACTGTGCACACAACTTTCAAAATAGGGCTTTGGAAGTTGCAAATAGAGGCTGCATGTTTGAGAATCAATAAACTGAGGTATTTCACTTCCTTTCACTTTTTTTTTTCACTTCCTTTTGTGAGATTAGAGAGGGATGAGATGTGAGATGATGGTACGGAAATGTTAGGAAAAAAATATTACTTTTCCTGAGCCTTTAAGTTTAACTGTTACCTTCTTTATTTGTAACACTATATGCATGAAATGAAATGCAAATTGTTTCCCAGTGATTTTGTTTGGGTTATTAATACATTGATGAATCTATTCTTTTGTTTTCTTAGTCAACAAAATGTTACCTGAGCATATGTGCTAGTCACTATGTTGGACGTAAAATGTGAAACTAACATAGGGTCCATTTCCTCCAGGAACTCTAGGTCTTAAAGAGAAGCAGGCTTGAATTAAAAATAAATAAATAAATAAATAATCACAAGAAAAATTGTGTGAGGAGTGCCATGATTAACATAAATACATGGGGCTAAAATAGTAATGAGGAAGACCACAGTCTGTCTCTTTCAGAGTGTCTTTGAGAAAAATTTAGGAAAGCAATGACTAGTTTTGAATCCGGTGTTCTCAAAAAACAAGAACAGTCCAAAACAAAACAAAACAAAACCAAGAGCAGTCCAGTGATTGGGTAACTTTTATTTTTTATATAGAAGGTGGGGAAATTAAAGTGGGGCTAGCATTTTCTTTATGTTCCTAGAGTTTACAGAATTTCCTTTTAAGAAACTGTAAGTTGGTTCATCAAAAAACAAGGATGCTTACTTATTTTTGTGGTTGCATGGGATTCGTGTTTTCTCTCTTTTCAGTGGTGATTTCAGAGTGACCTTATCTCTCTCCTGTTCCATGATGGCTACATAGTGGCCTGTTTGAGTATTGTTCATATGCCATAAAAGTTCTTTATGTTCAGTAGGAAATACTGCTGACCTATCAACTCCTGTCAGCTACCAGCTGCCAACTCTCAGGTCCATTTTTCAAAATTTATTTTCTCAACACACTACATGTCATTGAATTACTATTCTATACAAAGATATTTATATTGTCCCCGTCTTATTTTTTTTTATCATATACAATGCTGCAGTGAATATCTATATACATACAAATACTCAGAGACATAATTTTTTCAGATTTGGAGAAAGAAATATTAAGATTATTAGATACTGTCAAATTCCTGTTCAACATGTCAGAACCAATATTCAATATTTAAACACCTTCCAGCACTTTGAGGAAGTTCGTTTCAATTTATATTTGTCCAAACAATCAATATTGGTAGTCCTTTTGTTTGCCACTAAGGGTATATATAATTATATGTTAATAGATTATATGCATATATAATTATACATAAACATATAAAGTAAATGTGTGTATATGTATGTATTGTATGTATCTGTCTATGTATTTCTATGTACCCATATATGCATGTATGTTTGTGTATGTATGCATATTGTATGTATGGAAAAGCTTAATTATCTTGGTCAAGGTTATCCAGCTGATAATGAAAGAATTAGCTTTTCACAAACAAAATCACTGCTTTCATTGTCATCCCCCTGATTAAGTACTTATTCATATGTTGATTATCCCAATATAATTTTTCTCTTCTGTGAATTACTTCTTTCTATATCCAAATTCCCTGTGATTATTTTTCTCCATACTAATTCTTAAATAGTTCTTATAGATTTTGGAAGCAAATAGTTATTGGCAGCTTATATCTCCATTAAGTATGTTACCTATCATTGAAGCTAATTTATATTATTTTCTCATAGAGATTTTTGATGAAGACACATGGATAAACAAAGTACAAAGTCTAGAGCAAAAAAGTGTAAATTTTAAAATACTGTTAAGGGAGAACACAACATCACTTACATAGATAGACAGATCTTCTTTTGAGTCCTAAGGATTAATTTAGATTTCTATTTTGTACTTTCATAAAGCTTACCAGATAAAATTTACTCCATGACATTATGCTGAACTTTTGCCCACGATCATCTACATAANGCTTGTGTTCCCTCTCTCGCTGGCTGTCTCTATCTCTGTCAAATAAATAAATAAATAAATAAATAAATAAAAATTAAAAAAAAATAAAATACTGTTAAGGAAGAACACAACATCACTTACATAGATAGACAGATCTTCTTTTGAGTCCTAAGGATTAATTTAGATTTCTATTTTGTACTTTCATAAAGCTTACCAGATAAAATTTACTCCATGACATTATGCTGAACTTTTGCCCACGATCATCTACATATTTCTTTCAACACTTCCCACTGATTTGTCTACTATACTGGAAATTATCTCTCTAGCTCTAAAAAGAATGTACTCTGCATCTTTACACGGAGAGAAAAGTTACAGTTCATTTTGTATTTTTCAGTGTTTCACGTGTGGAGTAGATGCTGAAAAAACAGAATAGATGAGAATTGTTGAAACATTAGTGTTCCTTATTTGCAATTCTTTTCACTACTATTCCCTTTTGAAAACACTTCACAGCGGACAGAAAGGTTTTTTCTGTACACATCTATTTCACTTAGAGGCAGCTGAACTTAGACTTCAGACCCAAGCCATTCTGATCTTAAAAGCTAATTCTCTCATTGTCAACTGTATAAACTTGACCAAGGTAATTAAGCACTTCAATACTCAATTTCCTCATCTACAAAATAGAGTGTTATTATGGTGTATTCCCAGGAAACCCTGTTTACATGGCAGTACAAGGAGACCTTGAGTACATTAAATATCTTGTCTTCTTAGGTGCAACAGATATCTGGGACTCTTGATTAAGTAAGGGGAACTGTGTATGGTTCCCTTAAAAACAATTTTTTTTCCTTGTTCTTACTATAAGAGCTTATAACTCAGGAAAACAGGATGAGGGGGGACCTTATACTCTGTTTTAAAGACTCTACCATTGGAATCTACTGTTTAAATATTTTAACAAAATAATCTGCCTTTTTTAAATTGTATTTTAAGAAATACTAACTTACTTTTTGATTAATATATTTCTTAGTGTGATTGATACCCATTCCCTTTATTTCTTGTTAATAAAATTTTGGTATTATTCAGACATCCTGTGCTTCCCCCTTCTTCCAGAGGAGGTGAACTAACTCATCTTATTTTAGAATTTATAAACTTTTTTTAAAAAGATNATCTGCCTTTTTTAAATTGTATTTTAAGAAATACTAACTTACTTTTTGATTAATATATTTCTTAGTGTGATTGATACCCATTCCCTTTATTTCTTGTTAATAAAATTTTGGTATTATTCAGACATCCTGTGCTTCCCCCTTCTTCCAGAGGAGGTGAACTAACTCATCTTATTTTAGAATTTATAAACTTTTTTTTAAAAGATTTTATTTATTTATTTCACAGAGAGAGACAGCCAGTGAGTGAGGGAACACAGCAGGCGGAGTGGGAGAGGAAGAAGCAGGCTTCCAGCGGAGGAGCCTGATGTGGGGCTCAATCCCAGAACGCTGGGATCACACCCTGAGCGTAAGGCAGATGCTTAATGACTGTGCCACCCAGGCGCCCCAGAATTTATAACCTTCTAAACCAGTAATGGAAAATCCTCTTCTCTTCAGTAGTAGGGCTGATCATATGGTCCATTGTTGGCCAATGAGATAAAAAAAAAAAAAAAAAGAAAGAAAGAACAGGCCTTCTGTGGGCTTATAGTAAAAATTTTCATTTCTCTTAAAAAATAGACATAAGACAAAAGAGATCATGGTTCTGCTTTTGGTTACTGAAATGCTGGATGGGATTTATAAAACTACTGGAACCAACTCCTTCCTCTAAAGAGAGCCAACCAGGGGCGCCTGGGTGGCACAG
>NC_048229.1:60376204-60414368 GCF_002007445.2 Ailuropoda melanoleuca
TTCTGTATTCATTTTATGATATTTAGGTCAAATTTTTTAAACAGTGAAAAATGCATCTTGTTTTCAGTTCACAGGAATCTTACAATAGTGATTGTCTAATTCTAGTTATGCTTTATATTTATATTTTAGGAGTTCCATTTATTAGATCTAGAACTAACTAAATTAAACATTTTTTGTTTGGTTGTTTATTTTATTTAAAATGTAGAAATGACAATGAGAAAAAAATATGTCTGGAAATGAGGACATTTGAATGCAATAGTATAGTATGGAGCAAGGGAAAGAAAGGAAGTTACTTTCTTTGCGTGCTTATCATATGTCAGGCAATTAACTTATTTAAACCCTCAAAGTACACATGCATTTTCATCTCCCTTTAGATATGAGAAAACTGAGATACAAGAAAAAAAATGACAGCCCTTCAGCATGGGAACTTGAATTCACATTTGTCAGTATTTAAAATCAAAGCTGCTAGGAGAAGGAAGGGAAGAATGAAGGGGGTGGTAAACAGAAGGGGGAATGAACCATGAGAGACTGTGGACTCTAGGAAACAAACTGAGGGCTTCAGAGGGGAGGGGGGGTGGGGGATTGGGATAGGCTGGTGATGGGTGTTAAGGAGGGCACATATTGCATGGTGCACTGGTTGTTATATGCAAATAATCAATTACGGAACATTGCATCAAAAACTGGGGATGTACTGTATGGTGACTAATATAACAAAATAAAAATTATAACTAACTAACTAACTAAATAAAATCAAAGCTGCCTCCTCTCACATCAGGTTGACTCAAAATTCCCTTCATTTGGAAGGTGGAATAAAATTTTTTCATGGGCTAGATTGGGGCTTTTTCTGCACTAGCTATGGGGGAACAAATAAGAAAAATGATTTCTTATATAAGTGAAATCTCAATGGGAAAGCTAAAGACAAAATCACAAACTAAAATCCCTCCAAAGATCAGCAAGGCATGTGAAATGCTTGAAGGTACACAAAACAGTGAGGCAGGGATCTTGGCTAAATGGAGAATACATGTACCAGCCAATTATCACCATGGAGAAATGAGAGCTCACTGTTGCCAGATGTTAACTTTTTTGAGAGAAGGTAGAAATTTAGGTTTTTATGTGCTATCAGAGGACAAGTAATTCATGTTTACAAAACTGTAAGGCAAAAAAACAAAAACAAAAATGAAAACCCACTAAAAAACCTATTGAATTCTGATAGACATATTTAAGAATATACATACTACACAGTGAAGAACTTATGACAACTATAATTACTATATATAAGCAATTTGTAGCTAAGCTATTTATAAAACATTTAAACAATATTTCCAAAAAATCCATTGATTGCCAGATTGCAGCATGCAAATTATTTTTGACCTAATTACTGTCACTGCTTATGATTAAACTGAGTATCTAGTATTTTGTAAAAGGGAGGCAAGGCTAAAATTCTTTGCAAATGTAGAGTATTTATTCCTATTCATAAAAAATAATGAGGCAATACTATTTATTAGAAACATAAAATAATCCTTAGCTGTGCTCATGATTGAAAGTAGACATTAATATTTTATCTTTTGATGAGCATAATTTCTTGATTTTTCACATTTCATTTGGGAATATTTTTAAACAATTTCACACATAGAGAAAGGTTGCAAAGGTAATACAAAGCACTTGGGCATACTTTTCCCTAGACTCTCTTTCCCTTTCTTTATCCCCTGTTCTCTCTCTCACTGTACCTCCACCAATACTCATACACAATTTTTTTCAAATCATTTGAAAATATATTACATACATTGTGCCCTTCCATCCTTAAGAAATTTAGAATGTCTTTTTTCTTTTTCTTTTTTTTTTTTTTCTTAAGAGAGAGAGAGAGACAGCAGGGGCAGCGAAGGAAGGAGAGGCAGAGAGGAACAGTGGGAGAGGAAGAGAGAAAATCTCAAGCAGCTCCAGCCCAGCACAGAGCTCCACACCTGGGGCTCGATCTCACGACCCTGAGATCACAGCCTGAGCCAAAATGAAGAGTCGGACACTTAATGAACTGAGCCGTTCAGGTGCCCCTAGCATGTTTCTTAATAATAAAGATGTCCTGTTATATGACCTCAGGATTATCCAACTCTGGAAATTAATGCTGATATAGCAGTATCACCCAATCTACAGGACTTATTCAAATTTTGCCAGTTGTCTTGTTATTGCCTTCATTGCAAAAGGAAAACAAACAAACAAAAAAACAACCAAAACCAAACCAAACAAAAACAAAACAAAACAAAACTGGCCTGGCTATTGACTTCCCCATAACTTAACTACTAATAGCCTAGTGTTGACTGGAGGCTTAACTAGTATCGATATAATAGTCACTTAAAACATATTTCATATGTCATATGTATTATACACTGTATTCTTAAAGTAAGCTAAAGATAATAAAACATTATTAAGAAAATCATGAGGAGAAAATACATTTACAGTACTGTAATGTATTTATCAAAAAACCTGCTGATGGAGTGCCTGTGCGACTCAGTCGGTTGAGCATCCAACTTTTGGTTTTGACTCAGGTCATGATTTCAGGGTTGTGAGAATGAGCCTTGTGACGGGCTCCATGTATAGCAGGGAGCCTGCTTCTCTCTCTTTGCCTCTCCCCCACCCTTCCCCCTGCTCACGCTCTCTCTCTCTCTCTCTCTAAAATAAATAAATAAATCTAAAAAACAAACAACAAACAAACACAAAACTTTCATATAAGTGGATCCATGCAGTTTAAATCTGTGTTATTCAAGGGTCAAATGTAATTGAATGTATTAATATTTTTTTTCTATGGTTAAATCTTCTTACTTAAGTACACCTTTCTTACCCCAAGATCATAAAGGTATCACTCATATTTTGTTTAGAAGCTTTATTTATTTTCTAGCCTTTCAAATTTAGATTAATAATTTATCTGGAATTGTGTTTCTGTGTTTCATATATTGTAAAAGTTATGATTCGTTTTTTCTTATATACATATACATATGAGAATATCTATTTATATAAAAAGACTATATAAAAGTGTGTCTGTGTACCTATTGGACATATATACCTACATGTGAATTTTTTGACAGATAGTAGGTACACATGGAATTGTATATGCATACTTGATCTGACATCAGTTTTTGAGAAAAGAATAGTCAAAAATGTTTATCCATAGATTATCAAGGATCATATAAGAAATATGTCCATTTCATCTTATTTTCTAATCTAACAACATAAAATCATTAATGTTACCGAATATTTACTCACTAACTGCAGATCTGTAGTGATAAGATCTATGTATGGTCTTCTCCCCCTTAAAAATTTTTGGCAAGTTTTAGTAGTAGTAGTAGTCATTATTATTAGTCTTTCCAAAAACTAACAAAAAACTAACCAACTTTGGATCTTGTATAACCTCTCTATATTTTGCATTCTGTTCCATTAACTCTTGCTCTCACCTTTAGTATTTTTTATACATATTTTGCAATTATTTTGCTATTATTTCACCTTTTTTTCCTGATGCTGAGTTCATTAGTTTTCTTTTCTCTTTCCTTTTTGTAACAAATAAGGAAGGCTTTAACTTTTCCTATAATTATTGTTTTCAGTGAAACATTTTTTGATATGTTTTATTCTCTTTTTTTAGGTCCAAATATAAACTATTTTTACTCATTTGCTATTTTCACCTATGGATTATTAAGCAATGGATTTCTAAATTACCAACAAAAAGCAATGTGAGGTTTATTTTTATATTTGAATTTTGACTGAACCGCACTATTTGCAGGGGACAAACTTTGAACTTCTTGGAAATTGCTTTATGACCAAATATATGGTTACTTTTTTTGTAAATGTCTGTGAATGCTTCAAAAGAATGTTTTGTGGCATTGAATGCCACGTTGTACAGACCTCTATAGATGTCTACTTGATTCTATTTCATTGTTTTATATTATTTGTAATATTTTGTCAACTTTTTCTATTGATTTTTCAAATATTGGTTAAAATATAACCATTAGAATTTGTATATTTCTTCTGGCACCTCTGTCCATTTTTATTTATATATTTTGAGGTCATAGTACTAAATAGAAAACTGTAATTTAAATTGTGATTTTCAATTCAAAATTTATCTTCGTCAAGTAATGGCTATCTTTATCTCTAGAACAGATTTTTGCATTAACTTCCATTTAACACAAGTTTTAATTTGTTTAGTTTTGGCATATATTATTTTGTTTCATTATTGTTAAATTTTGTAAGCCTCATACTTGTTGCTTGCTTGCCATTGCCCTATAACAATTTTGGAGTATTCCTAGAAACTTTGATTGATATATCTTTTTTTTTTTCCTAGAAAAGGCTTTGCATTTGCTTCTTCTGAGCACCCAGGGGAACCAAGTGTCCCTTCTATTTGGTTATGCCTCCAACCTTGTTCCTAATTTGAGGGTCCCAAGACCTTAAAGTCTATGAATTCTCAGGATAGAGAAAAGTAGTATGCCCAAAGCAGAAGNCTTGCTTGCCATTGCCCTATAACAATTTTGGAGTATTCCTAGAAACTTTGATTGATATATCTTTTTTTTTTTCCTAGAAAAGGCTTTGCATTTGCTTCTTCTGAGCACCCAGGGGAACCAAGTGTCCCTTCTATTTGGTTATGCCTCCAACCTTGTTCCTAATTTGAGGGTCCCAAGACCTTAAAGTCTATGAATTCTCAGGATAGAGAAAAGTAGTATGCCCAAAGCAGAAAAGGTGGCAATGAGAGATCTGGTTTCTTCTCACTATGAAAACATAGCCTATAAGACCCCAGATCCTTATGGGATGGTTCTTCCCTTGTTCCAACTCTGGATCCTAACCTCTGACTGGCTGAGAGGGGCCTTTGAACCAAACTAAACCAAACCAAGCAAACAAAACAACAACAGCAACAACAACAACAAAGTATTTGTGATATATATTTTAGGTTATACATGGCTTTGGTGCTCTTATATTCTGTATGACTTTCTGATTTTAGGGTTTCTACCCAAAACTGACCTAAAATTCTGCAATACTTTTCCAGATCCTCAGGTATTTGTTTGTTTTAACTTAGTACTTAATAGCTGTTGTTTCCAGGGACAGTGTTGTCCCAAACCTGGAAAAAAACTCCAGAATGTCCTTCTAAATTTTTTTTATGAAATAAATCAATATATAGCATAATCTCTGTCACATACTGGACATCTAATGTATGTTTGTTGAATGAACCAAATACTAAATTGTACCTGAAAATTACCTTGCCTATGTCAGAGAAAATTTAATGGTCAGGTTGTTAAACTGTTTTTTGATGTTTATAATGGACAATGGATACCAAAACAAAAATAAACAAACAAAAAAGATGAAAAAGACAATTAAGATTTATACAAATCTATATCCATATGTCTTTATATATATATATATATATATATATAAAACTATATATTGTGCATATATCTATATGTATGTGGACATATCTATATATGTGTGAATTCATTCATCAATGTAAATCTTTGGCAGTGTTTTGTTTTGTTTTTACACGAGTTCTTAAACACAGGAATTAACACTGAATGTGATTTCTGTAAAAGTGAAAACTGAATTCTCTCTGGGGAATATATTTATCCTTTATATTAATGCTCAGCTTTTAAAATGGAATGTTAACATCACTTTGGAGCACATCAAGGTGTGTGTGTGTGTGTTTTATACATTTCAAAATGATAGATAAATTGAACAACATATAATTGCTTTATGGATGGTTAAAAAAAAAGAGACTGCTTTGCTGGGTATTTCTCACTTGTTCTTCCATATTTATTCTACTCTCTTTTCCTCACTGTTCTCTGCAGCGGGAGGCTGGAAAATACCATATACCATGTTGCTTTGGTTTGGGTTTGGATGAGTGGAGGTATTGGTGGGAGTGTAGGAGGGAAGACAGGAAATGTATGGATTGTCCAGGCTGTGTCCCTCCACCAAAGGTCACTCTTGTATTAAGTTTTCCTCCATTTATACTAATCTGAGTGGTCTATTTGTTTCCTGTTGCCGCCCTGAGTAATGTAGGTTGTGAGGGTGGAATCAGGGTAAGTTGTTGGTTACCTGGAAACTACAGTAAATGGCCAACATCATTTATATATATATATATATACACACACACACACACACATACATATATATATATACACACACACACATACATATATACATACACACACACATACATATATATATGTATACACACACACACATACGCACACACATACACACACACATACATATATGTGTGTGTGTGTGTGCACGTACATTACACACACACATACATATATATATGTGTGTGTGTGTGTGTGCACATACATTACAAAAATATCACTATCAAAATATATATATTTTCAGTTGTTGGTTACCTGGTCAAAATATATATATTTTCAGGGTAAGTTTTTGGTTACCTGAATCCCACAGTAAATGGCTAACATCATTCATATATATATGTGTATATATATATATATATATACACATATATGTGTGTGTGTGTGCATTACAAAAATATCACTGTCAAAACTATACAAATAGCTCTGGGCCACTGATTCCCCACATTTAACATTAAAATGAAAATGTTACCCTAATAAGGAGTCAGCCAAACAAGCTTTGAATATTGTCTTCGCTCATTTACCAGCACCTTTAGTAAGTTTCTTAATCCCTCTGAGGCTCAGTGTATCATCTTCAAAGGGGTATATTAATACATATTTGTAGGATTGCTTAAGGCTTATATGAGATAATGCAAATAAAACATAATACTTACATAATACATCCTCATTTAAGATATATACCTTCATGTTCCAAATAGAAAAAAAGAAAAAAAACCAAATGTTTTATTCAATTAAATATATATATATATAATCACAATATATGTATGAGTGTGCCAATGCACATAATTATATTCTCCATCCTTTGATCATTAATTTCCTGTTTATAGGCAAAGCCCTTACAAGAATGTTTACTATTATTTCTTAATTGTTTTTACTCCTCTATCAACAAGGTCCTTCCTATTTTCTTATTTTTATTGCTATTTTGGTAGCTTTATTGAAGTATAATTGACATACAATACACTGCGCATATTTAAAATGTATAGTTTAGGGGCACCTGGGTTGCTGAGTCAGTTAAGTGCCTGCCTTTGGTTCAGGTTACAATCCCAGCATCCTGGGATTGAGTCTCACCTTGGGCTCCTTGCTCAGCAGGAAGCTTTCTTCTCCCTCTGCCTCTGCCTCTCTCTCTCTCTCTCTCTCTCTCTCTCTCTCTCTTTCTCTTATGAATAATAAATAAAATCTTTAAAAATTAAAAAAATACAATAAATAAAATGTATAATCTGTATAATCTATATCTATATCTATCTTTATATTATGCATCTATGTGTGTGTGTGTATTGCATTTTTTTTTATTCATTTACTCATTAACAGGCACTTAGAACAGGCTGCAGTGAACATGGGGGTGTGTATATCTTTTTGAGTTAATGTTTTCATTATGTTATTTTAAGAAAGCTTTGAAAGGCAAAGTTCTTACAATGCTCACCTATATAAAGAATTCCATTCGGTCCAGGCAGTATCCAAGCTTGTTTTTACTATTTCAAGGATAATTTTGTAAAACAAAATTAATTGTAGAAGACTGTCTCCAAAATCCAGAGACTGGTATAAATCAAGACCATATATTAGCCACAAAACCTAACTCAAATTTATTTAAACACTCAGAGACTTATTGGATTTGCATAACTAAAATCTCTAGGAGCTGCAGCAAAGCCAGATCCTACTCATTCAGTCATCAGGATTTGTCTTGTTCCATCTCTTGGCTCTGCTTTCCTCTGCTATTGCTTGACTCACAGGGAACATTTTCCTCTGAAGAAGCAAGAATATTTCCTCCCTCCTAGGAAGAGGTTTTTATTCTTCCTATCTAGCATTGCAGAATAGAAGAAAGCACCACTTTACAAAAACAGCACAACTGAAAGTTTGAGGTAGACTATCATTGGCCAGGCCTACACCACCTTTTCATCCTCGAGCCATAGTCAGGATCATATTAGGCTCTAATAAGAAAAAAAAAAAAGGAACTAAAGGAATTCCTACTTTGCCTACATGTAAGAAAATTCTATAACCAAAGAAGTAGAAAAGGATGCTAAGCTGGCAATTCAAAACAAAAACATGCCTACTATATGGCATTCTTTGTTGACAAATAATTCCTATTAAACACATCTCTAAAAGATATTTGGCTATTAGGTAGTTTGATTCTATGCCATTAATTTTATTTTGAGTAGTTTAATTACAACTGTGACACCCTGGGCTCAGATTCCTTGTTATTTTTCTGAGCAAGTTTATCAATTAAGTTTCCAAAAACTATATGGAAATGGTTAAGAGATTCCTGAGGCATACGATAAAGAAAACACAACAGAGTCCCTTTACTTGGTTCTGTTCATCTTCATTAAACCTGTGGTGAATGAATAGTACCATTATTTTAAAGTCAGCAGTCTTGATACTTTCAGTTTCAGTTTCAATATGTAAAGAGCTTGACAGTCATCACTCCCATCCTTAATACTAGAGAAAGCTGAACAAACTTGAAAACAATGCCTTTTTTTTAGACTGACCATAGCAATGAGACCGTAACATTCTGAATTCTTGAGAGACAAGTGAATTCAAGGAGTCACAATAGAGATCAGCCTACTTAGAGCAAATGCCACTGGAGCCATAAACTGATAGGAACATCTAAATGGTAATTTAGACTAATTGTTAGAGGCTGACTATAGACTTGAGTGAAAGTGAGAAACTGTTAGGGGAGGCAGAGTCTTAGGGAGCCCCTAAATTTTCCTGGGATTTACCTCCAGGAACCCCAACAGTTGCTCATGGCAAGGAGTCGAGAAAGATCTCTGGCAAGGAAAAAGGAGAGTAAACATGGTGAAATATTCCTGGAGCATACTCTATAACAAAGGGCTAATGTGTCAGGGAAAAGAGTTCACCAGAGACTTATCCTAATTAGGAGAGGGGTAGTTCTACCATTATAGTCTATAGGAGCTTTCCTGTCTCAACAATGATGGAAAATACAAGAACTACTTGTGAAGGCCATAGCCTAGGGATACAGGCCCACCAAAGACTGAGATTTAATCATGGTATTATAAACATTTCAAGAATAATTATAACAATGATAAAGAAAGGCAAAAAATGTAAAATAACCAAAAAAATACTGAAGAAGGATGAGGAGGAGTAGGGGGGAAAAACTGGAGGACTCAAACTACTCTTTTCAAGATTTACTATTAAACTACAGTAATCTAGACAATGTAGTATCAGTGAAACAATAGGCACATATATCAGTGAAACAGAATAGAGATCCCAGAAAGAGACCCACACATATATAGTCGACTAATGTCTAAGGAGCAAAGTCCATTCAATGGAAAAATTATAGTCGCTTCAAGAAATGGTAATGGGAATATTGTACATCCATATGCAAAAACAGAACCTAGGCACAGACCAAACACCTTTCACAAAAAATGAAATAAAAATGGACCATAGATCTAAATGAAAAATGGAAAAATAGAAAACATTTTGAGAAAAACAAAGAGGAGAATTTTGATGATCTCAGGATTGGTGGTGAGTATTTGTGTACCACAGCAAAGACATAACCTATGAGATCAAAAATCAGTAAAATGGGTTTTATTAAAACTGCAAATTCTGCTCTGTGAAAGACACTGCTAAGAGATGAAAAGAAGTAACAGACTGGGACAAATCATTAGCAAAATCATATCTGACAAAGGACATATATCCACAATATACAAATAATAATCAAAAATAAGAAAAAAAATGGGCAAAAGATCAGAACGGACACCTCACCAATATGCGCAGTGAAAATAAGCATCATTTTTCGTTAGGGAACTGCCAATTCAAACAAGACATCACTTCACATCTATGAGAATGTCTAAAATCCCTCCCCCAAACTGATAATATCTGGTATTACAGACAATGGGGAGTAACAGTGAATTGAATTCTTTGCTGGTGAGACTGCAAAATGGTAAAACTATCTGAAAAATACTTTGGTAATTTCTTATAAAGCAAAATATAGTCTTAACTTATGAACCAGCAGGCATGCCCCTAGTGTTCATCCAATTTATTCAAAACTTATGTACACACAAAAAACTCCACAAAAATGTGAATGAAGCCAGTCTAAAAAAGACTACATCCTTATGCTCTTGATTGAATCCAATTCTAGAAAAAGAAAACTCTAGAAAGGTAAAAATAATCATAATAATAATAATCAGTGGTTCCTAGGTTTGGGAGGAGAAGGTGAGATAATACAGTCAAAGCACAGATACTTTTTATGTACAACTCTTATACAACACCTTAATGGTTGATTCATGACACTGTGCTTTTGTTAAAACCCATAGAATTTAGGACAAAGAATGAATCTTAATGTAAACATTTTTTAAAAAAGTCATTAAGAATTGTCATGGGATCCTTGGATGGAATAGAGAATACAGCAAAACAGCCTAACTATATTACAAATATATGAAATAACCTCAAAGAAGAATTTGGGGTAAAAGGATGCTGACCTAAACAACTTTGGAAAAGAGTGGAGTTTTCAGTCTAAAGGTAAAAGAAACTGTACTTAGGCAGCATACTACAGTTCCGATGAGGGTATAAGTTAACAATCATGATACTGCCTTATATATACACTGAAAAAGAACAAGTATGCAAATAAATGACCAACGTTGGGGGCCACATTCCTTACCGTGGGATGGGGAGGTTAATGACAAACAAGAAGAGGATAGAATGATCCTTGTGGCAATGGATTTGAGTTGAAGATATCAGTATGAAGTCATATCTAGCTATAGTGCTAGTTTAGTATACACAGATATATTTCCATGCTTTATCAGCTGACAATGTCTAGAATTACTAATACTGTAGTAGCATTGATCACACCTATCACCCAGGACTAGGTTTCAAATATTATTCCCCAATGTAAGAAACAAGGGTTCCTTGGAGGAATAGCTGATTCTGAGACATGAGAGAAGTCAAATAGGGCAAGCTTAGAATAACTAGAAAAAAGTAAGAAAACACTGAAAAACAAAACAAACCAAAAAACACCCAATGATGATAGTATTTCAAAGGGAAACAGGAGCCAAATAAAGAAGTTTCCAATGGCCAAAGCTAGAATAATTTGGGAAATAAAGTAAATAAAATAGGAATGGATTATAACACAATGTACAAAATAAATATTAATGAGTCCATACTGACATAAGTAAATCACTGAATGAATAAATGAATGGGAAAGAGAAGGCAAATATCGGGCACAGAAGAATATCAAATAATTTACAGATGCTCTGCCTTCAAGGAGGTGAAACATAACTCCCCATTCCTTTAAATGTTGGCTATACATAGTGCCTTCTCTCCAAATACTACAGCATGAAAAAACAGAGGAAAAGAGGTGACATTATGAGCAAATGTATTACGATATTCTGCTGGGATTCCAGAACAGAAAAAAAAAAAAATACATGTATAAAAGAAAAAAAAAAGTCTGAATAAAGTATGGACTTCAGTTAGCATATCAATATTGGCTCATTAGTTGTGCCATAGTAACATAAGATGTTAATAATAAGAGACATTGGGTGGGTGTGGAGTTGCAGAAACTCTGTACTTGCCTCAGCAATTTTTCAATAAATCTAAAACTTTCATAAAATTGCAAGTTTATTTTAAAAGGTTGGTGGATAAATATTGAAAATATTATGACAAATAATGCATTTAATGACAAATCATGCATCTAATGACACATTCTATAAGTTGTGATGATATGAGTCAATCCACCTTGACCATTGTTATGAAACCAGGAGCTAGTTCTTTGAAAAAAATAATAAAATTGATAAACCTTTAGCCAGATTTTCCCAAAGAAAATGGAAAGGACCCAAATAAATGAAATCACAAATGAGAGAAGAGAAATAACAACCAACACCACAGAAATACAAACAATTATAAGAGAATGAAAACCTATATGCCGACAAATGGATATCCTGAACAAATGGATAAGTTCCTATGAACATATAAATTACCAGAACTGAAATAGGAAGAAATAGAAAATTTGAACAAACCAATACCCCCCCCCAAAAAAAAAATTGAATAAGCAACCAAAAAGCTCCCAACAAATAAAAGTACAGGGACAGATAGCTTCACAGGCAAATTCTACCAAACATTTAAGAAGAGTTAATACCTCTTCTTAAACTATTCTAAAAAAATAGGAAAAGAAAGAAAACTTCCAAATGCGTTCTATGAGGCCAGAATTAATTACCCTGATACCAAAACCAGATAAAGATAACACTAAAAAAGAGAACTATACACCAATATCCCTGATGATCATGGATGCAAAAATTCTCAATAAAATATTAGCAAACCGAATCTAACAGTACACTAAAACAATCATTAACTATGATCAAGTGGGATCTATTTCTGGGTCATAAAGGTGGTTCAATATTCACAAATCAATCAACATGATGCACCATGTTAATAAAAAGAAAGGACAATAACCATATGATCATTTCAATGGAGGCAGAAAAAGCATTTGACAAGCACAACGTCCATTCATGTTAAAAATCCCATCCAAAGTAGCTTTAGAGGGAACATACCTCAACATAATAAAGGCCATCTATGAAAAACCTCCAGCTAATATCATCCTCAATAGAGAAAAAACTGAGAGTTTTTCCTCTATGGTCAGGAACAAGACAGGGATGTCCACACTCACCACTGGTATTTGGAAGTCTAGGCCACACCAATCAGACAACAGAAGACATCCAAATCACCATGGAAGAATTCAGACTTTCACTATTTACAGATGGCATGAAACTCTATATCGAACACCTGAAAGACTCCACCAAAAAACTGCTAAACTGAAAAGCAAATTGCAAAGTCACAGGATACAAAAGCAATGCACAGGTATCTCCTGCATTACTACACACCAATAATGGAGCAGCAGAAAGAAAAATTAAAGAAGCAATCTCATTTACAATTTCACCAAAAGCAGAAAGATACCTAGGAATAAACCTAACCAAAGAGGTGAAAGCCCTGTACTCTGAAAACTATAAAACACTGATGAGAGAAATTGAAGTTGACACAAACTGAAAAACATTCCATGCTCTATGGATTGGCAGAACAAATATTGTTAAAATGTCTTTACTACCCAAAGCAATCTACACATTTCATACAATATCTATCAAAATATCAACATCATTTTTCACAGACCTAGAACAAACAATCCTAAAATTTGTACGGAACTACAAAAGTCCTGGATAGCCAAAGCAACCTTGAAAAAGAAAAGCAAAAGTGGAGGCATCACAATTCTGGATTTCAAGTTATATTACAAAGCTGTAGTTAACAAAATAGTATGGTACTGGCACAAAAATAGACACATAGATCAACAGAACAGAATAGAAAGGCCAGAAATGAACCCACAACTATATGGTCAATTAATCTTCCAAAAGGCAGGAAAGAATATCCAATGGGAAAAAGATAGTCTCTTAAATGGTGTTGGTAAAACTGGGTAGCAATGTGCAAAAGAATGAAACTGGACCACTTTCTTACACCCTGTGCAAAAATAAATTCAAAATGGATGAAAGTCCTGAATGTGAGACTTCAAACCATAAAAAATCTAGAGGAGAACACAGGCAGTAACCACTCTGATATCAGCCATAGCAACTTATTTCTAGATACATCAGGTAAGGGAAAGAAGAGTAAAAATAAACTAAGGATTTCATCAAAATAAAAAGCTTCTGCACAGTGAGGGAAACAATCAACAAAACTAAAAGGCAACGTATAGAATGTGAAAAGATATTTGCAAATGACATATCTGATAAAGGGTTATTACATAAAATATATAAGGAACTTATAAAACTCAACACTCCAAAAATGAATAATCCCATTAAAAAAATGGGCAGAAGACATGAATAAACATTTTTCTGAAGAAGATGTACAGATGGCCAACAGACACATAAAAAGATGCTCAACGTCACTGATCATCATGGGAAATTCAAATCACAACTGCAATGAGATATCACCTCATACCTGCCAGAATGGCTAAAGTCAACAACTCAAGAAACAACAGATGCTAGCAAGGATGTGGAGAAAAGGGAACCCTCTTACATTGTTGGTAGGAATGCAAACTGGTGCAGCCACACTGGAAAAGAGTACAGAGGTTCCTCAAAAAGTTCAAAATCAAAGTACCCTATGATCCAGCAATTGCACTACTAGGTATTTATACCCAAAGACTAACAAAAATACTAATTCAAAGGGATACATGCACCCTGATGTTTATAGCAGTGTTATCCACAATAGCTAAATTACGGAAACAGCCCAAGTGTCCATAGACTGATGAATGGATAAAGAAGATCTGAGATATGTATGCATAAACACACATACATATATACATATATATATATATATATACATATATATATAATACACATACACATACAGACTATTAATTCAGCCATAAAAAAGAATGAAGTCTTTCCATTTGCAATGACATGGATGGAGCTAGAGGGTATTAGGCTAAGTGAAATAAGTCAGAGAAAGACAAATGCCATATGATTTCACTCATGTGGAATTTAAGAAACAAATGAGCAAAGGGGAAAAAGAAGAGAGAGAGAAAGAGAGAGAAACCAAGAAACAGACTCTTAGCTCTAGAGAACAAATTATGGTCACAGAGGGGAAGTGGATGGGGGCATGGGTTGAATAGGTGACGGGGAATAAAGTGTGTACTTGTGATGAGCACCAGGTATCGTATGGAACTGTTGGATCATTATATTGCCCAACTGAAACTAATATTACACTGTATGTTACTAATTGGAATTTAAATAAAAATGTTAAAAAGCCACACAAATAAAAATGAAATTTTCTGTAATCTTGTAGTTAGGAGATAATACTAGGGTGTTGAAATGATACTTTTGAAAATCAAATCACATCTGTTGCAAGTACACCTGCCGGCTTCAAATTCTCACACCTCAATCAACTAATCTCACATTAAAATAGAGGTCATTTACTCAAACGTTAAAGAGAACCTCAGCTTTTTAAAAAATAATCATATTCTCTCAATTCTCATATTTATAATATTTACATTATCTTTATTTTTTATAGTATTCTCTTTTTACCATCCTAAATTTGTTTATTCTTAGTTGATTTCCATATCTGTGGCCAAACACATTTATTCTAGAGTTGTTTTCCTGCTATTTACATTTAGATGTTTCCTTACTATCTCCTGCCTTCTTTTTACATTATTCTAAATATTAAACCACTCATCAATTCATTCATTTTTGCTGTTTAATTATGACTTGTATGCAGTAGATCCTAAAACGTACATCCTTTAGTCTTCAACAGGTTTCTAAGTCCCAAGACTTCAAACTGTCTTGCAGCCATCCCCACCTGGGTTTCCAACCAGTACTTCACGTCTAACATACACCACTCATTGAGACAGCATTCTTTGCATTCCAAAAATTAAGCCAGGACAGAAATGAAAATTTCAGAAATCACTTCTTGACACTTTGAGAAACTATAGAGAATATTAAGTCTTTGGTAATACAATGTAAAAGGAGATGCAAAAATAGGCAACAGTATAGCAATACAGGAGATGACAGAATTAAAAAAAATTCAAAAAAGAAAAAAAAACAGACATTAAAACAATATTAGGAACAGCTAAAAACATAAGGAACAGTACAGAAGACCACAGGGGAAGGAAGGGAAAACGGAATGGAAAGAAATCAGAGAGGGAGACAAACCATGAGAGACTCTGGACTCTGGGAAACCAACTGAGGTTACAGAAGGGAGGGGGGTGGGGGGAAGGGGTAAAGGGGTGATGGGTATTAAGGAGGGTGGGTGTTGTGATGAGCACCGAGTATTATACACAACTAATGAATCCTTGAACACTACATCAAAAACTAATGATGTACTATACGTTGGCTAGCTGAACGTAATAATAATAAAAATAAATAAATAAATAAATAAAGTCTTTAAAAACTTTTTTAAAATTAAAAAAAAACCAAGGAAACAGCTAAAACCAGTACAAATAGAGCTGAAAGCCAAGAGGATACACAGAAAAAGGATCAAGAACCAGAAGGGCTAAACCCTCCTATTTCCAAATTCAACTACACCAGCTCCTTCCTCCATTTTTCCATTCTAGAATCACCATTTCTCATAAACTTCACACAGTTCCTGAACGTCATTTATTGATGCATTTTATTTTCATAGAGCTTGCTTTCCAATCTTCAGTTAGCTTCCATTCACCCCAGATCTCAGACTGAGTATCATATCCTTAGAGAAATTTCCCCTTAACACACCCTGTACAAATCACATCCAGTTATTTTAGACTTTATACCCTTCTACTACCATGCATTTACTATATAGATCGATGGATCGATAGGTAGATACATAGATAGATACGTTGATAGATTTGTGGTAGTGGTGGTGGTGGTTTTTGTTGCCATTGAGATTGTGCATAAATTTAATTTATTATCTGATTAATATCTACTTCCCTCTAAAGGCTATTTATTGCTTGCTTCAAAACGTGCAGATTGCAGCGTACCAGGAACAAAGCAGCTACTCTTTAAATGCATACTTTTTCAGAAATTTTAACATGGTAATAATATGCATTATAGATCTCCTAGAAGGGCCTAATGTCTGTGTTTTTAAAATATATTTGATTCTGAAATACATTTTGTGTTCTTTTGGTTACTTGGCCAACTTAAGATGTCTTCTATTCTGATACACACATATGCACCTATGTGTGTATGTGTTTTCCACTAACTTCACAAACAAGTGATGATTTAAAGTGAAAATATCACTGGAGTCCAACAATAAGTGTAAGAGACATTAATTCATATCTCATGTCATGTGTTTGGGCAGCAAATTCATCTGTCATCATCCTGATTAACTTTATTATTATCATCAGAAGAAAACAATAGCAATATAAAATATCCTCCGTTTGTTAAATTCCTACCATGAGTTCAGCTCTGTGCTGAGCACTGTGAATACATGATTTATGAGCCTAATACCAATTTCCAAATTGCCTCCATGTCACACTTGGTTAAAACCCACAAATACAGATGCAGGTAAGAGCCTACACCACACATAAGACAGCATTTGAACCCAAGTCAGACAAAAAGCCCTGTATTTTCCTGATCAGTGTTTCTTCCCTACACCACTTTGCCTAGCATTAAAAAAAGGTAAGAGAGCCTGCCTCCAAGGCATTTGTTTGGGTCACATGTGATGAAGTAGCTATTCCACAATTTGAAACATAGTAGGGGTTCAAAAGACATCTCTTGAGAACAAATTCTCAACTGAGGGACATACTTGTTAAGTGTTTACAAAAAAGTATTAATTGATCTCACCAGGTTGGAAAACCATGAAAACTGGAATACTCAGTATTTCCAACAGCAAGTGGAATGGCAATAATACTTGAGATAAAATCAATAGAGGCAGTGGATGTACAAACCAATTGTTTAACAAACATTCACCAAGTACATTGTGTTAGGCAATCTTTGAGGCCCTGGGGAAATCAGAGTTATCTGTACCTCATAAAGAGAAAGACTGCTGTAGAGTTCCAAAACAATGCAGTTAAGAGTGAAGAGGCAGGAGATAGATGGTATATTGGCTACGCAAACTTAGTTTTTTTATAATAAAACTGCCAAGCTGTAATTTAAAACATCATTTAAAAATATCTCTTAGCATGTAATTGTTTTTCAAGAGAACAGTTATGTAAATAATATTTTTCAAATGGACTTCCACCTCTTTAGTAGATAGTCTGACTATTACACTTAGCTTTGTCAGGTAAATGGATGGTATTCCATTCTTGCCTCATTTGCTTTCCTCAATAGTTATTCAATGAAAATAAATAATTCACCTAAATTGTCACAGACTGAAATTCAGGATCTTTGCTCACTCCAGACATGAACAGCATAATTACCTGCTAATTGTTCTGTGATTACATTTACCTTTAGCTGTCACAACTTTAAAAGGTACCCTAATTGCTGCTCAAATAATAGCTTTCCTTCATCATGTTATCTTCAGCTTAACTGCAATGCAGAATAAAGGTATTTAATTTCTTTGAAACATGATCATCTCATTCTGGGCATTAAAAATTTTTAAAGAGGAGCAGTTAGAAATGAGGAAAGCTCCTGCTATTTGTGCTTGTCCAAAAGGGAAACTTATCAGAAGGCACAAGTAATGTGTTAATGTAAAAACACGCTCTAAAAGGACACATCTAATTGTAAGCTTGTTTTGATCTTTTCTTTGTATAAAGTCCGACTGGTGACTGAAATCTTTTTAGAGTAATGGTAATTGGGACAGCATGGATCACTGACAAGCACAACTAATATTGTTTATAACTGTCAATACACCAATGCCTTCTTAATGAGATGACTTTTAGCCAGAGGGAGGATTTAGTTAACCAAACGGAGGAACAGAAACTGGCACGTATTTTTTTAGAATATTTTCTGTGGTTCGTGTTCTCTCTCCCTCTCTCTCTCTTTCTATCTCTCCCTCCCTCCCTTTTAGAAAAATAGTTTGCAGATGTTTTATTCTGGTGGTTAGCCTGTTTGTATGTTCTGACTTTCCTTTGGTCCTATGCTTTGCTCAGTTAAAGTCAGTGGTCCTGCTTCTCCCAGTCATCCAGATTATTTTGAATAGGAAAAAAGAATACATTTGAAGCTATCCTCACATCCCTGGGTAGATAAAAGAGAGCCTTTGGGCCTGAAATGAAATTTTGTTACCCATAGATCACCATGCCTCACTTCTCCCCTTAACCCTGGTTTCTTGGGGGAAGAACCTGAGTTAATCAGTGTTTTTAAAAATATCTCAGCTTTTTTAAACACAAGGTGGGTGGGATATTGCTCTATTTTGATACCAGTGTGTTAAAGAACTAGTGGTAACACCCCAGACAAAGCTTCCGTGATGGTAGCTGATATTAGCAATGAATGCTTGACAAATTTAAGTAAAGGACTACAATTTGGGACTGCATGATTATTTTGTTGCCTCTATTTTTCAGGAGATCCAAATTCCCCTGAGAATAACCAAATGGTGTTTGCCTGTATGTGTATAATATTATATGCACTATGCTCTAATAACTATTAAAGGCAATTTTTATTTTCATGTATTTTATATATTTTATACAGTTATATATATATTAACTTATTATAGAATAGGGAAATGAGCAGCATAGAGGCTATGTGCAGGGACTTTGGAGTCAAAACAGCTGTTCAGTTCAGATGATTGTAACCAACTACCTTTACCCTTTTGAAACTCAATTTTGGAAAATGTAACGTGCAGAAAATAAAAGCACTAACCCAGTGTGTTATTGTAAGGACTGAATGGAGTAATGTACTTAAGGTTGTTAGAATAGTGGCTGGCACAGAAAACACCATTATCATAATAATATTATTATAAAGCTATGTCATGCTCTGAACATCTAGTGTCAAGAATATTTTTCTCTAAGCTCTGATTCCTATCTTTGGCATGTCTAAATCTTTTGCTAAGATGGGAATACATTTTACTACATTGTGTATGTGCGTGCGTGCGTGTGTGTGTGTGTGGTGTGTGTATACATGTTATTTATTTAAAATGTTAAACTGCTCTATCTGACCTCAAGTATTTCTATTTTCCACAAGTATATATTTATTTTTAAAGATTTATTTTATTTATTTTAGAGAGAGAGAGAGCACAGGGGAAAGGGGCAGAGGGAGACAGAAAGAGAAAAACAAGCGGACTCGATGCTGAGCACGGAGCCCGACTCAGGGCTCAATCTCAAGACCCTGAGATCAGACCTGAGCTGAAACCAAGAGTCAGACACTCAACTGACTGTGCCACCCAGGCACCACTTTTCACAGGTATTTACAGCTCCTGCATCCTTTAAATGATGATTTTTTTCCCTCTGTCTTACTGACAGATAAGTCAATTTCTAAACTCTATGTGCCAAAAATATTAGTATTGGTGAACCCGCACTTTGCAGTTTTTTAATCTGATTATTATATTTAAGTGAGGGAATATATTCTGAAGTTCTAGTTCTTATCTCTTTCACTGACTGCTTAATTAAAATTTATAAATTATATATATAAATATATATAATTTATATATTTAAAACCCATTGTGCATGTACATACACATAGTAAACTTATATTAAATAAATTTATACATGACCACCATCCAATTTTATAACATTTCCATCACCCCCAAAAGTTATGCATGTCAATCCCCACTCCAACCTCAACCCTAAACAACCTCTGATATGCTTTCTATCTTTATAGCTTTCCCTCTTCTTAAATTGCATATAAATAAAACCATAGAGTAGAGTATTTTTTGTATATGAGTTTGTTCACTTTATCAGGTTTTTCAGCCTTATCCATATTGTGTACATCTGTAGTTTGCTTTTTAATTGCTGAGTAGTATTCCAATAAGTGTATATACCTCATTTCATTCATCCATTTAAGTATTAATGGATATTTGGATAGCCTTTGGTTTGAAATTAATATAAATAATGCTGTTACAAACATTTGCTCCACTACCTTTTTTATGTGGATGATTCCTTGGATTCTAACAAATGTAGCTTCTGTTCTCAGAGAAATATAAACGGGCACCTTGCCAGAAATACTGATTCAGTTTCAAGATTCACAGGCTGCTTGAACCTGAATATCACTTACAGTTCCCTGGATAGATCTTAAATTAAAAGCTCATTCCCAAGAACGTGCAGATTATTATTATTTTTTATTATTTTAAGATTCAGACATTTGTTTTTGTTTTGTTTGTTTTTTATTCCCTGGGTTATGTATTGTATATACTTCCATATATAAAATAATAGTTATACTATGTTTTAGAGAAAATGAAGCAATTGGCCTCCAAAACCCAAAAAATAAAGTCATTTATCAAGTTAGTCATGATAAAGAAGCCATACACAAGCAGAGTGCCCTGAGGACAAGAAAGACCTGTGAGCTATTGTGACATCTGCTACGATGGCAATGTCCAAACAGAGAAGGCAGAGGAAATCTATACTCTGGGAAGTGCATAATGTGGTAAAAGAGCAAGATGTGTCAATATAATGATGACGTCAAGCCTCAAATTCTGGAAAAAGAGGGACAAGAAGTGACACCCACCATCAACAATCACCACTATTTGAGTATATGTCCAAGCTCTATGCTAACAGCTGTGGAGTTAACAACGAAACATCAAGTGTGGTACCTACCTGCAAGAAACAGAGTTTGTTGGTTCTCAGAGAAGTGCTCTTTTTACTAAGCTTTTAAAAATAGTGTCTAAGTGCCAATTTCAACATCATGGAGCCATTTTAAATTCACTCCCTGTAAGATTTATGAAGCTGAGCTGCTTCTAGAAATATCTCAGTGAAAAAAAAAAGAAAGAAAGAAAGAAAGGAAAAAGAAAGAAAGAAAGAAGAAAGAAAAAGAAAGAAAGAAAGAAAGAGAAAGAAGAAAGAAAGAAAGAAAGAAAGAAAGGAAGAAAGAAAGAAAGAAAGAAAAAGAAAAAAAGAAATATAGCTATGTGGATATGGTGCCTAACACAGATTAGGCATTTAATTCATCATAGCTGTTAGGACTTGTCCCATTCCATTATAATCCTGATATAATAGCTGGGGAATCTGATGTATAACTAAGTAACTGCAAATAATTGATAAATGTTGTAGTGGAGGCATAAACAATGTGCTTTCCAAGAACAAAGGAGGAAACAGTTGTCATAATCTGGCTGGGTAGGAGAGGGATCCAGATGAAGTACTTAAAGAAGAGAAAACATGAGCTGGGTTTTGGAAGATGAGAAGTTGGCAGAGTCGATCAGAGGAAAAGCATGTAGCCAAATATGGACACATGGAAATTTGTGGAATATTCAAGAACCAGGGAGTTTACAAATGTGGCTAATCCAAACGGGTGTAACAAAACAAGTAGGGTGGGAATTATGCCATCTCAGGGTTTTAGCAGTCTGGGAAAGCAGGCAGAAGGGATAGTCCAGGGCAGCTAGTCCCTGGCTATGCTCTACATTATTGTCTTTCAGGAAGATGTTACTGTAGCCTGTTTTGGCACACTATTTCATGCTGCAGGAAACTTTTCATTTAGAATCATCTCATTCGTTCCTTAACAATACCTAGAGATAGAGGTGGCTTAGACATCTTTGGCCTCATTTTTAATCAGGAAACCTTTCCAGAGAAATTAATTGATTTTCCTAAATCATAGAGGCAGGTAGTTGATTTAAAGCTAGCACTACCAACTGTAAATGTAATGGTGCTTTTCATTTGCCCTTGATCTTTGAAGTCAGACTAAGGGTTAAAATGGAGAAAATGAAGATTTCCAATGATGGTGGTGGTGATGATGATAATACTGATTCCCATGGTGGTTTTTGTTTTTGTTTTGCTTGTTTTTTATTCCCTGGGTTATGTATTGTATTACTCTATATTTCAATTTGAATAAATGACTTTTTGATCCGAAATCAGAGTAAACCTTATGCCAGGCACTTTACTAAACAATGAGCATAAGAAGATGAGGAATCTTGAGCCTTCTTTCAGAAGCTTGCTGATGGTAGATGTTTCAGAATGGCCATACTATGAGATTACCACACAAACTGACTACACTTCTTATTATGCATTTACTCTAAATTCAAATTGTTTGTCCATACCAAGGGATCACAAAAAATTAAAACAACCATTTAAAAATCAATCATTCTGTCTCTATTCCCCACCCTCCACATTAATCTAAAGAGCAATAAAATATGGTACACCCTCCTTTGCTAGGAAACTACTCTGTAGCACCTTGCAATGTGTATCATAAAGTAGTTGAGTAGCAATTACATGTGGAGATGCGTCAGTTGTAGACTTTGGGTTTCCTCTGCACAAACAGTCTCATTACCAGAAATGGCTAATGCTGCATGATGTGCTGTTCCCTGTGAAAGCTGCCTCTCCTTACCTTCCCTCTTTCCCTATGACTACATATGTTCTGCTGCATTTGTCACATTGGAAGAAGATGGGGCATACTGAAAGAGAACTTACACTGTTCTTTTTTTTTTTTTTTCCTTCCAAAGGGTAGAAGTCATTGAAATTTTTATGAGCAAAAAAGAAAACGCGCAGTAAAGTATGTTATGAACTAAAAAGTTATTTCAAATTGAACCATCTACTTTTACTACTATACTGAGTGATAGTAGAACTTAAAGAAGGAAGGATTCCAAACATCTTTACTGTTTCATCCAGTCGTCAGCTGAAGACAGGTGATATGAAAGGATGAAAATACCCTTTAAGCATTACTTAAAATACACACAAGGACTTGCTTAAGATTTCTATCATCTATCTTCCATTTAGTTCTTTTTTTGGACCCAGCATTGTGCCAAGTTTTTAGAACAGTGAATAAGAAAGGGTTCCCTATTGTCAAGGTTTTCATCACGGGGAGTATATGAAGAGATAAATAAATGGGTAATTGCCCTGAAATGTGTGAAAGTCTACGGCAGGGTTAACTTGGCTACTAAGACCACAGCCCTACAATGTATTCAGGGGAACTTCACATAAATGGAGAAAGTTTGAACCTTTAAGAATCAATTGGAATTAAAGACCTAAAAATATAAGCTAAACAAGAAGGAATTTCCAGAGAGTGAATCAACTAGCAATGAAAGTGGTTCTTTCCTGGGTTAAGGTAAGTGGCTGGAGTAAAACTTTTTCAATAAGTGGGATATGAAGAGTACTAAAGAGGAGGCTACAAAAGGAGATTTTTATACAAGCTTGTAAATTGGGAATTGTAACTCACTGCAATTAACATACTTTAAAGTTCCTTCTCTACTAGTTGCTGGAGATAGACCTGAGATTAAAATTGACATGGTCCATGCTCCTTTGGAGGATAAGAAATTGTCTAGTGGAGGAAGGAAACAATTCAAAATAAGCACAGAGATAAATATGTAATTAATACAACTTTATAAGTACCACAAAGAAAATTTTAGAGTGCTATACAAGAATTTTAGTCTTTGGCTCTTAAAGAGTCATCAATGGATTATAAGCATGGAGAGTAGTGATCAAATATTCTTCATGATGGGTTTGTGTTGTTGTTGTTGTTTGTTTGTTTATTTGTTGACCACAGAAAATGAAATGGAGTCCTCAAAACTAGACTTGGTTCAAGCTATCTTCACCTTAGCTGATCTTTCAATGAGCAGCAGAGGGATGAAGAGACCCAGACAATTTTAGAAGAACTCTCAGAAGGAAAAGCAATAAGTGTACATGAGGGAGAAGTGAAAAGAAGGGATTTACTGAGCTTATACCAATATTGACAGAAGCAAAACACATCCATCCATGCTTTTCTGACACATGGTTCAAGAGAAGATCATGCAATGTTGAAAGAGGAACTCGACCCAGTTTTTTATTTTGTTTTGTTTTGGTTTATTTTGGTTTTGGTTTGGTTTGGGTTTTTTCACCCTCAGCGTGGAGGAGAATACAAATGTGTATTGTATCCTTGGATAACTGATATATTTTAGAAAATTTAGTTCTATTTTTAAACACTTTAGATTAGAATGCTCTCAAGAAAGCATTTTTTTTCCAATTTATTTTTTTCCCACTTGGGTGAAAAGTGAGTTATTCACAGTGCTTTTGAAAACATACTCTTCATTCATTTGCATATCAAACTATCTGGTGTGCAAGTACAATATATCAGGCACTACAGTTGGCACTTAGTAATAAAACTGAAAAGGAGGAGTCCTTATCTTTATCCGATATATATGGTCTAGTAGAGAAACCAGAAGTTAAACATCTTTTGATAATATGCATATGAATTATGGTGAGATAGGATTTCAGGTACCGGATGATAAGGTGGTATAGAGAGATAACATAGGACCAATGAAAGTTTGTATCAGGAGGAAAAAAAAATGTTTGAAAGGTCTACAACATTAAGAATAGGGTGGGAATGCTGTCATGTAAATGGGTAAGAAAGGATGCAAACATTCTTCTTCCAAATGGGGAGAAATGATCATTACTAAAAAAAAAAAAGGGTCAGATTCATATCAATATAAGGTATAATTTCCTAATGATCAAAACAGTGTGATAATGGAAATGTACTCCTTGTCCCTGGAAGCATTCACACTCATGCTGGAAGAATCCCTAAAAATTGGTTCTGGGTGTGCAGTTTCAAATGGACAAGGGACAGATAGCACAGCAATATGAACTCAGGTAAGAAAAAAAAAATAAGGAAGATGGATCAAACTGAGGAGAACACACATTCTATAAAGCATTCACTTTTATATTGTATTAATTCTGCACTTGTAAGTTGTTTATGCACAAAGAACAAGTTTAGCGAGTGTGTTATTTCACCCTGGTGTACTGGCCCACTGGCAGGAAGTATGTGACTCTCGTAAGGTTATGCGAAATATGAAAAGGCAGCTTAAAAGAAGATCTGAAGTCATTCATTATTCTTCCTTCACATCCTGATATCCAAGAGTTTAGCAATTCTCTGATAAAATTACAGGATCCTGAGAAATACATTGTTAATGCACGATTTCCCAGAGTCCTTCCAATTATACTCTGCCTGTAACCACTGGTGTGAATAAAACGGCTGAGTATCCTCACTAGCTGGGACACCCCCAGTGTCTGAGATTGTTACTGAATCTTAGTTTCCCCATCTGCAATCTGGGAAACTCTGTTTTAGCAGAAATAAAAGAGTCAATGCCCTAAAAGTTAACTGTCTTGCTGAACAAGCCAGAACTCTTGTCTGAGTACAAGGAGGTAGGGGGAAGATAAGGCATCTTATCCTTATATCCCAGTGATCCCCTACGTCACCATTTTTCCCTTGCTCCTATTTGCAGAAACCACTCTAGGGACTTTCCACTCTTCCACTTGTCTGTATTATTTTCAGGGGACTAGATAGGAACTTACATGATCCCAACCTCTAGGTGATTCGTTCACAAATGATCACCGGATACGAATAAGGTCAATCACGATATTCTGACTCCCATGGACCACCCTGCTGGAGAAATTGACATAAGATGGGCAAATAATTTCATTCCCCTAAGTTGATTGGATATAGGGAAAAGAAGCTGAAGTTATACTACTAAGAATTATCAAGGGCTGTTTTCCATCATATTGAAACAAAAACAAAAAGACCCTGTCATGTAGAGAAAGTAAGATATATAAAACTGACTCAGAGAGAAAAGCCAAGGCACAAAAACGAAAGTTCCAAAAATGCCAAGATTCCCATAATAGTTGCCCCAGTGGCTGAGTCTACCCTTCCTGACATGGGTTGGTGGTTTCATAAGATTATTTCAGTATCCTCTCCGTGAACCTTCGTTTTTCATGTAAACTTCCTACTTATTACCTATTTTACAAAGTTCTAATAAACACATCAATATGACCTTCATAATTTATCAGCCTAAATATGTATTGGTAAGTAAAACAAAAAATGGCATGAATCCCTTTTTCTTTTTTAGTGAAGAACTCAAACCACAAAGAGAAATACAATGTCTACAATAACTAAATGACACACTACAATTAGCTAATTTTATCACAAGCATTCTGCTAAGTGATACACTTTGGCAGCCCTCATTCTAGCCCCTGTGAAACCACTGGCTGCCCATGAGTCATCTATTAGGATGACTCCTTAGGAGCTAGAGGACTAAAGTCTGTGCTTCTCTAAGGTCACCCCCTGGATGCATCAGAGTCCTTAGCTGGATACCTAAGAGATACGGCAAATGTAATTAAAAAGGAATTCAGGACCTCTTGTCCTTATATTCCTTGCATCATGTGGGCAACTGCCACTTAGTAATATCTGGGCAGATGTTATCAGAACAGATGGCAAACTCGGGGGAAATGTGATGTCCTGGAGAGAGCAAGGACTTCACAGGCAGAGAGACCAAGGTTCAAATCTTGACTTTGCCACTCTCTCTTGAGCCAGTGATTTAGTTTCTTTGACGCTCAACTACTGTAACTATTAAGTGCAGTGGTTAAGTGAATAATACATAAAGCACCTTGACATTTAAACGAGATCATGTATATGAAGTGTCTTGCACACAGTAAAGACGTGGTTAAAATGTTACTTTCTTCCCCAGTGGATCCCTCTGAGTCCCCCACTGGGACAGTCTAACCAGAAAATTAGAGGAGGTAGGGAGGAGGAAAAAGACAAAGGGGAGGGTTACATAAACTCATACTATCATTAGTCCCAAATTATCTGGATAAAAGCCAAGGTGAGAATAATTGCATTTCAAACGCATACATGCTCCCAGCTGTTGCTAGGAGACTTTATGTTTCCGTTTCCAAGATAACTTTCCTCAGAGTGTTTTAAGAATATATGACAGCTTTCCTCTAATACTTTTCTCACTCAAACTAGATATCCATCCTCAAGGCCCCTTAGGATTAAGAATAGACAATCAAGTAAGCATCCGGCACCCACTATCTATTTTATTAACACATAAAAAATTGGTACACTGGAGGGAAAGGATTAAGATAACAATTACAAATCATATTTATTGAGCACTTACTGTATGCCAATCACTTTCCAAACCACTTCTATCAATATTATATTTCAAAAAGAAACTTTCTAAGAAAAATACCTGGGGATGTCACCTTACATTTGTTAGAAACGGCATACAAGACATAGTTAGCAGGATTTTTAAAGGTCAGCAGGAATTTGTGATAGGCATAGGGAATCGAGAGTTGAATAAAACAGTGTTCCTGATGTCAAGAAGCCCAAAATAACCAGGCAAGACATGTAAAAACATGACCATAAAATAATAATAGTAGCTATTCTTTATTATGCAAATGTATTTTATAACCTATTTGGAATGTTTTTTATTTCTGTTTTACAGAAAAATAAGCTGAGAAGCAGAGTATATTATATGGACCAGCTCACCCTTTCTGAATCCTATATGTATAGTAATACCATTGTGGACATAGATAAAATATAAATATCGATATATCACCACAATGATAGGCATAGGTATATCATTAAGAATTTAAATGTCCTATGCTGCTATGCTATCCCTGTCTACTGGGAAGTTAATTCTTCAATTTCTGATAATTCCTTGTTACTTCCTTAACAAATACTTGCTGAATTCCCAATAGGATCTAAGGAGACTAAGATAAATAAAACAATGACAAATTTACTGAGGAGTTTATCCAAGAATGCTAATAGAACACTCAAAACTACTGGTATTAGGAGATCCGGAAAGGTGGAAAAATTTACACTAAAGTTAAAAAAAAAAAGGCACAGATCCACACCAGTATCCTAAGTTGTTAGGGAGTACATCTCTCAAAAATGTTGCTTAATTTTCTAGGTGAGCTAACCTTCTAGGTTTGGTTTCTTTATGGGTAATGTTACGTGATATAGTTCAGTATTTGTTTTTTCACATATTGAAAAATGTTTTACAATGTATTATTTTATTTTATGTTGTTAAAAACAAAATTCAACGGAGTGAATTTGAAATTCCAATTGGCTTTATTAAGCAATTCATGCGTGGGGCAACATCCCAGACAGCAAGTAGAGAAGACGCTGGGAGTTCCACAAAATAGGAAGGAGGGTGGAGCAAGAAGTTATTAGCAAAAGAAAAGAAAGAATTGTTAATCATTCAGAGGACCACACCAGTTCTGAACAAGAAATTTCAGATTGATTGTTAAAAGGTCACATTCCTGAGATACCTTGAAACTGTGACTGAGTCTTGGTTTACTGTTGTGGGGGCAAATAGCTCCATTTTGGGCTTGTTGTTACTTTAACAGTGTTACCCCTCTGCAATTGCTCTGTTAGCCAGTCGTTTGGGTTTTGGCTATGGTGGGGACTTGTGGGGAATGGGGCTGTCTCATCTAGTCCAGAGCAGCAGCTTCTGAGAATCTGGAGAGCCTTGACCTAGGTGAGGTTTTGCTGGACACATCGGAAGTGGTGATGATGGAAGATGGGAAGGGGAGATATTAAAGCAATCATTAGGTGTAGATCAAATAAGAATAGTTAAAAAAAAAAATAAAAAAAGAAGAAGAAGTTGTTCCTGGATAGCTCATTTGCATTGTGAAGCAATTTGAGAATTAGCTACATTGCCTACCAAGTAGCTTTTTTCTTTTTCTCCCCTCAAAGAGTGTATTGCTTGCCGTGAACATCAGAATTACTTGAGCTGTTGGTTACAATCCAGATTCAGAGGACTGAAAGCAATGACGCTGCAGTATATGATATCCATGAAAGTGAAAATTTATGGAGATCAGGGCAATCCCAATAGTTATTTGTTTTGTTTAACATTGTATTCCAAGTCCAATAATTATATGTTTTGCTTAATATGGTATTCCAACTCTTAGCGCAATGCCTATCAGATTATAGACGAAGGAAGGAAGGGAGGAAGGAAGAAAAGAGAAAAGAGTAGAGGGCAGAGGAGGGCTAGGGATGGACAGAGGAGGGAAGGTGAAGGGAAGTGAAGAAAATTCCACAAGATCAAGAAGCCATATTATTTTTGTCATTTTTTTTTCACATTGTCAAGTACAACTTTTCCACTGAATGTTAGTGGGTGTGTGTGTGTGTTTTGGGGAGGATCTGGGGAAGGCAATAAAAGGTAGGAGAAGATGATTATCTCCCACTCAGGGTTGCCTGCGTTTTCCGTTTTTTTATGCTAACAGTGAGAAATCATTTGGACCTTTACATTCAAGAGCTCAATCCCAAGAATATTTGTGCCAAAGGCAAGCTTTCTTAGCACCTTCTACATCCTCTTTTGTAAAATTTGTCATGCTACGAATTATTTAGATAATTTTAGTATTTATTGTTATACTATATGCATTGAATGAGAAAGTACCTGCAAGATTGCTTGATGACAGCAGGAATGTACTAAATAAATGTTGGGTGTTTACTTGAAATGCTAATGACTGAAGGATCCCCACTGTATCACACTGACTTGTCTCCTGTTTACTTGTGTATACCATTGTCTCGTGACCATTCATTCCTGCCTAAAGTTCACCCTTAGCTGGAAGGACTGTCATGAAGGGATGTTGGTGGATTCACATGTATGGGACATATGGTTCTAAGCGAGGCAGGAGGGAAGAGAGACTCGGGATGACAAGTTGACAAAGTAAAACCATTTTGGTTTTAGGCTGACCCTTAACCTAAAAGTCAGCAGGTCATAAAAAGAGTCACATGATCCAACTCATGGAAAACCACAAGACCCCACTCCCTCTGGCAATAAAACCCACAAAGGCTGGATACTCTTGAAATTGCTTCCTGTAGGTAATTTTACAACTTAATAAACCTAAAACAAGGGAAAAACTAACCACCCAGTGCAAATGATAAATCCAAAGTTAAAGAGTAAGCCCCCTGTATTCAGATAGCTAATTAAAACAACAAAAACAACACAACAACAACAAAACACTTATAAAACCCTCCCTTAGAGGCAAAGGGGGATCCTCTTCTTCATTTGGGAGAAGAGACCACTACTTCGTAAAGTAGCTCCTTTCTTAATTCTAGACTTATCTTTGTCCCTTTCTCTAAATGGCTTGCTCTAGAATCCTTTCCTGCAGAAAGCTAAGCATCCCCTTGGCAAGCGGTCTGAGTCCCTCCATCTTGGGGCCTTGGCCCATCCAGCATCACTGGTAAAAAAGAAACAACTTTATGCGAAAAAGAAAAATGACAGATGGGAGGAAGGAATTAAAATATCCTCAGGGGTATTAACAGTAAAATTTTAAAGTGTGATAATAAAGAAAATGGGGGAAATCTTATCTTCCGGATATTGATTGAAAGCAATATGTCTTTCAGGGGATGTCCTGGGTTTGCCTCTCTGTTGGTGTTGCTTTTGCTATTGCTGTCCTTTTATTGTTTTTGAGACAACTGTGCTAAATGTTGCTGTGCTTTTTCTTCTACAGTCCTCTCCCTTATATGATGATTCTTTATGCTTTATAATACCTTTTTTTTTTTTTGGCAGGAGGCTAAGCATTTCATGAGTTCATACTAAAAACTCATGTACAAAATTCATACTTTGTACTTTATGCCATCTTGCAAATGCTTCTGTTATCACATGGATATTGTAAAACCGTCCTTGTAATTAGGATACAGTTAAATTTGCAACTTGATTTTGCAGCCAATTGTTATCTAGGTTTTGTGTAATCTTGGCAACCTTGTCATTGATGACTCATTCAGTACACTGGGGAGTACAATGGTGCCAAAATTCCACAAACATTCTCGTACAAATATAAGCTTTCAGACTCATTACCAGTGTGCACAACAAAACTCACTTAATATTCACAGGAGAAAGGTCAAACCACAGCTAAGTCCTTTCCAGGTAGCACAATGGTGCTGCATTAGAGCACAAGTCAGGATAGTGTCTTAAGAGTCTCCTGAAAACCGGACCTTTCTTATTTTGGCCTGAAGCACATTTAAATAAAGAGAAAGGAGAGGGGTAAAAAAACAAAGGCAAAAACAAAAACTAAACTAAAAATAAATCAATTATAAGATCAATTTATATATATTCAATTGCTATTTAAGAGAAGTGTGCTTTAGTGGTGATTGGGAGAGGATGGAGATATTCCAAAATTGAGACTTAAAATGTAATGACATTTGCATAATTCTATTCCTATGAGTTAACCTTCAACATAATTTATCTATTTAGTTTTGGCCAACCTTTCAGTAATTTTTTTTTGCGCCAATACAGATTCATATATTCCATTTCTTCTTTGACATCTCTAAATATGTAGACAAAAAGCCAAATATGGACAAATGCTCTTCATGACTCAATCCCTCTAGCCCATTCTGAACCTTCCCTTCACCGATTTTTCCTATCTAAGACAAGACACTTGTGAGCCTTTTAGGAAGCTAATAAAGAAATTTTCTCTGCATCTTGTCTTTACTTCATACCTTGCATCCAAGATATCCACAAGTCCTGCTGCACTTCTATTACTACTTCCTGATTCCAAGATTCTATAGTCTCTCACTTGGACCATGAAAGCCTCCTAAGTAGTTAGTCTCTTTCATTCATTTTCATTACTACTATATTCTATTCTTCATACAAAAGTCAAAATAAGCTTTAAAAAAAAAATAAATCATGATCCTTCTTTGCTTAAATCTGTTCAATGGTTTCCCCAATAAACTAGAATAAAATCAAAATTCTTTTTTTTAAGATTTTATTTATTTATTCGACAGAGATAGAGACAGCCAGTGAGAGAAGGAACACAAGCAGGGGGAGTGGGAGAGGAAGAAGCAGGCTCCCAGCTGAGGAGTCTGATGTGAGGCTGGATCCCAGAATGCCAGGATCATGCCCTGAGCTGAAGGCAGACAACTGAGCCACCGAGGCGCCTAAACTCAAAATTATTTTCCTTGGTTTACAGATATGGTCTCTGTCTACTTTCCCCTTAATATCACACTCCCAACTTTTGTCATTTCTCCTAAGCTATACTCACATTATTCTCTTCATTAATATGTGAAGTTTATTTCTAAACTAGAGTCTTTGTAACAACTCTTCTCTTTGCTGAAATTCTCTTTAAACTTGGTATGATTAAGCCCTTTTAAAGATCCATGCTTAGATGTAATCTTTCTTAGAGAATCCTCTTGGCTATCCAAATTAAAATAGTTCATTTAGCAATCCTTATCACTTTATTTATTGCATAATATATTTTTACATTAGTGAATAGACAAGAAAACAACATCATATACTTGTTTATTGCAAGTCTGCTCTTCCTAGATTTTAAGTTCCATGGGAGTAGAAACCATGTCTGTCCTATTTGTGCTGAATCCATAGGATCTCAAATATTTCCTATCTATCAATAGCCTCTCATGAAATATATGTTGAATAAATATGTATTTAACAGGTATTATTTGATGTTGAATTTTATCTTGAATATTGGATGTTCAATGCTGAGCAAAACTGGTATGGTCTGTTTCTTCATGAAGGTGGCGTTGAGAGGGGAAAACTCATGTTATTTAAATATTAACACAAGGAAGAAGACTATTGGCAGCATACAGCTGGAGGATTCAGGAGAGCCTTCTCAGGGAAATAATAGTGGTACTGGGATCCAATGGTGGAACGTAAGTTAACTAGAAAAAAGGCTGAGCATGAGAGAATGTCTGTCTGTGTCCCAGGCATCCAGGGGAAGATAACAGCATGTATTAAAAAGCATGAAACAGAAAAGATGTGTCTACTTGAGGAACTTAGGTAAGGCGTGTGGGGTTTGAACACAGAGAAAAATGGAGAGAGAAGTTGCAGGTGAGGGCAGAGAGGTGGCTAGGGTACTTTGAGATGGAAAAGAACTTGATACTTACCTTGAAAGCATCAATATAGGGATGACTAGTTGCTCTCTTTGCCACACATCTGGTTCTTAGGAATCAAAGTGCTAAAACACTTTTATGAGGATAAAATAATAATAATAATAAAATAATAGTAATAATAAAATGATAAAAGTGTGCAAAGTATATAAAGGCCATAGTATTTTTAAAGAGGTGGAATTGAATTAATTATATGTGGAGTTTTTAGGTAAAATTAGAGAAGGAAGATGATTCCTAAGCCAGATTTAATGGACACATAAGATTGTATTTGGAAGAACAAAATGAGGGGGAGACATTCTTGGTGAGGAGAACAGGTTTCATGAAAGTCCAGTCTTGTGTTCTGGCTACTAGGACTACTTTGGAATTGGTGGAGAATAAAGTATGAATAAGATGTGCCAAAAGATGATAGTGTAAGAATAATACACTAAATAATGTTAGTGTTAGATAATACAGGGCTGAAGTATTATTTGCTGTATTAGTATTATTAGTATTATTTGCTGAAGAATTTGGACTTCATTCGTTAATGTTTTTCGACTTTTTCCCATTCAAATAGCCCTAATGAAAGATGAGCTAGAATGAACATCCTCAGGGGACTAGAGATATATCCCCAAAATGCCCTACTTCAGCTTAAAAATGTGTGTGATTTCAACCATGATTAGTTGTGTTTATTGTAAAAGATATACAGTGTCCAAATATTTGGAAAAATCAATACCATGCTTATCCATACTGTTGCATTTCCTTGGTGGACCACTTTAAACTCTTTATGGTTGGATCCTCTAGTTATAAAGACAGCTAGCCTGCCCCCACCCAGAGGTGTTGGAAGGGAGTCTGGGGTGATATCAGAAGCTAGAGGCCCACGCCCTGCCCTTCAGAGCTGACCCTCCTACTCTACATATTCCAGGGCTGGGGGAAGGACCTCCCTGTATGTTTTGTGCTGTATAGAGTTGTTTTTTATTTAATATCATGGGGATGGGTGAGGAGTGAAAAGAAGCTGCTTCCTCCCTTACCCCTAGAGTAAGGCCTGGCCTGGCCTTGTCTACAGAGCTTGAAGTGCTGCATCCTCCCCACATATCCCAGGGCTCTCAGACATTGCACCTGACTGGTTACTCTGTCTTCCACAGGCCCCAGTCCACCCACACTGTAATAAAATGGCTGGACCTGAGAGAGAGAGAGAGAGAGAGAGAGAGAGAAAGAAGACAGCTAAAAAACAACTGCCATTGAGACCTTTAAAATACAGGAGTGACATAATCAGATTTGTGATTCAAAAAGATCATTCTGGCTGAGAATGTGGAGGTTGGATTAGAGAGGAGAAATAAATAGGCACTCAATAAACATTTGTTGAATTACTCTGTTAACTCTCACCAAAGACAAGTTTATACAGTCATATGCAATCACATTGGTATGGTTTATCCAGGTTCAAATACTTCCTCTTGAGAAATAAACATAGTGCCTTGACCTAAATCATCTAGAATCACAGTCTGTGCTAATCAAATTCACCACAGCCTCACTTATTTCTCATTCTACAACCTCAGGCAGTATAAAAAGCTATGATCAACCACATCTTTGATCTAATAAACAACAACCGCTTATCGCAGCTGGAGTAAAGTTATCCAATTAAGTCATTTATTCTAGCATTCCTTTTGGAACAGACTTTTGAAATCATTTCCACAATGGGGAAAAAATTTTCCAATATGCGAAAATTTCCCCAGTATGCAAATTCTCACCTAAGCTAAAGACTAAGACTGACAGGATTAAGACTGTGGGAGGGAAATAACAGCTCAAAGAACTGAATTTTCTCTTTCCTGATCTTATCAACTAAAAGGCCTCATTACTTGTAGCTTTTTTTTTAACCCTAAGACTCTTCTTCAAAGTGATTTCCTTGATAATCACTTAAAAACACTCATTGGCTCTAAGAAAAAATGCTTCCTGAGTTGGATAAGATAATCAGTCCCATGCAAGAGAAAGCAAAAGGCCCAAGCCTTAGTGGAGAGAGGCTCGGGATTAGTTAAGGTGGAACTGGGGAGAGTTATAAATTTTTTTTTTCTGCAGGAAATGTTGTGGATCTTGTGGTCTAGCTGGCAGGATAAGCAATATTCAGAGTTCTCTGTGCCCTTTCCAGGCATTTTATGAAATACTGAGAAAAAAAAAGACAGAACTTAGAAAAGGATGTGTAAGGAAACTAGGCTTTCTTATAGCATCTCAGAATCATCCCTTTACCCTTTTTCTCTATTAAGGTGACAACTTAACCCTTTGAGTGTGTTTTTCCTTATAAAAAATATACATTATATTCCCAAGGTAATCCAAGAGAAAGTACTTAGTGTACAAGAACTTTTATATTAACTAAGACACTCTTAATGTTCCCTTAAGATTGAATAAATTTTATAAATTTCCTTCATATTTCAAGTTATTAAAATTCTATTTAGTTAGCATATAGTATAATATTGGTTTCAGGAGTAGAATTTAATGATTCATCACTTACATATAAACCCAGTGCTCATCACAAATGCTCTCCTTAATGTCCATCACCTATCTAGCTCATCCCCTACCCACCTCCCTCCATGAACACTCAGTTTGTTCTCTATCATTAACAGTCTCTTATGATTTGCCACCCTCTATTTTTTTTTCCTTCCCTTATGTTCATCTATTTCATTTCTTAAATTCCACATATGACTAAAATCATACAGTACTTGTCTTTCTCTGACTAACTTATTTCACTTGATATAATACACTCTATATCCATCAACGTCATTGCAAATGGCAAGATTTCATCCTTTGTGACCACTGAGTAATATTCCACCAAAAATATATGTAAATCTATTTTATGCATTCATCAGTTAATGGACATTTGGGCTCTTTCCATAATTTGGCTGTTGTTGATAATGTTTCTATAAACATTAGGGTGCATGTGCCCCTTCAAATCAGTATTTTGTTTCCTTCTGGTAAATACCTAGAATGAAATTTCTAGATCATAGGGTAGTTCTATTTTTAACTTTTTGAGGAACCTCCACCATGTTTTCCAGAGTGGCTGTAACAGTTTGTATTCCCACCAACAGTGCAAGCGGTTTCCCCTTTCTCCACATCCTTGCCAGCACCTGTTGTTTCCTGAGTTGTTAATTTTAGCCATTCTGACATGTGTGAGGTGATAACTCATTGTAGTTTTGATTTGTATTTCCCTGATAATGAGTGATGTTGAGAATCTTTTCATGTGTCTGTTAGCCATTTGTATGTCTTCTTTGGAAAAATGTCTGTTCATTAGACAGGATTCTTTCTGACTATAGGCCTTGGACCTCTCTTCTCTTAGAGCATTAACTTTAAAAAATGTCCAATTGTTAAGTCTTTTTCTGCCCTGTGAGATGTAAATCTTCTCCTTACTCTTGTCAGTTTTACAACCCAGGAATGTCATTCCCAAGGACCTGAAACTCATTCTTTGAAATGCAATCGTCATGGAAGATAGTGCCCCATCTCTCAGTCTCTACGGGAAATATTTTAGATACTCTAAAAAATAAATACCTACAGCATTGAATAGAAGCTCCCCATACCACATCCTTCCCTTGGCACATTGCATTACCACTACCACTATCCATAGGACAATAATACACCATTTAACCTTTCTACGTCAGGACCAAAATCGTACTTTACTTTGCAGAGCAGTAATAACTAGACAGATCCAAACCACCTAAAAAGCATTAATATTTCAGGATTTAAAATGATAAAGATATAAGGCAAAACTGAGTCTGATTATTTCTATAAATTAGTTGAAATATTGTAGAAGTGGATGAGAAAAGAATTTATTTTATTTTTTTTAATTNTTTATTTTATTTTTAAAAATTTTTTTTAAGATTTTATTTATTTATTTGACAAAGAGAGAGACAGCCAGCAGAAAGGGAACACAAGCAGGGGAAGTGGGAGAGGAAGAAGCAGGATCCTAGCAGAGCAGGGAGCCTAATGCCGGGCTTACTCCCAGGACCCGGGGATCACACCCTTAGTAGAAGGCAAACGCTTAACAAGTGAGCCACCCCGTTGCCCTGGGAAAAGAATTTAGAAGAATTCTGTGGGAAGTACAAAGGAATGGGTAAAATTAAGAAACAATGTAATATCCTTGTCAAATATTTTAAAAAGTTCAAGGTTGGATCAGGGGTATAACATGGGTTCCCCCTAACAAATTCATAAAAACAACTAGTTAAACACTTTGCAAGTACCTGCATACAGTTTATTAGGCCCAGGATGTATCTATTAGATAATGATACTATTAATGTGAACTAGGGAAAGTGAGAATAGCCCTCCTTAGGAATCAGATAAGCTCATATTTCTGATGTCTCTTCCTCCAGAAGGTAGCTAGATACTTTTTCCTAAGAGGCAAAAATAAAATGAATTTATCACCAAAATTACATGTGTATCACATTTAATTTTAAGAACTTAAAAGGATTATCTACATGGACATTAAAATCATGAAGAGTTTTGACTGCAGTTGTATTGGGGAGAGAGACATTAAGACAAGGGTTAATGTCTTCAAGCAATGCAAGGGAATGATGGAGAAGATGAAGATGACTACCACAAAAGGGTTAGAGTGTAGCCTGGCACATTGCCATGCTGTTTAAGTCAGGGGGCTCTGAGGGAGGAGGTGGGTAATTGTTAGGAAGCAGCTTCATAAAGGCACTGAGAAGGCCTAGTCTCTTTCCCTGTCAGTGAAGGAGGATAACAAGCAAGATCCTAAAAGGAACAGGGAATGTTTAAAGGCGAAGTGGGAGACAGAATATTTCTGAAGATATGCTGTGGTTTTCTGAGGGCAGTATGACAAGGTTTCCGGTAAAAAAAAATAGGTAAGGAAGGAAGAAAGGAAGGGAGGAAGGAGGGAGGGAAAGAAGGAAAGGGACGGAGGGAGAAAAGAAAAAAAAAAGAAAAGAGAAAAGGAAAGGAAAGGAAAGGAAAGGAAAGGAAAGGAAAGGAAAGGAAAGGAAAGGGGAAAGGAAAAAGAAA
>NC_048229.1:60414468-60432965 GCF_002007445.2 Ailuropoda melanoleuca
AGGAAAGGAAAGGAAAGGAAAGGAAAGGAAAGGAAAGGAAAGGAAAGGAAAGGGGAAAGGAAAAAGAAAAGAAAAAGGAAGGAAGAAAGAAAACAAAAATGGGTTGCAAGACAGATTTTATCTGTTTCTAATAGAGCTATAAGTAAAAGAAATTATTTGCCCAAAATCACAAACTTTGTACACTTTGAGGTAGAATGTGAATACCAGTACCACACCAAAGCTCAAGAACTTCTAAAAGTTTTGCCCATGATTCTGAAACTATCTAATGCAGTTAGAGAATCATTTTGGTGTGGAAATCACCTCTGACCATGCAATACTCTCTTATTTTCCACATCTATACTATATGACATGCTAGAAACTAGGACATGTCTTTACCAATTCTGAAATAATTCTGAAAATTATTTTTTCCTGCATAGCTGATATTGAATATTTGAATATATTTATGTATCTGCAGCATAGTATATAATGAAAATGTATTGAGGAGCACCTGAGTGGCTCAGTCAGTTACACATCTGCCTTAGGCTCAGGTCATGACCTCAGGATTCTGGGATGGAGCCCCACATCAGGCTCCCTGCTCAGTGGGGAGTCCGCTTTTCTTGCTTCTTCTGCCCCCACCCCACTCATGCTCTCTCTCTTTCAAATAAATAAATAAAACCTTAAAAAAGAGAGAATGGACAGATATGGAATCGGCTGGGTTCAAATCTCAACTCCAGCACTTTATCAGATATGAGGTTAAGATTAATCAATTAAATCAGTTATATTAAATCAATTAAACTCTCTGAGTCTGTTTGCATGGTTGTGGNTGGAATCGGCTGGGTTCAAATCTCAACTCCAGCACTTTATCAGATATGGGTTAAGATTAATCAATTAAATCAGTTATATTAAATCAATTAAACTCTCTGAGTCTGTTTGCATGGTTGTGGTATTGGGATAACAATACCTACCTTGTAGTTAAATTTAAATAGTGTTAAGGTGGGTTGGGCAATTGAACTTTAATTCAAATTTTTAAAAATTTCTACATTGTGAAGAAAAGATAATTCATTACTAATGAAAGATAAAATTTCCTTAGTCTCACAGAAGCCAGTAGAGAAGAGAGGAAGAAGAGGAATGACATTGTAAAAGTGTTTCTTAGACCTTCTGTACCTAGACTTGTGCCCTACTTTGATGGATATGGAATAGATTTTCTGTTCCTTAATAGCACATAATAATAAATGCTCAGATATCCTAAAGTAAGCCTGGGGATGAATAGGGGGTGGAAAGTTAATTTACACTGCACAATAAAAGGAGGACACTAGGTGTGGGAGAAAGTTTGAAAATGCAGAAAAGGAATTATTGAGGGAGATGGGACTTTAGTAGCACGGTGGAAAAGATAATGGAGTTTTATGAATGGGATTTTAGTTGTCCGGATGTCTCTAATGTAAAATTGCTCAGTTATATAATGTCTTCATTAAAGTCAGTTACAAAGTTATGCCTTATTAGCAGGAGACTGAGCCAACTGTTGGGAGAGAGTCAAAATCACCCTTCCAAAGTCATAAATTATGTAATGAAAGAACACTTAAACTCCAAATCAACCCTACCCTACCTTCTTCTTCCCTGTCCACCTTACTCTTCTACCTTTATTTCTGTGACCTGAGATCTGGGGTCTCTTCATTACACATGTTGCCCTGCCCTTGGGGAGTTCACAGCTTCCTTGCATTTCAGAAGCCAGCTTAAAGACAGCGCCTAAACAACTTTATGAAGCAAGATTAGCTTCTGATGTTTCCCTACTGAAACAAACAAACAAAAAATAAAACATGGTTAAAAGCCTGATGTTTTAACTGAAATGACTTTGTTGACCTGGATAGAGAGGTCATGTTCCAAAGACAGGGAAAGGAAGAGAGTGGGTGGGCTTGTGAAGTTTCCATGAATGACAGAGGTCTCTGAACAAACTATAAACACTGCCAAAGATAGGACTAGTAGATAATTACATCAAAGGCAGTGAGGAGTTAGACATTAAAGATGGTGGCCACAGAAGCAGTGGCTAATATTTTCTGAGGACGAACCTGTTAGTAGAGGACTCCTGTGTGGTATACATGCACAACCCACCTGTAGAAGGAATGGTGGGCATATAGTAATGCAAAAACTAGGACTTGACAGATAGGTTTTTTACAAAAGGATAAAAGGTAGTCATTGAACTGCCTAGACTGAGTGCCAGAATCAGCTCTATTTACCCGAGGTCAGGTGAGCCTTAATAACACTACACAACATAGTCAAAGTATTAGGGAGCCTGGATAGTGGGTAACATTAGAATCAGGAAAATAATGAGAAGTGAGGTCTAATCCAGTTTAACTTGATGTTGAAAAGTAAACATACCTGATATTTCTGGAACCCAAGTGTTGAAAACACAATGAAGTTAGATCCTACAATTTGTAATATAGAGAGTGAATATCTACCTTGGTACAAGATGGAGATATAATTAATAAAAACAGGCATAACGTTATAGCTTTATGGTGAAGACCACAGGCACTAGTGTGAGACTGCCTGAATTAGAATCCTGATTTAGAGTTAGTACCTACCTCACAGATATATTACAAGCACTGAATGAGATCATTCATGTAAAATAACCCATCACAGTTCTAGGCACATCGGAGGTATTAAGTATCACCTTTATCAATAGCATTATTCTAAGTGATTCTGCAAATTTTGCCAAACACATACAAGTTCTCACTATGTAACACAGAACTAAAACCAACCAAAGTTAGGAAAAGTATAATGTTATTATATATATGGGTCTATTAGTTAGAGAAGTGCAAGAACACCAGTCTGAATTTCTCTGGGAGATAAACCGATCCCTCAGCTGGACTTCTTCCCTCCAACAGGGGGTTGCTTGGAAACAGCTGGTAACGTTGAGCTCAGCCACTGAATTGACATCACTGAACCATTTTGTTGCTCTGATTTATAAATACATTATCTGTTTAAGTAAAAAAGAAAAGCCTTAACCTTTTGCATGAACAAAGTTTAGAGACCCACAACACTTAAACTAATTAGATTCTAACAGGAGGTCTTAGTTTTGTAATATTTCACACGATAGACAGATGCTTCCCTACCAGTGACAGTTGGCTTCCGGGGCAATTAGTCAGCCACCAATTGAAGACTTTTAACACTACCATTTCTTTTTCAGCTTTCAGTATCAGGCACTTAAACATGTTATGAGTGTTAATTAATTTACACTTTCAGAAAAAATGTCAAGGGTTTCTGAGAATTAGTAGATGATGTGCATAATCAGTTGCTATATGGCATTAGGAGTTTGCATCCCCTCTCATTTTTAGAAATATTAACCCACACTCCAAATTGGAATCAGAGGGTTGAAATGCAGATGAAGAACAGTTAGTGTCCTAACATTATGAAGTTGGTTAAGTCAAGGGTGTTTGCTATGTAAAGACAATTAATATAACTACTAATACTACCATTACTGGGGATACTGTTTTTCATGCCCCATGCACATTGTGCTTTACAAATAACTTTTTTTTAAAGATTTTATTTATTTATTCGACAGAGATGGAGACAGCCAGCGAGAGAGGGAACACAAGCAGGGGGAGTGGGAGAGGAAGAAGCAGGCCCATAGCGGAGGAGCCTGATGTGGGGCTCGATCCCATAACGCTGGGATCACGCCCTGAGCCGAAGGCAGACGCTTAACCGCTGTGCCACCCAGGCGCCCCTACAAATACCTTGACTTATATTTTCATTCTGCAGTGGAAGGATTATTATCCACATTTGGTGCATGAAAGAATTAAAACTCATAGAGCCCAAGTAACTTTCCTCAGGTACACATATACTAAAAGTGTTGCCATGATTTGAATCCCAAACTTGTAATTTGATATGCTTTCTACTACCCCCACTCTGACTCACTTAATGGGTTTGAATGGATGTTTTTACTGGTGATAGCTGGAACAGTTAGAGACTCAACAGGAAACAGATGGCATACTCAAATTAGGATAATTTGAAGAAAGTTTATTTAAAAAAGGATTATATATTGAAGTGCGGGTGGTAGGGTAACCACAATGAATGAGGCACAAAACCCTGGGCTGGTAATAGAAGAGCTATTACTATCCCAGGACCTAAAGAAATAAGGGTGATAGGCAGTTACTGAAACACAGGCCATCCTGAGAAAAGCAAAGGCCTTTCATGAAGGATACAGCAGGCTCAAGATGACCTTGCAAAAATGAAGGTGGGGACATAAATATACTCACCTCAGTTTCATTTTTGCTTCTAATCCCCTGCCAGGGCTCCCTGATGTCCTAATTCAGTCCCAATACCAGAGGCATGGGAGCTCATTGATGTCCTTCATAAAGATCTTTTGCAACAGTGAACAGAGTAGAGAATGAGAAAATAAAATGTGAAGAACAAACAGAACAGAACACACATGAAAGCACTGTTTACATTGAGCTAAGTGTCTCTAGAAGAATCATTGCTATTTCAGAAGTAGTTTGTTATAACTTCTCTCATCTTTGGTCTCAAAATTTATTCTTGATGATAATTTTGATTAAATGATATGGTATTTTTTAAATAATAGACAATTTAGTTATAAATATATACATTCACTATATATACATATATATACACACACATATATACCTACACACACACATATATATGTATATATAAAACAAGACACAACAAATACATATATCATTGTTTTGTCTTGTTTTTTTAGTCCTTTGAAACAGCAGAGCAACTATCTGTTATAACAAGAATGCTATTCTCTCTATATTTATGATTCAGTGTAATGCCTCCTCTCTGCCAACAGCCATTCCCAGGAGTGAAACAATGGTCTGTTGCCTACCATTGGCCAAGGAGAGCCCTTGAAGCTATTAGATATCCACACTAGAGTCAAATTCAGAACTCTGTTTGTGAAGGAATCGTACATGAATGGGAGGGTCAAAAGCATGCAGCTGCAACTGTAGCTTTGCCTCAGTACAGCCTTCTTCTAAAATTAAAAAAAAAAATTAGAAATCAGCCCAACAGGTAACAATAATGGATTCCTGTGACATCTTACTCACGTGTATCATTTGTTATCTCTCTCAAACACTTAAGTATAAGGTTCAAGAGAGTAAGGACCTCGTGTGTCTCTTTAAAAGTGAATACTCAGTCCTCAAAGCATGCCTGGCATGCCTGGTACTTAGTGTGCCTGGGTGTAGCAAAGGCTTCCCTGGTAAGATTGTTTGAGATTAGGAGTACACTTGTCATGATGATGAGCGCTGTGTATTGCATGGAAGTGCTGAATCACTTAAATGTACACCTGAAACTAATATTACATTGTAGGCTAACCAACTCAGAATTTAAATAAAAACTTAAAAAAAAATAAAGAGTATTTTGATTCCACCCACAAAGAACTAAAGAGTATTTAGGTCACACCCCAAAAAATGAAAATAAAGAGTATTTAGGTTTGGGTTTGAAGACTAAAGATACACTAACTACACTGGTAAGTGATAGCACATTCAAAGGCGAGAGAAGCATGTCAAGAGAGAAAGGTAGGTGGCTGGCATTTAAAGATTCCAAGGTTGGTCAATTTTACTGAATGTGAATCGACTCTTATCAACTTAATAACAACTTTCATCATTTTCCTGTATTTATCCCCAATACATATACCTATATCAGAATGTCTATAATGTTTGTTCATACCTTTTCTGTTGATTTGGAAGGAATGATACTGCAAAGTATTAATAATTCCATGAAGCTCCTGATGGCAGAATGGTAGCCTGGCACGAGACTCAGACCTTTTTTTGTCTATACTTGACTGCACACCCTAGGTGTGATGTCATTGTTCATGCATTCTGAGTGTGAAGCAAGAATCAACTTCTTGAAGGTGTAATCACTTTTTCATGCTGCCAGAGTCATGTTACCATAAATGATTCTTTTTTAAATTTCCTGGTTTGGGGGGGAAAAGAGCCCCTTTAAAATTTCATCATCTGATCATAGGTTACACTTTTTAGGCTGAAGCTTTAAAGAGTTTCAAGCAAAGAAGAAAACCTGGTGTAGTTCTATTCAGATACCACCCCCACCATCACTGCCATACCACATGCTGCCCACATTCACAGTCATTAGGTTCCAACTATGCTGCCCGGGGTCCAAAGGGCTTATTCCAGTGAGTGACTAAGATTTAATGTTAAAATAAGAAAGAGAATATCAAGGCTGTTGTTTCTTAAAAGTGGTCCAAAAGCTTATCTCTATCAGAAACCCCTGAGAGCTCAATCAGATATGAGTATTTCTGTAATCCACCCTGACTCACTAAACCTCTACAACTGAATATTGAAATCTGAATTTTTAACAAGGTCCCCAGATGAGTCTTACATACACTAACCTTTCAAATTTAACTGATCCTTGTGTCTTCTCTGTACATTCCAAGGAAGTCCTGTACTCACTACCTCTAGAACCACCAACCTCCATTACTGTACAGCTCTTTCTGTTAGAACATCTTTTTGTACTAGCTGATAATATGTTTTTCTGAAGCTGCCCACACATTAGGTGAAAACAAGATCACTTTTGACAGTTTTATAATGAGTGTAGAACTTAGTGTTCTGGAATATTTTTCTAAACCTAAAAAACTGGGAAAATCTAAAAGAAATGGTATAACTGGGAGATCTTAAAAGCAATAGAGATTTTTTAAAAAATCAATAGAGAATTTTTTGAAAAACAATATAGATTCCCAATGACACAAAATAAAGCTATGTTGTTAAATAGGGGAGCCACATCGAAGTATAAATCATATCATCAGCTGGTTTTCCATGTCAACAGAATCTTTGTCCTTGAGTATGACCTTTAACATTATGAAAAACACATAATTCTAAAAAAGCTGTAAGTGGGCCCCAACATCTCCTTACTTTTTTTTTCCCTACTTGCTACTTAAAAAGTTGGTTGGCCTTTGCATTATAAGATCATTAAGCTGCAGTGATTCTGATTACTAAATTTCATTGCCTGGTGTCAAATACATATACAACTTCTTCTTCTGCAGACCCCAACATAATGCTCCAGAATCTGTCAAGAGTTTCTCAACATTTTAGACATGAGTCTTTTCCTGACTCTGTACCCTGCTGTCAACTGTTCCCTGTAACTGAAAACCGACTTTCTACATCCTTTCTTCCTCCAACAACCATACCTGCCTGTTATGTACTGAATGTCTGTGTCCCTCCAAAATTAATATGTTAAAATTCTAATACACAGTGCGATGCAATTAGGAGGCAGTATATTCGAGAGGTGATTAGGTCAGGAGGATGAAGCCTTCATGATGGGATTAGTGCCCTTTTAAAAGAGACACCAGAGAGCTCTCTCACCTCTTCCATCATGTGAAGGCACAGTGAGAAGGCCATTCATGAACCAGGAAGTAGGCTCTCACCAGACGATCAATCTGCTGGCTCCTTGACCTTGAACTACTCAGCCTCCAGAATTTTAAGATAAAAATTTGACATATTTATAAGACACCCAATCAGTATTATTCTGTTATAGCAGTCCAAATGCACTAAGACACTCTCCTCTTCACATGCAAAATTTGCACATTTTTCAGGAGACACCTCAAAATTCTCTTCTTAGTGATATCTTTCCTAGTCTTGTAATGGTTTTACGTTTTAGCAAAATTTGTATTTGTGGGATGAACTGGGCTCTTACCAACTTCAATGTTCTAGATGATGTTTTCCCAGATAATAATAAACATAGTTATAATTGGTAGTCCCTTTTCTGAATATATTCATTGTAGAAGAGGTCTTGTGATGTAATGGCTAAGACAGAAGGATTTGGTGTCTGACACCCAGACTTCATCACTGATGGTACATGGGATTGAGCAAATGCCCTAATCTCTTTGTGCTTTGATGTCCTCTTCTTAAGAGTAAGACAATAAGAGAACCCACCCAATACAAAAGTGCCATATCTAATAAGTTCATGCATGATAACTATATAAATACAGTAATACTTTAGTATACTTATATTTAAACATAAGTAAAAAAACTGTAAGGTTTAATCTCTTTGCCATCTAAGAAGTTCTTAGAACATTGTAAGCACTTGCTTAATACTAATCATTTGAAATATAAATAATGTTAATATCATTTCAACCTTTTCTATTACTCTATTTCCCAGATAAGAAACTGAGACTCAAGGATAAAAGTCATCTTGACAACCATCTTATACATAACAAAAGATGGGTGCTATAATACATACTTTAACACATGTGTAAATTTCTTTTCCTGCCCACATTCCCCTTCATGGATCCAGCAGTGAGTTTTTTCTGCCTGAGGGTGCTAGATATACTTCTATACATTTACTATCTCTGCCCAACCCTACAGAATGTCTCTGGCAACCTGCTCAAATTTCATCATGTAAATTGTAAAATAGGTTAGGAAAAAGTAGAACATTCTGTCATCTGGCACCTAATTTAGGATATTAGTACATTAACAACATTAAATATTGTCTTTTCCCTTGTTACTCTTTTAAATTTTATTGCACTGAATCATCAGGAGTATTACACTGTTAAAAAATATCCTACAAATTGAATATGCTTTTCTTAAACTTATGACAGACTATGTTTTGATTAAATCATAATATGCCAAAAATATAAGTAAGAAATGTATGTATTTTTAGGTAATTAACAGTTGGAATTAGAGATGAATAGCACTTCCTCCCCCTTACCAGTTGGTTGGTGATTATAACTGGTATTTTTGTCCAGGCCAATTTTTATCATCAGTCTTTCTTACAGAAGCTAACAGCCACTTCATCTTTTCAGCTGCTGTAATTCATCCAATTTCATATAAGGACTATAAGAGATGGAGTTGAAACCAGAGAAGAAAAACACCACTTCCCAGCATTTGGGGCCCCACTGGTATCAATCAACTGGGTTATATTCAGATATTTTCACAATAATTGATGTAGAGGGTTAAATAAAATACTTTGCATTCTCTTGCTATATAAATTCTCCAGGATGTGTTGTTTCTGGTAGTACTCACATTTCTAGCACACTCATTGCTTTTTTCTCTTCAATTATGATGCTGACAAGACTACTCCCTAACTCTACATTCTCAAAAGCAAGGATCCTATGATTGGTCTGGGAAGTTGCAATTCAGCCTGCGATTCTCTTTTCCCCAAAGCAGAGAAGTCAGACGGAACTTTGAATTAGTATTGGAATTATTTTGATAAATATGATAAATTATTATAGTAAATATACTGACCCTCATCCAAGTGAATATGAATGGTTAAACTCACATTTCTCAGTACATACATCTCAGACAAACCAGAGCTAGGAATCAACCCTAGGTGGGCTTACTTGACTCAAAAATATATGTTCTTTTTATATTTCTATCTATGCTGGATTAAATGTTGAGGATGAAAAACAGAAAACCAAAGAACTGTCAGTGAAATTAAAAGGAACGCTGTGAGGATCTGAGCTCAGGGAACAGCAACAGGAACAGGAAACCCAACATTAAGTGAGACCAAAACCTATAATTTTTTTCATTTATTTAACACCTATTGTGGACTACAGACTGTTTTAGACACTATCCACTATTAACCCATATGATGTGAATTGACCTCACACTCGAGTCTGAAGTTATCAGAAGCACAATGATTTGCAGATAGGAAAGAACAAGTAGAAACAGAAAGAAAAGAAGAATAATTTTTTAGACTTTCCTCAGTTAGCTAAGATTGGTGTCAAATTATAACGGCTGAGGTCAATGTAAAATTCTCAGGGCCTTCAAATAAGTTATATCACAACAATGAAAAACACATAAAATTAATGTTAACTAAAAATTAAACGATTAAAAAAACCACATAGAATACAATATAAGATGTTTAGTGTAAATTTTTAAATTGACCCACAAATCAACCTAATTGATGCTAGTAATTTATTTTACTTTAAAATAAATAAATAAGTAAATAAAATGTATTTTATTTTATGTTAAATGAAGGACTAATGGGATCATGTGTTATGCTTTTTCTATTCTTCTCAAGTTTTTCAGCGTAGTTATATTATTACTTTTAATATGGAAGAGTAATTAGTTTTAAAAAAAACTTAAAATCACTACACAGTTAAGTGATTCCTCTAGTTTAGGAATATATATGTCTTTCTTTTCTTTTTTTTAAAAAAATATTTATTTATTTATTTATTTGAGAGAGAGAGTGCATGCACAAGTGGGGGGAGGGGCAGAGGGAGAAACTCTTCAAGCAGGCTCCCCACTAAGCATGGAGCCCAATGAGGGGCTCAATCTCAGGACCTATGAGATCATGATCTGAGCCAAAAGCAAGAGTCAAACACTCAACCAACTGAGCCACCCAGGCGCCCCTAGGAAAATATTTCTATTTATTAATATGGCTTGTGATTATTGTAAGTAAATTTATCCCTTAAATATTAGATCTATAGGTGCTCTTGGTTCAAACAAAACTCTTCCTGTGGAATGGCCCCAGCTTAGTTCAAATCAAACTCCCTGAGGAAAGGGTCCACCATGCATTATAGCTGGCCAGTTAAAAACTCCTTGGGTTTTCTGCCATAGGTGCCCCACAAGGTGACTCAGTCTTTCCACAAGGCCCCGCTCATGAAGACGGCTTGCCTAAACCAGTACTGAAGAAGGGGATCAGGTATGTAGTATGATTATGCCTACAATATTCCAGATAGCCACAGAGACCTTCTCCTTCTCTTACTGCAAGAGGTAGCAAGCAGAATACTGTCACATTCAATTGTTTTTAATAAGCCCTTGTGTGTTTTCACCTTAACACTTTGGAAAAGTGTGCAAATGTGAGAAAACAAATTAAAAATTAAAGCCAGAATTTTGGAGAAAAATCCCACCTGCCCAAATATATGTAAACACTAACAAAGATTACCTATTTCTTCATATACAGAAAACAGCATTGTATAGTTGACACATCATGGGCTTTAGGGTTAGAGGAAGCTAGATTTGAAAGCCAACTATCAGTGAGCAACTGGGTATTGTAAATTTAGAGTGCTTCAGAAACAAGGCTCTGGGATAAGTATTCAAGTACAAGTAGTTAATTTGGGAAGAGATCACAGGAAACATCAGCAGGGAATGGGGAAATAACAAAGAGAAAAGGGAATTGATTAAAGGTGCATATAGCTACATGTTACTGTTACAGGCAACTGGGGCTTAATCCCATTGGAAAACCTTGGGAAATAATAATGTGCCTCAAAAGAATAAGAAAGCTGGGGTGTTGTATATCTACTGCCATCAGTCATTGATGAAAAGTCGTTGAGAGGATGTGGTAAGCAGTGGCTATGAATGTTACCTGCATAAATTTTAAGCTCTGCAGATGTTTTCTCTCATTATTTAGAGTACAAGGTATTGACTCTATATATTGTTCAGAAGATGGAATTAGGGTCGGAATCCTTTTTTAATGTCTTTTTAAAAATTGTGCATCTTGGCCTGGTAACTTCCTGAAAAGCCCTGAATAATCACGTAAAAGAGGTTCTTTGAGGTTTTCCTAAGAAGTACATAAATAACAGGTCTGTGTTTGTGCTAATATCAATAGGATTGCTTGTTTAAGATTATCTAGGGAAGTAAAACTATTATACAATCACAATTCGCTGAATCATCCCTAATATTATCTAGTCATTATAAGATACTGGAGAAAATGATTCCTTGCTTAGATTCACATTTCTCTCCCAAAACAAATAAAAAATAAAAATGAAACTGCTGATCTAGTATTAGTGTTAACAAATATAAAGCTCCCTTCCTTCTGGGTTCACTGGCTGACCTACCACATTAAAAACTCAGCATCTTCAACACAGTACTCCCAAAAGTCAGGAGTAAGATGAAAGCTTTGAATTTAAAGGTAGATAATAATTTACATTCAATATTTAAATTATACCCAAGATCACTGTATGATCTAACAATCTAGAAACCTGGAATTTTTGGTCCTATGTTAAGCCAGAGAATATCAAAGTTGACCAATTCTTTATTCAAATTTAATTCTATGTGGATTACAAATGTATAAGGTCAGAAAAGTTAGGCTGGTCTAGTTTAGGCAAGAGTGTGATTCCATAAAATCAATGTCTATGTTTAAGTATCTCAGGCATCCTATTGACCTATTGACCCCTGAGGAACATTGAGGGACTTTGGAACTGTAGAAATTCACTAAACTAGCTCTGAGTGCAGGTGAATGGACTGGCCCACAGCTATGTGAAGGTGAGGCCAGGAGTAGAAATGGACATTGTGACTACTGAATGGCTTTCTTGTTAGTACTTGGGGTCTAAGTGCACATAATTAGCCCAGACATAGCTCTCTGGTTAAGGAGGTCTTATAAATCTCAGTTGGCTTTCACAGTACAAATCGCTCTTGGCTAGAATTGCTCCAGCAGGATTTAGAGGCAGGAAATAGCACATTCCCTGAATTACTGTGAAGATGGATTATTCCAAAAGGATGTGTTCTATCTTAGATATATAATGTCATAGTATGCAGCTTCCAAATGAAGTATACTGCACAGACAGCAAAGAATAATCAAAAAGGGGATGACATTTTATATGGGAAACAGAGAAACTAAGGCCAAATAAATAAATCAGTAATGTGACCTATGGTGAAAGGAGAAGAGGTAATTACTGTATTATAGTAGCTATTATCAATGTCAAAGTTGTAATGAGGAAAAATCCCAATATTTTGGATAACTATGCCATTAATTCTGATTTCAACAACTTCTACGGAGTTTGGTAATTACACTCCTTAACCCTAAAAATAGTATATGATTTTTCTGTGTATCATAAAATTATTGGAAAAGGACTGATTTATACAGAAGAAATAACAGCATATAGACATTATAAAACTGTTGACATTATTTTTCCTTCTCCTGAATGGTACCTTTGTCTATCTTTCAGTAAATGCTGTGCTAAGTTACAATATTTTGCTAAGAAGAGGCCAAACACTTTTGTATAAGTTAAAGGTCATCAAGATTCAATACTCTTTTTTTTGTTGGTAGGCTGATCCCTTTTGCTTTCTCATGGTTTTTATCAATTTAGTTTTCTGTAATTATATTGAAAACATAAAACTTTGATTTTCCATATTTTAAAATCTAAACATCTCCATCTATTACTAATATTCAATGCACTTTAGAACTACCAACTGTTTTGAAATCTGCTGGAAGTTTTAATTTAACTCATTTGATATGGTTTGAAATCATTTTTTATATTCTTTTTTTTTTTTTTTAGATTTTATTTATTTATGTGACAGAGAGACAGCCAGCGAGAGAGGGAACACAGCAGGGCAGAGGGAGAGGAAGAACCAGGCTCCCACCTGAGGAGCCCAATGCGGGACTCGATCCCGGAATGTCGGAATCACGCCCAGAGCCGAAGGCAGACGCTTAACGACGGCGCTACCCAGGCGCCGCGAAATCATTTTTGATATTCTTGCCTGCAGTAGAGAAATGTTGATATTTTGATTATTAGGTATCTTTCAATTTCCTCATTAAATCAATTATCCAAATCTTACTCATTTAATCATTCAATTATTTAAATATTTGTTTTCCTAATAAATATTTATTGAGTCTTGATTATGTCAGGTGCTAAAATATAGTAATGACTAAGATGAACCAAGGAACTGCATTTATGGACCTTATGTGTTAATCAAACCAATTTTTTTCTTTTTGGTTTGTTTTACTGGTAATGCTATTCTTTTCATCTTATAGGGAGACTATTTTGTGTCAGCTACCTTTCTAACTCAAATTATCCTGACATCCTTGCAAAGTTGGTATTATTTTACCTATTTTACTGGTATGGAAACTATATCCTAATATAGGCTAAATAATGTGTACATAATAAAACTGCCAAATTAGTGACTAAGCTATGTATGGAATTGAAGTCTTTTTGGCTGGCTGAAAAATACTGTACCTATCATATCACACTAATCTTAGAGGTTTCCAAGGGAGGGAAATGATGGCTAGATATCTCACAGACTGAAATAGGTAATTGCAGCTTAGCTTGGGAATACTCACATATCACTACTGCAGTTCAAAGTTATGGCATGGAATTAATGAGAACATTTCTTCACTTTTTATTTCACATATTATTGCTTTAAAAAAATAAAACTGACTCTTTTGTGGACACCTTTGGGATTGTATATCCCTCCCTATCCACATGTGAGGCAGCATAACTTCACCACCCCAATACCACATTTGACTAGATTCATCCTGAGCTGGACCCCTGCAAAAGTACTTTTTAATTAAAACATATACACATATATATTTTAACATAAGAGCAGAGAAATTGTTGGGTCAGTTGTTGGGTCAGTTGCTTTCCCATAGCTGAAACCATATGATATAAAATTAGAATTTGTCAGTGTCACTTCCCAGTATGTGAATCTATAGAGAAAAACAAAACAAAACAAACAAAATACCTCAACATGTACAGAGAAAAGTCAGTAGATACAAAAATCTGTATCACTAGAGAAATGTGACATAAAGAGAGAAACAAAGACAGAGACCAGGAATTGATCTAGTGTCATTTGAGACCGTTACTTTTACTGTTCCAGATGTCCAACATTTTGGCTTGACTTTGTCTTGGATTTTATGAACTTCTGTTTAATTGTGTTTTTAATACAGCTCATCTGACTTGGTTTTACTTTCACCTGCATCTGGGTGATTAGATAATCCTCGCTCATAACAAAGCTGTGTAATAATGTACCCAAATGTTTTTCTCAATCTGTCACTTACTAAGATAATTCAAGTAATTTTATCTCTCTAAAATATCTCCTCCCTAATCTGCAACATCCTTAGGTGTGACTACTTCATAGTGATATGAGAATCAAATTGGACATTGCATGTAAAAGCACTTCATAACCATACAGCACATGCTTATACACATGAAAAGAATGACAAGAAATAAAGGAGTGTGTGGACACCTTGAATGGCTTTTGATGACTTCACTTTTAAGGCCTTTGAGAGCATGTGTTTGCTTGCCTCTCCAGTCAATTCTGCACCCAACTTATTCTTCAGTCATGCTGAATTACAGTTCTCTAAACACATTCTCTTGCCTTTGTATACACTGCCCCCTCTCCTTCGAATATCATTTTCACTCAGTCCCATGCACACTTATTTAACCCTTTCTTAATCTTCAAGGTGGTGCCTCCTTTGTAAAGCCTTCTTTCTGTGATTTCCTTCTTTATAGGAATAATAGACATCATCCTGCCTATTCTATTCTTTGGATATGACTCTTCTCTGGAACTCATGGATTTTCCAGTTAGTGTTTTATTTCCAATTTCATTACCATGGTTACAATCTTTAGAAGCAAAGGGTATGTCTTATTTATCTTTCATAAACCATCCAACATCTTTAATTCCTCATCTTTAGTTGCCTACAGAAAATAAGCATTAGGGGTGCCTGGGTGGCTCAATGGGTTAAGCATCTGAATCTTGATTTTTGGGTCAGGCGATGATCTCAGGATTGTGAGATGCCTCATGTCAGGCAGTGCATTAGGCACACAGTCTGCATAAGTTTCTCTCTCTCGCACTCCCTCTGCCTCCCCCATCTCTCTCTCTCTCTCAAAAAAAAAGCATTAAATACAGATTCTAAGATGATAATTTTTTTCTTGAGTCCCCCTTCCCTTTTGTCTCTCAGGGCACACCCTATAAAATGGTGATGCCATTGTATTTGAGTTAATATCCTGTAATCCTAATGCATTAACATCTCTTGAGAATGAACATCTTTGTTTAACTTTGAAAGAACTATGTCCCTGCTCAGGGATGAATGACAAAGAGTCACGAAGGAACAAACAAAACTCCTATTTATTTTTAGGAGACCACTGTTTTCATTTAACTTGATTATATCTTAGCAATTCCAATTCAGTTTGATTCACGTACTCCAAAAGATCAAGAGATATTTTCTCCACATTATCCTCAAGAAGTTATTATTACTTACCGGAGAGATTAAAGAAGTTTGTCATCATCCAAAATAATTGTGACCATATCCTAATGCTGTTTACTTTTTAATTGAACTTTCATATATCCAAAATCTATGCCAGATAATTTGGGAAACTCTATGCTAGATAATAAGAGGTACTGGCATAACTACTTATACAAATTATTTCACCTCATCTTCACAATAACACCCTGAGGATTTTAATAGCATTCCATCTAAGGATCAGGAATCATAGACTTTACATGACAAGCTTGAAATTATACAGCTTTGTTCCTCTGGAAAGGATAGATATGGGGTAGTATTATTGGTACTCGTTCCTAATAACCTAAAGGAAAGACAATGCTTTCCCTGTTTATCATTCTTCTAGAGTCTTAAATTCCTTACGTACCTCTTCCCATCGTTACTTTCTACCTGTCTCATGGGTTGTAGGTCAGGCTTCACACTGTTGACCATTAGGTGAGGTGTAGTACTCTTCTACTCACCTCCCTATTTGTGCTCCCTCTGCTATAATCTTCTTTTAAAAAATTATTCTATGGGAGGGGGAAGATGGCAGAGGAGTAGGGGACCCTTTTTTCAGCTGGTCCCCTGAAATGAGCTGCATAGCTACCAGATCATCCTGAACACCCACGAAATCAGCCCAAGACATAGGAAGAGACATCTGGATCTCTACAAATGAACATCTCCAGCACTGAGTATTGAGGTACAAAGTGGGGAGCCATGAATCCGTGCACAGATATGGGAAGATAAACGGAAGGGGGAGGGAGTCGCTGTGCTCAGGCACCGGGAAGTAGCAGCCATCTGCAATAGGGAGCCAGCTGGACTTGCAGACCGGCACCCATGAGAAAGCAGACTGAGACCGTGAGCCCAGGAATGCGTGCCTGACCAGATTGAAACCGGAGCTCCAGAGTGCCCAAGAACCACACTGAAACAGGGAGCTCGGGCGCACTCGGGAACCGTGGGTGGCTCGCGGTGTTAGAAGCACAAAGGACAGAGACCTGCCAGCCCTGAAGTGAGGGCTAGGAGAGTGGCTGTGGGACGCACATCCCAGGACGTGGCGGGGTTTTTAGCAGCACCGACAGAAACAGAGTTAAAGTGGCCAGGAAAGCTCAGTAGAGAGTGGACTGCATACTCTCAGTTTTGAGACAGTGGCTAGGATACGGCCACTGCTGCTCTACCTCTCAGAAGAGGCACAGAAAAACGCCAGGGAAAGCCACCAGGGAACAAAGGCCCAGAAATACCAGCTCACATTGTGCCCATCCCCATCCCCCCTCATTGGGGATGGGGCAACTCTACCCAAACAGGGCTGCCTGAGTATCAGCATGGCAGGCCCCTCCCCCAGAAGGCAGGCTGAAAAATCAAGAGGCCCACATCCCTAAGGTCCCTATAAAACAAGTGCGCACTGCCTGGGTCCTGGTCAATAATTTGGGCTCTGGGCATCCCCGCAACCTCTCCTCATCAGAATGATGAGGAGGAGGAAACCTCAGCAAAGAAAGGACACAGAGACTGTGGCCTCTGCCACAGAACTGATGTATATGGATATAACCAAATTGTCAGAAATGGAGTTCAGAGAAACAATGGTCAAGATGATGTGTAGGCTTGAAAAAATAGTAACGAAAATATTACCGAGAATATAGAATCTCTAAGGGCAGAAATGAGAGTGAATATGGCAGAAATTAAAAATGCTATGAATCAAATGCAGTCAAAACTAGATGCTCTGATGACCAGGGTAAATGAGGCAGAAGAAGGAATTAGTGAATTGGAAGATGGGATGGTAGAAGAGAAAATAAAAATGGAAACTTGGCTCAAAAGAATCGAATCTCAAGAATGTCGATTACAGGAGATTACTGACTCGATGAAACATTCCAAAGTAAGAATCATTGGCATCCCCAAGGGGGTAGAGAAAGACAGAGGTCTAGAAGAGATATTTGAACAAATTGTAGCTGAGAACTTCCCTAATCTGTCAAAAGAAACAAGCATTCATGTACAAGAGGCAGAGAAGACCCCTCCCAGGGTCAATGAGAACAGACCTACACCGTGTCACATCATAGTGCAATTCGTAAATATTAGATCCAAGGATACAGTCTTGAAAGTGGCAAAGGGGAGGAAAATCCTTATGTGCAGAGGGAGGGAATATCAGAATAAAATCAGAACTGTCTACAGAGACCTGGCAGGCCAGGAAGGGTTGGCAAGGTATTTTCAAAGTTCTAACTGAGAAGAACATGCAGCCAAGGATCCTTTATCCAGCAAGGCTGTCATTCAGAATTGATGGAGAGACAAGGACCTTCCAGGATCGGCAGAAACTGAAAGAATACATGACCACCAAGCCAGCCCTGCAATAGATATTAAGGGGGGTTTTATAAAAGTAAAAAGACCCCAAGAGTGATACAGAACAGAAATTTACAATCTATAGAAACAAAGACTTCACAGGCACCATGACATCATTAAAATCATATCTCTCAATAATCACTCTCCATGTGAATGACCTAAATGCTCCCATAAAATGCCACAGCGTTGCAGATTGAATAAAAAGACATGACCCATCCATTTGCTATCTACAAGAGACTCATTTTGAACCTAAAGATACATCCAGACTGAAAGTGAAGGGATGGAAAACCATTTTTCATGCC
>NC_048229.1:60433682-60463869 GCF_002007445.2 Ailuropoda melanoleuca
AGACAAAAAGGGATCAAAGGTATCCAAATCGGCAAAGAAGAAGTCAAACTGTCTCTCTTTGCAGATGACATGATACTCTATATGGAAAACCCAAAGGAATCCACTCCCAAACTATTAGAAGTTATAGAACAATTCAGTAAGGTGGCAGGATACAAAATCAATGCCCAGAAATCAGTTGCATTTCTATACACGAATAACGAGACTGAAGAAAGAGAAATTAGGGAATCCATCCCATTTACAATAACACCAAAAACCATGCGTTACCTTGGAATTAACTTAACCAGAGACGTAAAGGACCTATATGCTAGAAACTATAGATCACTTTTGAAAGATATTGAGGAAGACATAAAAAGATGGAAAAATATTCCATGCTCATGGATTGGAAGAATAAACATAGTTAAAATGTCCATGCTACCCAGGGCAATTTACACTTTCAATGCCATCCCGATCAAAATACCAATGACATTTTTCAAAGAACTGGAACAAACAGCCGTTAAATTAGTGTGGAACCAGAAAAGACCCCGAATCACCAAGGAATTGTTGAAAAGGAAAAACGAAGCTATGAGCATCACAATGCCAGATTTCAAGCTGCACTTCAAAGCTGTGATCACAAAGACAGCATGTTACTGGCACAAAAACAGACACATGGACCAATAGAACAGAATAGAGAACCCAGAAATGGACCCTCAGCTCTTTGGGCAACTAATCTTTGATAAAGCAGGAAAAAACTTCCGGTGGAAAAAAGACAGTCTCTTCAATAAATGGGGCTGGGAAAATTGGACAGCTGTATGCAAAAGAATGAAACTTGACCACTCTCTCACACCAAACACAAAGATAAACTCCAAATGGATGAAAGACCTTGATGTGAGACAGGAATCCATCAAAATCCTAGAGGAGAAACTAGGCTGCAACCTCTTTGACATCGGCCACAGCAACTTTTATCATGACACATCTTCAAAGGCAAGAGAAACGAAAGGAAAAATGAACTTGTGGGACTTCATCAAGATAAAAAGCTTCTGCACAGCCAAGGAAACAGTCAAAAAAACTAAGAGGCAGCCCACGGAATGGGAGACGATATTTGCAAATGACACTGCAGATAAAAGACTGGTATCCAAGATCTATAAAGAACTTCTCAAATCAATACATGTGAAACAAATAATCAAATCAAAAAATGGGCAGAAGATATAAACAGACACTTTTCCAATAAAGACATGCAAATGGCTAATAGATACATGAAAAAATGTTCAAAATCATTAGCCATCAGGGAAATGCAAATCAAACCACCTTGAGATACCACCTTACACCAGTTAGAATGGCAAAAATTGACAAGGCAGGAAACAACAAATGTTGGAGAGGATGTGGAGAAAGGGGATCCCTCTTACACTGTTGGTGGGAATGCAAGTTGGTACAGTCACTCTAGAAAACAGTGTGGAGGTCCCTTAAAAAGTTAAAAATAGAGCTACCCTATGATCCGGCAATTGTACTACTGGGTATTTACCCCATAGATACAGATGTAGTGAAGAGAAGGGCCATATGCACCCCAATGTTCATAGCAGCATTGTCCACAATAGCTAACTCGTGGAAAGAGCCGAGATGCCTTTCAACAGATGACTGGATTAAGAAGATGTGGTCCATATATGCAATGGAATATTAGCCATCAGAAAGAATGATTACCCTACATTTGCAGCAACATGGATGGGACTGGAGGAGATTATGCTAAGTGAAATGAGTCAAGCAGAGAAAGACAATTATCATATGGTTTCACTCATTTGTGGAACATAAGAAATAGCAGGAAGATCGGTAGGAGAAGGAAGGGAAGAATGAAAGGGGGTAAACAGAAGGGGGGATGAACCATGAGAGACTATGGACTCTGGGAAACAAACCGATGGCTTCAGAGGGGAAGGAGTGGTCGACTGGGGTAGGCCAGTGATGGGTATTACGGAGGGCACATATTGCATGGTGCACTGGGTGTTATATGCAAATAATGAATCATGGAACATTGCATCAAAAACTGGGGATGTACTGTATGGTGACTAATATAACAAAATANTAAAATATTATTCTATGGATCTTTTTGAATAATGACCTCATTGTTGAATTACTAGAATCTAGAAATCAACCCATATATATCTTTTTTATTCTCAGTACTTTGTACAATGAGTAACATATTGAGTACATTCAATAAATATTTTTGAATGAATGAGATGATGCATCTTTAATTACCAAATAGTTGACCTCTTATTCATGACACTCTCTAAAATAAATTTACTTTCAGCCAGGCCAATTCAGTGTAATTAATCTAAATGTGTTCAACAAATATTGCTGGATACCCAATATCTGCCAGGAATTACGCTAGATCGTGACCAGGCAGCAACAAAAAAACTAAAAAGACATGGAGACTGAAACCAAGGTGTGATCCAGGGATGCCAGGGAGCTAGCACAGAAACACAGAACTTGAAATGTCCAATGGTAAATCAACAATAAAAGATGTGAAGATGAAATTGTGAGAAAAGAGGGAATAATTATCTCTGCTTGATGAAGCCAGGAAATCCACAGAGAAGATGGTATCTTTATTAAAAGAACTTCTTTTATATTGCTTGTAAGAAAGACAGTATCTATATGGTGCATTTCCAGCCTCAGGCTTCAGTTTTCACAAGGGAAACAGTTTGAATTTATCTGAATTTTTAAAAATCTCTTTCTCTCTCCATATATGTATGTATTTTATTCATTTATTTATTTTTTTAAGAGCCAGCACATTCAGGGGATATTGTGGTAACTCATGAGAAAGCCCATTGATACTCAAGTGAATTTATTCTTGGTATTTTTTTCTACTTGAAGTTTTATTTTTATTAGATAGCTTTTATCATAGCACCTGGAATATATGACACTACAGGATGAAAGTTATGTTTTATTCTATATATTTTGTCGGCTTTTTTTTCTTCCAAAGTGTCACTTTAACTTATGAGAAAACATGATGAAATCATGGAAACCTCCCTATTCCTGACAGTGGGTCTATCAAAATTACCTTTACTGGTTCCTCTGGAACACCATGGGAGTTGAAGTTTAATGGTTCCAAATTAAAACTGGTCTAGAACAAACTGCAAATGCAATCTGGGAGAATGTTTATTGAAATTAAGATTCTTCTGTTTTCCTCTGATTGTATCTTTGTTGAGATGTTTATAAATGAAAGGAAAGTAAATGACCACATTTGGAAAAGATCTTTGAAAGCATTTACTTAATCTTCCACATTTACTGATGACACGAATTAGGACTTGAGAGAGTAAGACACATTCCAAGGGTACACATCACTCCTAGACCTCAAAATGTCTTTCCAGTCTCAATCCATAATCTTTCCACTTCTTCTTGCTATCTCTTTAAAATACTATATCAGGGGTAGGAGAAATTCTTGCAAAGCATTTTCTAAGCTTTTCCAGAGGATATATAGGAACAACAGATTTATACACATAGAGGGATGACCTCATAACTATGGCATACACAGTATCTTAGTGGCATTTATTCACTATTAGTAGATTTTGTTTTATTTTGTTTTATTTATTTTATTATAATTTTTTTAAAAATATTTATTTATTTATTTATTTATTTAGAGAGCAAGGGAGGTGGGACAGAGGGAGAGGGAGAGAGAATCTTAAGCAGGCTCCATGCCCAGCATTGAGCCGAAGGTGGATTCAGTCTCACAACCCAGAGATCATGACCTGAGCCAAAATTAAGAGTCGCACTCTTAACCAACTGAGCCACCCTAATAAACCACCATTAGATTTTGAAAAAAGTATCACGGCACATCTTCCTGAACATACAGGTTATATCTAGAGAGAAGCTGTTTTTTTTTTTTTTTTACTGTTTTTACCTTTAAAAATAATTATTTGAGAGAGAGAGTGCTGGAGTACATATGAGCAAGGGAAGGAAAAGGGGGGTGGGAGAGGGACAAGCAGACTGTACTAAGTCAGAGCGGGGCTCACCTCACAGCCGTGAGACCATGACCTGAGCCAAACTAAGAGTCCAGAGTCAGAGGCTTAACCAACTGAGCCACCCAGGTGCCCCTTGACTGTTTTAATCTTTAATGACATATGATGAGGAAATGATTACTATCACTCTCACCCTCCTCTCTCCTGCACAAAACACATAGGTAACATATTTCTTTATGTTATGGTTCTGATATTTACCTTATATTGTCCCTTGGAGCAAGTAATTAATATTTCACTATGTCTGGTATTTTACTCTTCACCTTGAAGAATAAGCCACATCTTTAAGTCAAACCAAGCATACCACTGCAGCCGTAAGTCAGCAAAGAGAAAACAAACCATCACCATGGAAAACTAGAGGGGGAAAAACTATGTCATATCAGCTGTGGGAGGAATCTCTTTTAGCCTCTGATTTTTCATGAAAACAAATGCCAGTGGTGACAATGACTGCTATCATAAACCTATCTCAATGGGAGTAAAAAGAGTAAAAAGAGTAGGTGCTTCTCCTGTCACCCTCACATGCCAATAGGACACATGTACGACCCCATAGGTTTCATGGTAGCTTTGATCAGAGAGAACCAGTGTGAATTCTCACAGAATTTCACAGATGTTCCCATGCTGGACACACAGCCATTGGTAAAGTGAAAAATAGTCCCTTGGCATAGCACTCTTAAAAGGTCCAGTGTTATCTTTGGTTTGAAAAACTAACAACAACAACAAAAACACATGGCAGTCATTTACAGGAAGAAGATTAAAGAAGCAAAAAGTTGCAATTGAGACTAAACCACATTTCAAATGTTTCAAGGAAGGGAAGGAGTTAAGCCACTAGAAAAGATCACTTCATAAATGGAGAAATTTACTAGGGAAACATATTATTTTTCTTCTACTTAATAAATGAAAAAAAGAAAAAATAGGGCTTTGTAAAATGTATAACTCCAAAGCTCCTATACAGCCAGTGAGTAAGAAACTGATTCCTGCCCTTGTTCTTTCTACTATGTTGTGCTAATGGTCAGGTCTGAATGAAATTTAAATGTTACATCTCCTCCATGACTCATAAAATGCCCAGTGCTGTGATAGGTTGATTTATTGTGTGTGGCCAGAGAAGAATCTATAACATAATAGACTATAAAAAAGGAAACAATTAAAAATGACCATATGTTCTCATTTTACAGATGAGGAAATGGAAACAGAGAGGGGAAATGACTGCCAGTTGGTCATTAATAGAATTTATTGAACCCAGTTCTGATTATATCACTCTTTTCTTTAATATTATTCAAGGCTTACCACTGAACTTCAAATGAAATCCAAACTCCTCTGCATAAATTATGAGGCCCTCTGAGATTCATTTCTGCCTCCTTTTCTGTGAAACACTATTAGAGTCCTCTTTTAGATAGTTTGCTACATCAAGTACTAATTTTCTGGGACTACGGTTTTTAAGAATCCTGTACATTCTGATTGAACTTATTTTCCTCTGCCCCTCCATACACACACAGATCTTGAACAAAACCTATTTATACTTCAGAGTTCACCGTAAATGCCCTTCTCAGGCTGAACAAGATTTCCTGCCTGGGTTATTTTCTAATATCATCTGTACTAATTTTTTGTACATGTCAAAATCAAAATTAGATTATTACATTTTAAAATTTCTGTTTAAAGTCTGTATTCCCTTCTAGACTATAAGCTCCATGAGAAAATGTATTATAACAACACATTTTAATGATTGAATGTTAAATTAAGACTATCAGCAGTGAAAAAGATTTGAAAGACAATTTCAATTTCTCATGAAATGCTTGAATTCTGCCTGCATGTCTGTCCCCAATGGCTAACTCCTATTTTTTTTTAACTCAGTGTCATCTTTTACAATGGAGAATTTTCCACAGGTATTTATTGCTACTTTTGCACCTATGTTTGATTAATGTTGAAAAGTTTAAGCTACTATATAAAATTTGTGAGCGTATATATGCTACAGTGGACACTTCTTTTGAAAATATTAAAATAATTATTGACATACAAGTATCTAGTAGTAGTTAAATAAAATCTACTTCTTACTTATATGTCATTAAAATAACAGCCTCAACTTAGAATATCACACTAGATTTATAATGATGTATGAATGAAAATAAGTATGGGTGACTATGGAAATGGGCAGTGTAACAGCTAAACTTCATCAATAAGGAAGGCCTACCATCCAAAGTAAGTTGTATCTTCAGGACATGATCTCAAGTGAGCCTGGTAGCCAATGAGACTAAACCTTCTTCTCCTTCTATGTGTTTATCTCCCTTCCTCGAGTTTGGCGAGAATGCTAAAAACCTCCAAGTAAAACCTAGCTTTCCTTTCTACTAAGAATGCCTATTTTGGGAAGCCTGGGTGGCTCAGTCGGTTAAGCATCTGCCTTTGGCTCAGGTCATGATCCTGGATCCTGGGATCAAGTCCCACATTGGACTTCCTGCTTAGTGGGGGAGTCTGCTTCTCCCTCTACCTGTCGCTCCCCCTGCTTGTGTGCTCACTTTCTATAGCTCTGACAAATAAGTAAGATCTTAAAAAAAAAGAACGCCCATTTTATTCTTATTTTAGTGGATCTCTGTGTTCTGTTGGCTATCAAATCGGAGTCTCAGTATGTTCTCCATCCATCCTTTCATTCACAAGACTGCAGCCTTATGTCTAGCAGATCAGTGTCATAGAATATTATATCTAGAGAACAATGTCAGTTGCTATTAAACCTCTATTTGAAATAATTTTATCAGCTTAAGAATTTTGTTTTGTTTGCCTGTGGCATCTCGGAACTCAGGCCAGTAGCATTTAATGAGGAAGGAAGTTGAAAGTGAGTATTTTCAAATTCCAACAGTTTTTTAAATTCAGTTATATATATATGACTTTGATAATTTTAGTCTCTATTTACAAACAATCTTCCCCTAAAGCAAACAATACCTCCTAGACTTTGAAACTTCCACATAAAATTCACAAGTTCTCATCTCTTGCTTCTCTGTGCAAGAACAAAGATCTCCATTTAAAGTGCTATTCAGCGTCACTTCATGGGTCTCTATCTGCAGTGCATTCACTTAAACGTTGTACTCTGGACACCTAATAATTCTATAATGCCAACTACCTCTTCTGGAAAAATAGAAGTACCTGAACCCTGAATGTTACATGATAAGGTAAAGTAATAATAAAAAAGACTATGATGATAGAAGAATGATCAATAAAATGAAGTACCAATTGGATGATGTTTAAGACTTCTTATTGTTAACCAAANTAGAAGTACCTGAACCCTGAATGTTACATGATAAGGTAAAGTAATAATAAAAAAGACTAAGATGATAGAAGAATGATCAATAAAATGAAGTACCAATTGGATGATGTTTAAGACTTCTTATTGTTAACCAAATTACATTTGTGTGTATGTGTGTGTGTTTGAGTGAGTGTGTGTGTGTCCAGGTGTGTTTTTATGTGATTGTGTTTCTTTTAATGATACCCAAACTATCCATATTGTCCTTTATGAAAAAGAGAAACAAATGCTTTTAGCACATATAATGTTTATTTATTCCATGTCATCCTCCTAATAATCCTGTGAAGTATTTTGACCAGTATGTGATGGAGAAACTGTGGTTCAGAGAGATTAATAAATAATTCAAGGTCACATGTCAAATGGGTAATTAAATTCAAATTCAAAAGCAAGATTATAGAAACAGAGAATCTGTGTTGTTTCCAACTACCTCTGTGATTTTTTAAGCAGCAAAGAGCCATATGCGTAGACATTTATATCCTCTTTCCTTGATGCTTAATCCAATCAATTCAACAAAAACCCCAGAGTTCTATGTAGAAGTTTCCGAAGGATAATGCATTGATTTTCTAAATTTGGAGACTTGTTCTCAACCATATGCAGAAAAACCCAAATGGAGAGGTATATCTTATACTCTTGTAAGGTGAATGTTTCCAAGAAATATTTCCCAGGAATAAAATGAGAAAAATAAACCTATTGAATCAGCAAGCCATAATATCATTAAGGAGTTTTATACACTGTGCTCTGCAATGTATCACATTGCAAAGCTCAAAATATCCCAAAACGCAAGCTGAGCATTAGCAAGTTAAAAGTTATGGAAACCTTGATGCTGTTGCTAATAAACAATTTCAGGGACAATGTACAAAGGAAAAAAGAAAGAAAAAAAAAAGGAGGGTAGGGAAAGAAAAGAAAAGGCAAGAAGAGAAAAAGAAGACATGAGAAAAAAAGAAAAACAGTATTGACTTTACTGCTTGACTCTCAGGAAACAGAAAATATGGCTAGATTTCCTTCTACCATTTACCTTTTCTAGTTGCTGTAGATGGTTGGAGTTAATGGGGGGAACAGTGACAAATAGCTGTTAAAAGGAATGATAATTGGTAATGACTTGAAGTCACATTTAATAGATATGAAAATGAAAGTATCACGTGAACAAAGGACAAATTTTAATCTATCTGAAATATCTAGTAGGGCACCTATTAGGAGAAACATTCTTGAAATACAGTGCATACTTGAATATCTTTTATCTTGACTTCCTAATTTAAAGTTAAGCAAATGGCCAATGGGGAATTGAAAATTACATACAACTATTTGTCCTATGAAAACCTCAGAACTTCCTCACTGAAGCATACAGACAACTTCCCAGAATGGATACAGTGATCCTTCTTACCTTATTCTGTCTCTGAACTCAGTTATTAACATATAACACCTTAATATTTTTTTATTCATCTGCATACCTATTGAGGGCTTACTACATAGCAGATTCTGTTTTCATTCTAGAATTATACTTGTAAATGAATTTTAAAAAATTACCCCTGCTCAATCAATATTCTACTGAGAGAGACAAATAATCAACAAATAAATAAGAAAGATTATTTCAGATGTTCGAAAGTGCAATGAAACTTTCAGCTATAAAATAAATAAGTCATGTTGATGTAACATATAGCATGGTGACTACAGTTGACACCACTGTATTGTATATTTGAAAGTAGCTAAGAAAGTAGATTTTTAAAGTTCTCACAAGAAAATACAAATAGTAATTGTGTACTATAATGGATGTTAACTAGACTTGTTACGGTAGTCATTTTGCAATATACGCAAATATTGAATCATTTTGTTATATACCCAAAACTAATATAATGTTATTTGCCAATTATATCTCAAGTTTTAGAAAGTGCTATGAAGAAAGTAGCAGAGTGCATCAATAGCAGGCAGTTGGGAGACAGCGTTTAAATAAAGCAGAGAAGATTCCAGTGAGAAGATGACATTTGTTGGGGGGCCTGGATAACAAGAAGGAGCCATCAGATGAACTGGGCCCAAAATGTTTCAGGCAGAGAGAAATGAACCCTCAAAAGTACTGAATTGAAAAAGAGCATGGCCCATGTTCTTAGAACAGAAGGGAAGTTGTTAGAGCTGGAATTTACTGAGCATGAAGGGTTAGGTCTGAGAGTAAGTAAGGGGTTAGACTCTGGAGGGATTTGATATTCTTATTTATTTATATCTAACCCACTCTGAGTTCTCTGGATTCTTATTACCTATCTTTTATTCTGTAGATCTCAAAGGCAATGCATTTTATGTTGAACTGAGCCATCAACATTCACTTGGAATAAGTCCTAGCATTAAACTGCCTAGTATTGTCAGGGGCATATCTATATGCACCTTTTTTCGCATGAGCATCTGTCAAGTGAAAATGTGCCAGGCAGCATTAGTTTCAAAAGCAGTATGAGGAAATTGAAATAGACTGAGATGGAAGTCACAGACATGTGTTCTAACCCTTTTCTTCCCCTTAACTATCTCTGCTATTTTGGTCAAGGTATCTACCTTCCCTTCACCCAAGTTTTATCATCTGTAAAATGGGGATAAAACTGGTAAATCTGGCAGAATAGACCACTGTTTCAACATATGAGTTACCTTGAGTGATAATGTCTTGAGAAGGCAGAATTCAATAAAGGAGATTTCAGGAAAGGAAAGAGACAGCAAGGGAATGATATATAACATTGGACTGGGAAGCAGCACTAAGCAGAGAATCTGTAGTCATGTCAAAAGAACAATGAGAGGAACACTGCTATGCCCTTGATAAGTTAAAGTATAAGAATGATGGGTGACTGGCTGTGGTTTTGTTTGCTTTGTTGTTTTGTTGTGTTTTATTTGTTTATTAATGTGAAGAGGGCATCTTAGAATAAAACCTGGCACATAATAAGAATTCAATAAATAAATGTTTGTTAGATATATGAACAAATACAAATGGATGGACTGAGAGATGTGTACACCCACATAGACAGCAAAGCCTTAGTTCTTGATGTAATCCATATTCTCAAACCTTTCTGTGCTCAGGTTTGAAGTATTAACTGTGTGAACCACATTCATCCTATAGTTTAGAAACTAGAATATTTTTCCACAGTATTGATTTGGCAGGGTCTTTGGTGAAAACTAAATAACTATGTAGGTAACTAGTATAATTAGTAGCTGAGCACATCTCAGAAAATGGAAGTGTTCTTAGGTTGGAGATTTTCATAGTGGGTTCCTAGATCACCTGCTTCAGACACCTTGGGAGTGTCTTCAAACCAAGTCCCAGGGCTCCACATATATTAGGCTAAGAATCTCATGGTTTGAAGCCTAAAAACATATATTTTTTAAAAAGTCACTTAGGGGGCATCTGGGTGGTGTATTCAGTTGAGTGTCTGACTCTTGGTTTCAGCTCAGGTCATGATCTCAGGCTCATGCGATAGAGCCCTGCATGGGGGTCCATGTTCAGCGTGGAGTCTGCTTCATATTCTCTGTCCCTCTGCCCCTCCCACTCATGCTCTCTCTCTAAAATAAATTAATAAGTCTTTTTTAAAAAGTCACTTAGTTGATGCATATGTTCCCAAAAGTTTGATTTGTTTCTTTTTGTGTCTTAAAAGCATTATCTTTTCCAATTTAGTTATATCTGTGGGGAATATAAAGTAAGGTAAATTACTGACTCCATTGGGAAGCAGAATTAGAAATGGCTCTCAAAAAAAATATAAACAAAATAATTATTTCAATAAAATAAAATGGAACGGGAAAAAAAAGCAAAGAAGCAATACCGGTATAAAGATGTATGTCTTTTAAGGTGACAGAAAATCCAGTGGTAGTCAGTGATGCGGCTAGTTCAAAAGCTATTTAGTCTTCCACTATAGTAATAGAAATCACATACTCATCAGAAGTTGGCCAATGATAGTCCCATATTTGTCAGACTACCACAGGAATGCTGTGTTCACCTTTAGGTGTTAATTTTTAAAGGGATAATAAACAAAACGGAATTTCAGATTAAAAGACCAAGTCCTAGAAGGAATAACCCAAGAAACTAAAAGTATTTGACTTAAATGAAAAAAACATAGACCAGTATGAAATCTACCTTTAGATACTGGAAGGCTGACCTGAGAGAGAAACAAAATTCTCTCTGGGAGGAGGCACTGGGACAGTGGACTTCTGAAAACTGCAGGGTGATTATTTTGCCTCATATAAAGATATGCTTATCTTGCTGAACAATTAAAAAAATTTTTTTTATATAATTACAGAAATATTGTTTAAAATGTGGAAAAATGGAGGCGGGATTGCCTAGGTGGCATAGTTAGTTAAGTGTCTGTCTGATTCTTGGTTTCAGGTCAGGTCATGATCTCAGGGTCCTGAGGTTGAGCCCAGCATCCAGCTCTGTGCTAAGCATGGAGTCTTCTTAAGACTTTCTCTCCCTCTCCCTTTGCCCCTCCCTCCTGCATACTTGCTCTCTCTCTCTCAAGTAAATCTTTAAAAATAAATAAATAAAATAAAATGTGGAAAAATGGTATCCATAATTCTTCACTGTAATGTACATGTTCATATTTTCATTAACTTTTGATTCTGTCCACAAACAGGTCTATGTTTTTGTTTTTTTTTAATCGCTGCATCATGGTACATTCAGTGGCATGCCTTACTAACATTATATCCTGAGATTTTTATGTGGGTATATGATTATCATTTTGATGGCTGCACAACAGAATATCAAGTTACATACCAATACAAGCCATTTCTCTGTTGACTATGTATGACGAGCTCTGGATAATAAAAGATAATAATTGAAATAGAATACCTCAAACTAATAGAATCTCAGGCCTCAAGGAATATCTTGTGGTAATATCCACAGACAAGCATGTTTTATCCAGAACAGATTCTTAGTTGTAAAGAGAGATTCTTGAGGACTTCTATGTAAGTACAAGAAGGACTTCTGCTTCATGAAGTTCTTTTTCCATCACCAGACTGGAAAGAACTGGTTCTCCCGCTTTAAAAGTATTCAAATAGGTCACCATGATGACTTGCAGGGGCCTCATTAAGGAGATGCAAAGTATCAAAGTCAGGACATGCAGTGCAACCATTAAAAGCCTTTTCAACATGAAGATTTCATGGCTTTGCGCAGTTAAGGGCCAGCTAGTCCTCAGGAAGGAGAGATCACTATTTCCTAGAGTTGTCTCAGAATTACTGACAGTCGTTAAGTGTCTGCCTTCGGCTCAGGGCGTAATCCCGGTCTTCCGGGATCGAGCCCCACATCGGGCTCCTCCGCTGGGAGCCTGCTTCTTCCTCTCCCGCTCCTCTGCTGTGCTCCCTCTCTCGCTGGCTGTCTCTCTGTCACATAAATAAAAAAATAAAAATAAAATCTTAAAAAAAAAAAGAATATTCCCTGGAAGAGAGACATGAACTGAACCAGGAAGACTATAGAGAGTTCTCAGCTGTAATTTGTGCAGAGTTGTATACATTGCTATGGTTATTCAAAACTGCACATGCTTATGAATTTGGTATAGAGGCATTATAATTAGGATATTCTAAATGTCCAATATTTATTCTTTCATTAATGTCTTAAGATAAAGGCAAAAATAAAATTGTAGCTATTTCTTCCCATTTTGTAAAGGTAATAATGACAGGAAATCACAATGGGACACCAAGATACAAACTGGAATGAATAAAGGTGATGATCTTTTATCCTTCTGTCTAAACATCTCAAGCAAATATGTTTAATATGAAAAGTAATCTTTCTAGAAAAACTTCAGAATGTAACCAATGACTGAGGTATTTCCCCGAGACTCATACCAGGAGCCTTGGTAGGCACAGTATTATGAATGCTAGATGGGTGTTTTTATACTCAGCTGTTTTTTTTTTAATCCCATTTTTATAAAAGTCCCTAAAATCAAAGCTAATTAAATACAGTATTTCTACTTTATTTGCAGAAGATATCTACTGCCAGATTTGGTCAGCTATGTATGGCTGTCTATAATTTCTCACTTAAGAGGGTAATTTATTCATGACACTAATTGATGATGAAGTGATTATTAAAGCTACATGGTGTGTCATTCCTTTCAGTCTCTGTGTCATTTTACACTGAGTTGGGATCTGTCTTTTCTGAATCTGTGTGCCAGGATAATTATATGGCCATATGTAAATCACCCCATCCCACCTTCCTGAGTTTTGAATGAAAACCAGGGATGGAATTACTGTAGATCTATAACCATTTTATACACAACATAAAAGGATTTTCAGAATTTAATATGAACTATAAGGTGAAGATTAATTTGAAAGAGTAGTTTTAGGACATGTTATCAGAAATTAACTTTAATGTTAAGTTTGGAGGGTTTTAAACTTACACTAAATGAAAGCTGCAGTATTATGCATTTATTCTCTTTACTAACTTCTTAAGACACACTGTGACTTGTCCTTTATTTTATGACAAGACACTTGAAAGGCTGATTTGTATGAGTCATAGTCATAATTATTAGGTAGTATAAAAAGATAATAGATTTCGGAACTTCTTTTTTATTTTTTTTAAAGATCTTAAAATACTACCATGAACTCTTGCACTATTGAATCTAAAATAGGATTCTTAAGTGTCTGACTTTAGGCATCAACTTAACTTTAAAAGTGTATAAAAGATGAAACCACATATTGACAGATTTAATTCACTTTTTACAAAGTATAGATCATTGCCCTTATATGTAATGTAGGGACTCAGGAATACAAATTACACTCTTTTATAGTACAGCACGACTTTGATCTTCAGGGGGGAAGGGTTATCACCCACTGAGGTGCCAGAACAAAAATGTAGCTTCCAAGGGAGTGGCTGAATATTGGCATTGTCCTTTCTATTGTTTAGGCCAGAAATCTAAGTATGACTCTTTTCTTCACTCTAACATCTAAATCAGTCAGAAAATCTTGTGGATTCAATGCTTCAAACCAGACACAGAAGAAAGTATCTTCCAACCACTTTCACAGCAACATCCTGGCCTAATCCACCATAGTCTCTTGCCTAGAATATTAAATAGCCTAAGTAGTTTCCCTGGTTCCACCCTTACTACCCTATAATGTACACTCCATTCAGTAGCCAGGGTGGACACCTTCATGCAAATCCAGGAGTGTTCCTTACTTGCACAGAAACCAATGGTTTTTCATCACATTCAAAATTAAAATCCCCTACATTAGCCTACCAAGTCAAATATATTATAGTCCCTAATTACCACTCTGAGCATATCACCTGAAACTCCTTCTCATACTCAGCTTTAGACAAGTTAATTGTATTGCTGCTTCTGGTAATGTAAAGTTCATGTCTATATCTGGGCCTTTGCCTTCCCTATTTCCTCTGTCTGAAACACTTACTTCCCAGGTATCTTTACAGGATTGATTCCCTCCTACTTTTCCACCCTCCAGTCAGATATCCAGTGAAATGTCACCTTCTCCAAGGAATTGTCCCCTGGCTGACAGTCTACAATAGTCTCCTTAAATTACCTTAACTATTCTCTCTAGAGCCTTCTTTCACCATGTCTTCATAGCATTCATGACTACATTAGACATGTGCTTAATGTCATTCTCCCTCATGATACTGTAAACGAAATTTCCCCCTTTGAAACTGAATAGCACTTGCTTCTCCATAGTGCATGTCAATTAAGTAAATGGTTAAATATGTTAGTAAATAAATTTATAGGTTTTGTAAATATATATACTTAATAACAGGATTGTTTTGTTGTTGTTGTTTTCCCAAACCCACCAGACTTCCACATAACAATGATTATACTCCACTTGATTCCTTTCTTAGACTAAATTTATTGAATGGGCTTTGACCCAAAATCCCCATACACATGCTGTAATATCTAGAAGTTCTTGAAATATTCAACCCCTCCCCCAATTGTGAATACAATATTCCAAAGTGGATCTGGACTGATAAGAGTCTAGAACACAGTACCAATTTTCATTTACTTTCATTGTATGACAGAAGCCTACCGTGATTAAAACATGCTCAGCTAATAAAATTTAAAGAAAAATACATAAAATGAAAAATTGGTATTAATTTGTGAAGAATCCTGATTTTCTGGGTGTGCTTTAAAAACTGGTACCCCATAAAGTAATAAATGAATTCTGTAAAGTTACAGAATACAAAAATTAATACCCAGAAATTGGTAATGTTTCTATACACTAGTAACGAAGTAGCAGAAGGAGAAATTTTAAAAATAAGACCATTGGGGGGCGCCTGGGTGGCACAGCGGTTAAGGCGTCTGCCTTCGGCTCAGGGCGTGATCCCGGCGTTATGGGATCGAGCCCCACATCAGGCTCCTCCGCTATGAGCCTGCTTCTTCCTCTCCCACTCCCCCTGCTTGTGTTCCCTCTCTCGCTGGCTGTCTCTATCTCTGTCCAAATAAATAAATAAAATCTTTAAAAAAAATAAGACCATTGGGACACTAAGGTGGCTTGGTCAGTTGAGAATGTGGCTCTTGATATCGGCTCAGGTCTTGATCTCAGGGTCGTGAATTCAAGCCCTGCACTGGGCTCCACAGTAGGCATGGNACCATTGGGACACTAAGGTGGCTTGGTCAGTTGAGAATGTGGCTTTTGATATCGGCTCAGGTCTTGATCTCAGGGTCGTGAATTCAAGCCCTGCACTGGGCTCCACAGTAGGCATGGAGTCTACTTAAAAAAACAAAAACAAAACAAAGCAAAAAAGTTATACGAGATTACGCAAGAATCAATGAGACTTATCACTTCTAAAGAAATAAACAACGTCTGTATCTTTGCTATGTAATTAGTGAGGAGGAAGAGGAGAAGGAGGAGGATTTATATGAAAAGGCAAGTTTATCCTTAGAGCCCATTCTTGATAGTCTGATTTTTTAATATTGTCACTTGTCACTATGGTGACTGAAGGAGATATGGAGTACAAGTTTTATTTAATTTATTTATTTATTTATTTATTTATTATTTTTTTATTTGAGTATCGTTGACACACAATGTTACATTCGTTCAAGTGTACAACATCGTGGTTGCCCAAGTTTATACAGTTTGCTGTGTATACCACAAGTGCAGCTACCATCTGTCCCAGTGCATTGCTTTTACAGTATCATTGATTATATTCCTTATACCATGCCTTTCATTCCTGTGACTTACTTCATACATGGAAGCCTATGTCACCTACTCCCTTTCACCCATTTTCCAAGGAAAAAGGTTATAAGAAAAGAAAAATAATTGAGTACTTGCATTATTCCAGGTAATAATTTAAGTGTTTTCATTTTGTTTCCTCATGTGATTTTCATAACAATGCTAGATATTGACATAAGTATTTCCCATTTTCAGGCAAGAAAATTGAGTCTTGCTATTTGCAGCTCAAAGCTACACATTATTATGAGCATATCCATGAATTCAGATAACAGTTTTAAAAAGCATAACTGAGCAAATATGTCCCCAGAATGAAAGAGTCAAGATTTGACACTGTTTGTCCCTCCAAGCCCACAATCCACCCTCTTGCCTTATTTACTCTTCCTCGTAGTATCTCCACTGATACCAATAATGGTGAAGGGGATGGGACTTGCTTTGTGACTGCTGGGCAGTAGTGAAAATTCTAGGACCCTAGGCCACCTCCCTTGCCATGCTGTAATGAGGCACCTTAACCCTAACACTTGGAATGGTGTCTGAGAAGCCACGCAGGCAGCAGGGATTTCATTTGTACCTTGTGCCAAGGAAGACCACATCCATTCACCATTGGAGTATGTCAGAGGAAGCACAGTGGTGAGTGGTTATGGGCTTCCTTATAACCAGGTGGAGATAAAATTTTCAACTGCCTATGTGGTTTTTCCAATACCATTCTGGCATTAGGGTTATGGCATTTCATTACAGTCTGGTGAGGGTGAAGCTGAAGTTCCCCATCAGAAATCTTCTGATGTGGACAGAGATGGGGACACAGGTTTTTTCTGTGGTGTTTGGCTCAAGTAGTTTTGCCTAAAAGTTTTTCCATTATTGCTTGTTTTGCTAAGTTATCCTTTTCCTGGTGTTTGTCCAGAAGAACAAGCAGGCTTTTAAAAATCTACACTTGGCCTTTTTTTTGGGGGGGGGGCTTGATGGCTTTTTTCACCCCATGTGCAGGATGTATGAGACAAAAAGAAAACAAAGGAACTCATCATTGCATTGTTGCTGGAGTCCAAAGGTCTGTAGCTAGTGTGTCTTCTTTCTTTCTTTCTTTTTTCCTAAGATGCTTATGCTTATTTATATATAATATCCAGAGTTATTAGTTACACTTAGCAAGAGGAATAGGGAAATATATATTTCTTTCCTCTTCCTGGAAACAGAATTCCCTGCCTCATCTGTTTAAGCGACCTTTCTTCAATTATCTGGTCTGAGCGAGCCATTTATTTTTTTTTGCTAAAATTCTGATACACCATATTTATTTATAATGATATTTTATCTCTTCTAAAGATTGGCTTTTACTCCAGGAAAGTGTCATATTTATATTCCTAGTTTTTGATAAATACCTAAGACTTTAAATAATGTAAAAGTCACAAAACATTAATAATTTATCCACATTTGCTTTTTTAGTTATTTCAGACCTTTATCTTTATAGCAATTTACAATAAAATCTCTAAAACAAACTAACCAAAATGTTCTGTGCTTGTAACTGACTATAACTAGGAAAGCTATGGCCTTAAAAACTATCCACCTCAGAATATGAATGGGAAAGAAGAACAAGGTACAACAGTGTCATAACTGGGAACAAGAAGAGATGAAAGCACGCTGAGATTGAGAATTAGTCCCCATTGCAAACAATGATTACCTTTATGTCACCATTTAAAACACACTATGACAATTTGTTTCTCATCCCGGAGTGCATATCCTTAAGAGTACAAACCTGGTGCCTGGTGTCTGTACCTACAGTGCCAAGATCAGTCCCTCACAAAGAGGTGACTAGTAAAAGGTTTGGATGCATTCTCTGTATTCTCACATAGTGACTTGTACATTATAAAGTCTAAAATGCTTAATGAAAGAAAGATTGCATGGTATATTGTTTCTTGAAAGAAACACCATTAGAGCAAAATGCATTTCCTTACAAAAGGCTTAATAAAGTCAATAAACCAGAAATTACATCATATTTGTCAAGCACACATTGGCATTGCCCAAGGATAATAAAGAAGATGCAATAGACATAAAGCCACATAATTAAAGTAGCTGAATTAATGTCATCTTCTGGAAGAGTACACATTGTTTCTCTATCATTCTATCATATTTTGAAGCTTAATTTTGACTGGCCTCAAGAGAACGTTTTTCTTCCTTGGCCAATGAGAAGCAATCTTACTTTTTCTCTTTCATTATAATATAGAGCCTTCTGAAATCATGTTTCTGAATTACTAGTTAATAAAGGTCAGTCATCCAGGAATTTGATTGGTTGAACCTGATTTTATTAGGTATGATATGGTAATATAGGAGATGAAGAAAGCCCATCTTATTAAGATCAGCAATTTGAAAGCCAAGAATCATTTGGGATAATAGCATGCAGAATTCTTCAAGCTATTGAAGTGTACAGAAGATGTTAAAATAAACCGTGGTGCTCTAAATGGAGAATTCATCCTATGCAAGAAAGATGAATTTATGCTAATTGTTCATTTAAAGTGGATAAAATTGCCTTCTACTTTAGAAAGCACTGACCTCATCAGGGATTTGTAAAGTTGGAAGCAGAAGAAAGTGACTCTTACTTTTAAAGAGCAGAAAATAATAAGGAAAATAAATCAGGGCCCCAACATACAATGATCAAATGCTAATCAGAATATATCCAATAAATATCAGGAACATATATGAGATAATCCTAACTAAATACCAATGGTCACATTTATGAATTGTTTGCACATAACACATTAAGTATTTTAGTTTCAATATGTGCATTTTTTTTTTAATTGTGGATTTTCAACAGGGGACATAAAAACATAGTCGAATTAAAAGCAGTGGAGCCATGGCTGGACTGAATTAAGGAGAACCAAGAATGCAGGATCCCTGCCAGATGAGAACATACTGTGCTAGAATTCAAAAGTTGCATTCTCCATTATTTCAAGCACTTTTACATTACTTATGCAGGAACTTCTATCTATGATGTTGAGGGAAAAAGTACAAAAGTACATCACTTTTGAGGAAAAAAATCACGAGCATTTATTTGTCGGCCATCATGAAATCAAGAAACTGCCAAACAGGCACACATGTGAAGGAAGCACACATGTAACTGGAAGAAATAAATGCAGATATGTTCAGTGGGGTCCTCAACATATTTACTAAATGGGCTCCCACTATCTTATTTATACCATCATCACACTAAAGGATGAAGTTATCACATAATCTTTTATGCAAGGGATTGGCAGATTATTTAATGTATTCCCTACCCATTTGACAGATGATAAAACCAACATTTGGAATCATAAGAAAATGTGTCATATTGCTAAAGTAATATCAAGATTTAAAAAAAATATTATTCCAGGCCTTTTCTAAACAGAAGGGAAAACAAAAACTTAAGCTATAAATGATTTCTTGTAAACTTTCACAATAAGGTGAAAAATGAAAATTAAATTGCTTGCCAAATTTCACAAGCCCCATCTCTCACAGCTCCAAAGGAAGTAAACTCAAATTAGAGACAGTGTAGAGCTGAAGTGAGTGGGAGAGCTACATTTCTACTTTTCTCACCTCCTCACATGTCTGTGCTGTCCTACCATTAAGTTGCGAGCAGAGTAAAATGACAAGGAAGGCTTTAGATAAGATTAAACTTAAAAAAAAAAAAAACTACTCTGAAGCAGTTCATGATGTTGTCACCATTGATGGGCAAAAGAAGTGTGACATATTTCCATTATGTATATATCTGACTTAGTTGCTTACTAGTTTTCCTATTGGTATGTATTGTTAAGATGTTAAATTTCCCAAGTGAGGGGAGCCACTCCCCAGCCACCAAAAGCTACATTCTTGCACTATACTACAAATCAGATTCAGCTTTATCTGAAAATGAAAAACGTGTTTAAATATTTTGTGGCAAGGAAGGAATGAAGAAGAGAAAAATAGAAGAAGGCAGGAAAAGGAAGGGAGACAGAGTAAAGAAGGGGGGAAGAAAAGGAAAAAAAACACACATGTAGATTCTTTAAACTCGAGTTTTAAAAATTAGGAAAAAATTGCCATGGAAATTGTTAGATCACAGTGTTACCAAATGTGTTTGAATTCAAATATCAAATAAAATATTTATATATGCACTGCCAAATAAAATATTCATAGCTGCAGTATTATTCACAATAGTTAAGATATGGAAACAACCTGTCTATTTAATTCCTATACTGTATACACTATGCTCTAATATTTACATAGTGTAACTCAACACAGAGAAGAGAGAGTCTTCTATAATCTTGAACTTGGATAATCTTTTTAAACTCGGTTCAAGAAAATATAATGTCTTTTTTTCTTTTCTTTTATTTTTTTTTTAAGATTTTATTTATTTATTTGACAGAGACAGCCAGCGAGAGAGGGAACACAAGCAGGGGGAGTGGGAGAGGAAGAAGCAGGCTCCTAGCAGAGGAGCTCGATGTGGGGCTCGATCCCAGAATGCTGGGATCACGCCCTGAGTCGAAGGCAGACGCTTAACGACTGAGCCACCCAGGCGCCCCAAGAAAATATAATGTCTTGATGTGACTTAAGAAATAGATTCATGGAAAGCAATAGTTCTTAAAATGCAGTCCGTAGACATTAACATCCTCTGGGAACTTGATACAAATTCAATCTTAGGCTCCTACCCCAGACCTATGAATCAGAAGTTCTGGGGGGTGAGACCCAGGAATCCGTGTTTTGACAAACCCTCCTGATGTCTGGGATACATGCTGAAATTTAAAAACACTTGTTTAAAACCACATAGAGGTCTGTATTTTTAAAGTTACTCTCTTGGACAAATTCCTGAAATACATGGTGACTATATGGGAATAGCAAGGATTTGTATTTTTCTAAGCACAAAAAAGAGAAAGAAATTTAGAGACTGATAAAAATGATGTATGTTCATTTCTTTCACATTTCAAAGATGAAACTCAAATAATTATAGTAAGAGAACAGAAGAACAAAAAATGCTTCATTATATATATTTGCCAACATTCTCCCTAATTCAGAAGGACAAAGGCAGACAACTTGTCCATTTAAGAGGAAATGGGTTTTTACTTACATAGTGTGATTTCAGGGTTTGTAAATTAACTTCATGTTCCTATGTCTTCATTTGATACTGAAGTTTCAAGTGTTTGTGTAAATTAAATAGTGGTAATGGTTAAAATTCAAATAGTTAAAGAAAGGCTAGCACTTTTATGTATTAGCAGTCATTCATAATTTAAGGAAAAACAGAAGTTGAGTGTGCCCCTTATTTTACACCATATCAAACCAAAATGGATTAAAGAATTAAAGGTAAGATATGAAGCCATAAAACTCCTACAAGAAAACATAGGGAGCAAGTTTGTTCACATTGGCCTTGGAAATGATTTTTTTGGATGGGACACTGAAAACTCAGGCAACAAAACCAAAAATAAACAAGTGAGACTATATCAAATTAAAAAGCTCCTCCACAGCAAAGGAAACCATCAACAACATGAAAAAGCAATCTATGAATTGCGAGAAAATATCTGTAAGCCATATATCTGAAAAAGGTTTAATATCCAAAATATACAAAGAACTCATACAACTCAATAGAAAACAAACAACCAACCTGATAATAATATGGGCAAAGGGCTTAATCATACATCATTCCATAAAAGACATACAAATGGACAACAGGTATATGCAAAAATATTCAACATCACTAATCAACAGAGAAATGCAAATCCAAACTAAAATGTGGTACTGTCTCACACCTGTTAGGATGGCTAACATCATCATCATCATCATCATCATCATCAAAAAATATAAATGAATGAATGAACGAATGAATGAATGAAGTTTTGGCTAAGATGCGGAAAAAACGGAACCCTTATACACTGATATAAACTGGTGAATGCAAATTGGTGCTATTATGGAAAACTCATGTTCAAATAACCAAATACAGAGCTAACATATAATCCAGGAATCCCTCTTCTGGGTGTAAGCCCTAAGGAAATGAAATCGGTACCCCAAAGAGGTCATCTGCTCTCCAATGTTTATTGCAGCAATATTCACAATAGTTAAGATAGTGAAACAACCTATCAGTGGATGAATAGATAAAGAAATGGGGGTATACAGGGCGCCTGGGTGGCTCAGTCGGTTTAGCGTCTTCCATCAGCTCAGGTCATGATCCCAGGGTCCTGGAATTGAGTCCCACATTGGGCTCCCTGCTCTGCGGGGAGCCTGCTTCTCCCTCATCGGCCTCTCCTCTCTCTGTCTCTCAAGAATAAATAAATAAAAAATCTTTAAAAAAAAAAAAGAAATGGTGGTATGTATATGCGTGTTTTTTTCAGGCTTAATAATGGAGATTTTGCCAATTGTGACAACATGAATTAACCTGGAGGATATTACCTTAAGTGAAATAAATCAGATACCAAAAGAAAAAGAATCACGTGTAATCTTACTTACATTATATGTGTAATGTAAAACAAAGTCAAATACGTAAAAATAGAGATTAGAATGGTGGTTGCCAGTGGCTAGGAGGTGAAGGAATGTGGAGATGTTGGTAAAAGGGCACAAAGTTGCAGTTATTAGGATAAGCCTAAAGATAGTGTGTGCAGAATGATGACACTAGTTAATAATTCTGTACTGAATAGCAGAAATGTGCTGAGAGACTAGATTTCACGTGCATTCACTCATTACACAAAAAAATGGTGATGGGAGGAAATGGTATGTTAATTAGCTTCATTGTAATTACTTCACTATGTATATGAATATCAAATCACCATGTTGTACACCTTAAATATACACAATTTTTATTTAAAAAATACTTGAGTGCACCTTTGACAGAGATGTTTGAGATCATCCCCTTTTTAGAGTAATAACCCTTGAGTGAATAATACATACAAAGACCAAAGTTAGGCATTAAGAAATAATGTCTTTGAAGATATTATTATTAAAAATCACACTGGTGAACTAGCACATCATCTCAGCAAATTCATTAGAGACTGTGTTTCATAGGTACAACACTGGAAAGGAGACATTTTTGTTTTCATTTGGTTTAATAAATTCTACATTAATTTATTCAAAATTAATGAGCTATTTGGGAAACAAAAGAAGAAAAGCTAATGTACATGTTCTAGTCTATCAGTAATTGCAAGAAATAAGTGAAAACTTAATCGCATAAGCAACTGCTTTTATGTTACCATATTAGCCTGAATTATTACTTTAATTGAAAGTTCAACTGGCAATTAGAAAACTATATTTTGTGAACTTGGTAAGTCACTTTACCTCTCTGAGCCTTGATATTCTGTTTAAAATGAAAGGAAATAAACCTAGGTCTTTAATTTCTATATGTACTATATAGACTCCTCAATAATTATGGTTAATACTTTGGAAGCCACAGTGGGGAGAGAGAGACAGAAAAGACAGAGGAATCTCCATCCAAACCTTAATTCAACTTAGCAAGTAAATCTGAATTTAATTATTAACAATAACTATTTCTATTTGTACTGTCTTTTCGATTTCTAAAGTTCTGTACCCTCCTGATACTGTTTTGGTTATTAGAGGTGTTTCATCCGAAACATCATGCAAAGTTAGATTCATATATTTTTTAGGATACCTAATGGATTTGGTTTCATGGTTTAGAAACCAGAGTAGGCTGTTTCCCGCCAAATTAAAGGCAAATAATAGTGTGCTGGGTTTATGTGCACACTCCAATAAAGTTAGTTGCCAATAAGAAAAACCAATAGAAATTAGCACAAAATTTTAAATATTCTCCCAAGAAAAAGACATTTTAAAAAGCCAGTATAAATGAATATCATAAATCATTCCTGTTGAGATTTTTTTAAGAGTAAAGTGTACTATTAACACCACACACACATGCACGCACCAGATTTATCTCTCTCTCTCTCTCTCTCTCTATATATATATATATATTTGAACATATACAATTCAAACATACAAAAAGGTTGAAATAATTTTACAGTGAACACATATACTCATCAACCAAATTCTACAATTACCATATTACTATACCTCAACTAACACATATCTACCCATTTACAGATTACTTAATCAAATCATCTTTTTCTTTGCTTTTTGGATGCATTTTAGAGTAAATTATTAAAATAATGCAGTTAAATACTTCAGTATTCATATTATTGACTGGTGTGTGATATGTATTGACAGTATTCTTTTTCCTTTTAGGTAAACTTTACAAAACTGAAAATTAAGTGAATATTTGCTGACCTTGTCAAATGCAAACACCTGTAGCAGATTATAGAGCATTACCATTACTCAAAAACAAAAAAAACAAAAACAAAATCTCTCAATCCCCCCAGTAATAACTAACATTTTGATTTTTTCCACTATAGATTTATCTCTGTTTGACGAAGAACTTTATATAGAGTCATACCTTATAATACTCTCTGTGTAAGTCTGTCTACAGTCAACATAATCTTTAGAGATTTATCTATGTAGTTTTGTGTATCAGTAATGTGTTCCCTTTGATCAATGATAGTATTTCATTGTATGACCATATCACTTTATAAAAAACGTATTCTTTTGTTGATGGATACCTGGGTAGGTTTTTACTTGGGGCTAAATGGATAAAATCATTACACAGATTTTTGTATAACTCTTTGTGTAAATCAATGTTTTAATTTCTCTTCAGCGAATACCTAAGAGTAGAATTGCTTTTGCTTAATGAGGTATATGTTTAATATTAAGAAATTTCCAGGCAATCTTCCAATGCAGTGTGTAACTGTATATTCCTACCAACAATGTATGAGAGTTTTAGCCATACCACATTCCTGGCAATTCGTGGTAACGATCAGTCATTTTAATGATAGATGTTTTTAGTGCTAACTTATTATGGATTTAATTTGTACTTTACTGATAATAAATGCTACAAAGTCTTTTTAAATGTGCTCATTAGCCATTTGTATATCTTCTTTTTTACTGTGCTTGTTCAAATGTTTGCTCAGTTTTTTATTCAATTGTCTTTTCATTAACATATTGTAATTCTTTGTATAGTTTGGATATCTGCCCTTTGTCACACTCTGGAATTACAAATTGTTACTGTTTCTCACCTGTGACTTATCTATTAATTTTCTTCACATTATATTTTAATGAGCATATATTTACTTTATAATGAAACCTGATTTATCATTTTTTTTTCTTTTCTGGTAATAAATTTCTGTGTCCTTTGGAAGAAACTTTTGACTACCAGAATCCATGAACATATGCACCCATATTTTCTTCAAAAGCTTTATGGCTTTAGTTGTTATGTTGAGATTTGTTTTCTATTTCAAAATAAGTTTCTGCATAAAGTGACGGCGAGGTCAAAGTTTGTTGATCCTTCCTTCCTTCCTTTTGTTTTTCCCCCATATGAACATCCACCCAATCCAGCAACACTTACAGAAAGGATCTATCTTCAACCCATTGGGTTTACTTTGAAATCCTTAGTGAAAATTCAAATAACAGAATAAGAGTGGGGCTATATCTGGAGTATTTTTTATTATGTTCTACTATTTATTGATTCTTTTTTTTTTTTTAAAGATTTTATTTATTTATTCGACAGAGATAGAGAATAGAGACAGCCCAGTGAGAGAGGGAACACAAGCAGGGGCAGTGGGAGAGGAAGAAGCAGGCTCCCAGCGGAGGAGCCTAATGTGGGGCTCGATCCCATAACGCCGGGATCACGCCCTGAGCCGAAGGCAGGCGCTTAACCGCTGTGCCACCCAGGCGCCCCTATTTATTGATTCTTATGCTAACGTAATTCTCAGATTAAATTTGCTTTATATTAGATCTTAAAATCATGTAACTTCAATTTCTCTAACTTTGTTTCTCCTCTTTGTTTATAAATTTATACAAAAATGGGATTTTTTAAAAGCCTGTGGGATCATAAAGAGAATGTCACTGAATCTAAACATCAATTTGGAAGAATTGGCATATTGACAATATTGTGTTTCTCAATCCATAACCATGGTATATCTCTTCACTCACTTTGGTTTTCTTTATTTTCACTTAGCCTTTTTTTTTCCCCTTTTCCTTCCTTCCTCCCTACTTTCCTTCCTTCCTTCCTTCCTTCCTTCCTTCCTTCCTTCCTTCCTTTCCTTTTGACTAGAGAGCTTCATATGTTCCTCAAATTTATTTAAATTTTATGATATTTCAAGTAGAAATCCTTATTTTTGAGCTTATTTTCTGATTACTGACAGAATACAACATGCATTAATTATATACATTAAATTGTAACAGAATTTTGCTAAATTTAATTGTGAATTCTAATGTTTTTGTCAATATCTTAACATACTCTGTATAATCAATCATGTCAAAAGCAAATAGAAACAGTTTTGTATTTTCTTTTCACATCTTTTATGTCATTGAATTCAATATCATACTTTATTTCAATCACTAAGGCTATTGTATTCTAAATGCTGAACAGAAGTGGAATAGTAGGCACCCAGTATTTTTCCTTATTTTGTCATAAAAGCATTTTACATTTCATCATTAAATATGGTATATCTGGAGAGGTTCCAAGATGGCGGGGGAGCAGGAAAAGTTCGTCTGGTCCCAGGAATTCAGCTAGAGAGCTACCAAGCCATTCTGAATACCTATGAACACAACTGGAGAACAAAGAAAAGAGTAGCAGAAACTCTATGAACAGAAAAGAGACCACTTTCTGCAAGGAGGAGAAAAGATGGTGGAGGAGTAGGAGACCCTTTCTCAGCTGGTCCCAAGTCGAGCTGGATATCTACCAGACCATCCTGAAAACCCACAGACGGAATCAGCCTGAGACAGAGGAAGGTACATCTGGATCTCTGCAAATGAACATCTCCAGCGCTGAATATTGAGGTACCAAATGGGGAGCCATGAATCCGCGCACAGAAATTGGAAGATAAATGGAAGGGAGAGGGAGCCAGGAAGCAGTAGCCATTTGCACTGGGGAGCGGGCCAGACTCGTGGACCAGCAGGACAGAGCAGACTGAGACCATGAGCCTGGGAACGTGCGGGCAACCAGACCGAAAACCGGAGCTCGGGAGCTCTCACTGGAACTGGACTAAAACCGGGAGCTCAGGAGCGCGCGCGTGTCCAAACTGAAAATGAGAGCTACGGAGCGTGCACTCAAACTAGACTGAAACCGGGAGCTCAGGAACACGTGCGACCTCACAGAAAACTGACACTCCAGAGCGTACACAAACCTTACTGAAACAGGGAGCTCGGGAGCATGCCCAGGAACCGGGGGTGACTGGCAGTGTTAGAAGCACAAAGGACAGAGACATGCAGGCCCTGGAAGTGAGGGCTGGGAAACCGGCCGTGGGGTGCACATCCCAGGACCTGCAGGGCTTTTAGCAGTACCAACAGAAACAGAGTTAAAGTGGCCAAGAGAGCTCAGTGGAGAGCGGACTGCAATCTCTCTGTTCTGAGACAGAGGCTAGGATACAGCCACTGCTGCTCTGACCCTCAGAAGAGGCACAGAATACCACCAGGGAAAGCCACCAGAGAACAAAAGCGCGGAAATACTGGCTCACATTGTGCCCATCCCCATCCCCCCTCATACGGGACAGGGCAACTCTGCCCAAACAGAGTTGTCTGAACATTAGCGCGGCAGATCCCACCCCTAGAAGGCAGGCTGAAAAATCAAGAAGCCCACATCCCTAAGGTCCCTATAAAACAAGTGCACACTGCCTGTGACCTGGTCAATAATTTGGGCTCTAGGCATCCCCGCAACCTCTCCTCATAAGAATGACGAGGAGGAGAAATCCCCCCCAGCAAAGAAAAGATAATGAGTCTGTGGCCTCTGCCACAAAACTGATGGATATGGATATAACCAAATTGTCAGAAATGGAGTTCACAGTAACAATGGTCAAGATGATGTGTAGGCTTGAAAAAATATTAACGAAAATATTACCAAGAATATAGAATCTCTAAGGGCAGAAATGAGAGCGAGTCTGGGCAAATTAAAAATGCTATGAATCAAATGCAGTCTAAACTAGACACTCTGACAGCCAGGGTAAATGAGACAGAAGAACGAATTAGTGAATTGGAGGATGGGATGGTAGAAGAGAAAGGTAAAACAAACTTGGCTCAAAAAATCCAATCTCAAGAATGTAAATTACGGGAGATTACTGACTCAATGAAATGTTCCAATGTCAGAATCATCGGTATCCCCAAGGGGGTAGAGAAAGACAGAGGTCTAGAAGAGATATTTGAACAAATTGTAGCTGAGAACTTCCCTAATCTGGCAAAGGAAAGAAGCATCCATGTCCAAGAAGCAGAGAGGACCCCTCCCAAGGTCAATGAGAACAGACCTACACCACGTCACGTCATAGTGCAATTTGCAAATATTAGATCCAAGTATACAGTATTGAAAGTGGCCAGGGGGAAGGAAATCCTTACATACAGAGAGTAAAATATCAGAATAACGTCAGACCTGTCTACAGAGACCTGGCAGGCTAGGAAGGGTTGGCAGGGTATTTTCAAAGCTCTATCTGAGAAGAACATGCAGCCAAGGATCCTTTATCCAGCGAGGCTGTCATTCAGAATTGATGGAGAGATAAGGACTTTCCAGGATAGGCAGAAACTGAATGAATTTGTAACCAGCCAACCAGTCCTACATGAGATATTAAGGGGGTTCTATAAAAGACCCTTGGGGCCTTTTTAGGCCCCAAGAGTGATACAGAACAGAAGTTACAATCTGTAGAAACAAAGACTTCACAGGCACCAGGACATCATTAAAATCATATCTCTCAATAATCACTCTCCATGTGAATGGCCTAAATGCTCCCATAAAACACCACAGGGTTGCATTTTGGATAAAAAGACATGACCCATCCATTTGCTGTCTACAAGAGACTCATTGAACCTAAAGATACATCCAGACTGAAAGTGAAGGGATGGAAAACCATTTTTCATGTCGATGGACCTCAAAAGAAAGCTAGGGTAGCAATTCTCATATCAGACAGATTAGATTTTGAACTAAAGACTCTAGCTAGAGATACAGAAGGACACTGTATCATTCTTAAAGGATGTATCCAACAAGTGGATATGACAATTATAAATATCTGTGCCCCCAACAGGGGGGTAGCTAGATACACAAGCCAACTCTTAACCAAAATAAAGAGACATATAGAAAATAATGCATTAATAGTAGGGGACCTCAACACTCCACTCAGAGCAATAGACAGATCACCGAAGCAGAAAATTAACAAAGAAACAAGAGCTTTGAATGACATACTGGACCAGATGGACCTCATAGATATATATAGAACTATACCCAACACAACAGAATACTCATTCTATGCGAATGCACATGGAACTTTCTCCAGAATAAACCATAAACTGAGTCACAAACAGGTCTCAAATGATATCAAAGGACTGAGATTATTCCCTGCATATTCTCAGACCACAATGCTTTGAAACTGGAACTCAATCACAAGAAAAAAATTTGGAAGAAACTCAAACAGTTGGAAACTAAGAGCCATCCTGCTCAAGAATGATTGGGTAAACCAGGAAATCAAAAATCAGTTTAAACAATTTCTGGAGACCAATGAGAATGAAAACACATCGGTCCAAAACCTATGGGACACTGCAAAGAAGGTCCTAAGGGGAGAATACATACCATCCAAGCCTCACTCAGAAGAATAGAAAAATTTAAAATGCAGTTTTTATATTCTCACCTCAAGAAGCTGGAACTGGAACAAAAGAACAGGCCTAACCCAAGAACGAGAAGGCAGGTGATCAAGATTAGAGCAGAGATCAATGAATTAGAAACCGGAGCACAGTAGAGCAGATCAACAGAACTAGAAGCTGGTTCTTTGAAAGAATAAATAAGATCGAT
>NC_048229.1:60464237-60465386 GCF_002007445.2 Ailuropoda melanoleuca
AAGCCTTTTCAAAAAATAGAAACAGAAGGAAAACCACCAAACTCATTCTATGAGGGCAGTATTACCTTGATCCCCAAACCAGGCAAAGACCCCCTCAAAAAGGATAATTACAGATGGATTTCCCTGATGAATATGGACGCCAAAATTCTCATCAAGATCCTAGCTAATAGGATCCAACAGTATATTAAAAGGATTATCCATCAAGACCAAGTGGGATTCATCCCTGGGATGCAAGGGTGGTTCAACATTCGCAAATCAATCAGCGTGACAGATCATATGAAGAAGAAAGAGTCAAGAACCATATGATCCTCTCAATAGATGCAGAAAAAGCATTTGATAAAACACAGCATCTTTCCTGATTAAAACACTTCAGAGTGTGGGGATAGAGGGCACATTCCTCAATTTCATTAAACCATCTATGAAAAGCCTACAGTGAATATCATTCTCAATGGGGAAAAGCTGAAGGCCTTTCCCTAAAGATCAGGACAACGACGAGGATGCCCACTCTTGCCATTATTATTCAACATAGTATTAGAAGTCCTTGCAACAGCAATCAGACAACAAAAAGGGATAAAAGGTATCCAAATTGGCAAAGAGGAAGTCAAACTGTCTTTCTTCGCAGATGACATGACACTCTATATGAAAAACCCAAAAGATTCCACCCCCAAATTACTAGAACTTATAGAGCAATTCAGTAATGTGGTGGGGTACAAAATTAATGCTCAGAAATCAGTTGCATATAAAAATAGGAACAATGAGACTGAAGAAAGAGAAATTAGGGAATCGATTCCATTTACAATAGCACCAAAAATCATACGTTATCTCAGAATTAACTTAACCAGAGACTTAAAGGACTTATATTCTAGAAACTACAAATCAATCTTGAAAGACACTGAAGAAGACACAAAAAGATGGAAAAAGATTCCATGCTCATGGATTGNGTCCATGCTCATGGATTGGAAGAATAAACATAGTTAAAATGTCCATGCTAGCCAGAGCAATTTACACTTTCATTGCTATCCCGATCAAAATACCGAGGACATTTTTCAAAGAACTGGAACAAATAGTCCTTAAATTTGTATGGAACCAGAAAAGGCCCTGAATCGCCAAGGAATTGTTGAAAAGGAAAAACAAAGCTGGGGGCATCAC
>NC_048229.1:60465533-60482126 GCF_002007445.2 Ailuropoda melanoleuca
TCTTTGGGCAACTAATCTTTGATAAAGCAGGAAAAAACATCCAGTGGAAAAAAGACAGTCTCTTCAATAAATGGTGCTGGGAAAATTGGACAGCTATATGCAAAAGAATGAAACTTGACCACTCTCTCACACCAAACACAAAGATAAACTCCAAATGGATGAAAGACCCTGATATGAGACAGGAATCCATCAAAATCCTAGAGGAGAACATAGGCAGCAACCTCTTTGACATCGGCCACAGCAACTTTTATCATTACACATCTCCAAAGGCAAGAGAAACAAAAGGAAAAATGAACTTGTGGGACTTTATCAAGATAAAAAGCTTCTGCACAGCCAAGGAAACAGTCAAAAAAACTAAGAGGCAGCCCACGGAATGGGAGATATTTGCAAATGACACTGAAGATAAAAGACTAGTATCCACGATCTACAAGAACTTCTCAAACTCAATACACGTGAAACAAATAATCAAATCAAAAAAATGGGCAAGATATGAACAGACACTTTTCCAATAAAGACATACAAATGGCTAACAGACACATGAAAAAATGTTCAATATCATTAGCCATCAGGGAAATGCAAATCAAACCACCTTGAGATACCACCTTACACAAGTTAGAATGGCAAAAATTGACAACAAATGTTGGAGAGGATGTGGAGAAAGGGGATCCCTCTTACACTGTTGGTGGGAATGCAAGTTGGTGCAGCACAGTGTGGAGGTCCCTTAAAAAGTTAAAAATTGAGCTACCCTATGATCCAGCCATTGCACTCCTGGGCATTTACCCCAAAGATACAGACATAGTGAAGAGAAGGGCCATATGCACCCCAATGTTCATAGCAGCATTGTCCACAATAGCTAAATCGTGGAAGGAGCCGAGATGCTCTTCAGCAGATGACTGGATTAAGAAGATGTGGTCCATATATACAATGGAATATTACTCAGCCACCAGAAAGGCTGATTACCCAACATTTGCAGCAACATGGATGGGACTGGAGGAGATTATGCTAAGTGAAATAAGTCAAGCAGAGAAAGACAATTGTCATATAGTTTCACTCATTTATGGAACATAAGAAATAGCAGGAAGATTGGTAGGAGAAGGAAGGGACTAATGAAGGGGGGGAAACAGAAGAGGGAATGAACCATGAGAGACTGTAGAATCTGGGAAACAAACTGATGGCTCCAGATGGGAGGCGATGGGGGATTGGGATAGGCCGGTGATGAGTATTAAGGAGGGCACATATTTCTTGGTGCACTGGGTGTTATATGGAAATAATGAATCATGGAACATTGCGTCGAGAACTTGGAATGTACTATAGGGTGACTGATATAACAAAATAAAAAAAGGAACTTTGGGAAAAGAATGCCAGAAAAATGGCATAAAGGAGTAAAGAATTTGGGTTGGGGCAAAATGAAACTGTGAAAAGAAGAAATTAAGGGAATAAAAATCTAGCTGAAAATATTTGGAACAGGTAAAAAAATGAATAAATAAAATAAATAAATATGGTATATCCATAGAATTATTGTAAATGTTCCTTATCAAATTGAGAGTGTTTTCTTCAATTCCATAATTGCTGATTTTCTTTGATGACTTATTAGTTTTATCATAAATGGGTGTGTTTTTAAATGATTTTTTCTGTATCTATTGAAATAATCATATGTTTGTCTCCCTTTTTCTATTGTAGTGAATTTGAGTGAATCTTTTGAATGTTAAATTATCCTTGTGTTTTCATTTTTTAATTGAATTATAAGGCATACCATACAGCTCATTCTTTTTAAGTGTAAAAGAATGTTTTTTAGTATATCCACATAGATGTAAAATCGTCACCATCATTTAATTTCAGAATATTTTCAATGCCCTAAAAAGAAATCCTGTACATGGGGCACCTGGTTGGCTCAGTCGTTAAGTGTGTGCCTTCGGCTCAGGTCATGATCCCATGGTCCTGGGATGGAGCCCTGCGTCAGGCTCCTTGCTCAGCAGGAAGCCTGTTTCTCCCTTTCCTTCTGCTTGTGTTCCCTCTCTCTCTGTCAAATAAACAAAATCTCGAAAGAAAGAAAGAAAGAAAGAAAGAAAGAAAGAAAGAAAGAAAGAAAAATAAATAAATCCTGTACCCATTAGCAGTCACTCCTCATTTTTTCCTTCCTCATATCACTGGCAAGCACTTATCTACTGTCTGGCTCTACAAGCTTGCATATTGTGGACATTTCATAAGAGTGGAATCATATACTATGTAGTCTTTTGTGCTTCTTTCACTTAGCATACTATTTTTTTTCCAATATTGGATAAATCGTATTTTGTATACCCACCGATCAATTTGGGTTGTTTCTAAATTTGGGGTGTTACGAATAATGCTTCTATGAACATCCATGTACAAGTTTTGTATGAATATGTTTGCTGTTTTTTTTTCTTTAATTCTGTTGTAAATATACCCAGGAGTGTATATTCTGTGTCATATTTTAACTTTATGTTTAACTTTTGAAAAATCAACAAACTATTTTCCAAAGTGGGTGTATCATTTTACTTTTCCACCAGACATTTTTGAGGGTTTCAATTTTTCCACATCCTCAGCAAAACTTATTATTGCCCATCATTTTTTTAATTATAACCATCCCATCCAATTATTGGACACAGAGTACTGTCTCATTGTGGTTTTGATTTACATTTTCCTAATGTCTAATGATACTGAATATTTTTTCATGTGCTTATTTGCTACTGGTGTATCTACTTTAGAAAAATATCTATTCAGATATTTTTCCCCATTCTTGAGTCATTTATCCTTTTAGAGTTAAGTGGGTAGGCATTGTTTATAAATTCTGAATAAAATTATTATATACATTATTTCAAAATATTCTAATTTGGCGGGTTGTCTTTAGTTTTTATTTTTAGCTTTAGAATGACATATATGTTTCTATTCATTAACTTAAAAATAATTTATTATTTAGAGCAATTTTAGGTTGAGAGAAACAGTAAGCAGGAAGTACAGAGAGTTCTCCTATGCTCCTTTTGTTACTGAACAGAGTTTTCCCTATTAATGTCTAGTATTGGTGTAGTACATTTGTTACAATTGATGAAACAATATTGAAGCATCATTGTTTCCTACGGTACACAGTTTACCTTAGGGTTCACTTTGTATTGTGCAAGTTTATGGGTTTTGACAAATGCATAATGTCATATATCCACTATTACAGAATCATATGTAATAGTATAACTGATTTAAACATCCCCTCTCCTCCACCTATTTATCCTTCTCTCTTTTCTCCACCTCTGATCGACTGGCAAATGCTATCTTTTTCTGTTTCCTTAACTTTGTTGTTGTTTGTTTGTTTTCAGAACGTCATATAATTAGAATTACATAGCATGTAGACTTTTCAGACTGGACTCTCCCACTTAGCAATATGTATTAAGTTTCTTCCATGTTTTTTCATGGCTTAGTAGCTCATTTCTTTTTATCTATGAATAATAGTCCATTATACAGATGTATCCCAGTTTTTTTTTTTTTTAATCTGTTTAACTACTGAAGAATCTTGGTTTTGTCCAAACTTTGGCAATTATGAATAAAGTTGCTACAAGTACTCATGTGCAGGTTTTTGCATGTACATAAGTTTTCAACTCTTTTGGGTAAATATCTAAGAGTATGAATCACATGCTAAGACCATGTTTAGCTTTATAAAGGTGGGTTGTTTTTTCACATTTTTAATAGTGTGTTTTGAGGCACCCAAGTTTTTAATTTGGTGAAGTTCAAATTATCTATTATCTTCTATTGTTGCTTGCACTTTTGATTTAATATCTAAAAAATCATTACATGCTCTTATGTCACAAAGATTTATACCTATGTTTTCTTATAAGAGACTTAAAGTTTTGGCTTTTAAATTTAGGTCTTTAATTGATTTTGAGATAATTCTTGCTTCAAAAACCACTTCACCAAAAATTTGTCAGTATAGGGTTTGATTTTGTGAATGTTTTGTTTTGGAGACCCTGGATCCTATTATATTCCTCCAAAGAATGTTCTGTGTGTTTGTTTTACTTATTTAAGAGGTAATTTATTTGGTTGAATTAGAACTGCAAACCCCCTAGGATGTCACTTCAAATACTAGGTCAGTTCCTTAATCTAGCTGTGCTACCTGAAAGCTACCTCACGTATGCAGTCTTCAGAGATCAACCAGAGATACTTGGTAGGAGTGGTTTATACACAAAAATTTGTTCCCCCACCACTGACTTGCTTCTTTCAAGGATTGCCTTCTCCCAGTTTCAGCTGTTACAGTTGTCTCAAACTTGTGTTCTCTGGTATTTCAGGCCAGACAGACAGTTGATTTTCTATGCTAGCCTCTCCATGCAGAACTAATTTCAGTCTGCCCTCAGGCTAAATCTCATTTTAAAAAGGAAACTTCCTCCAATTACTTCCTATCCCAAGTGTTGAGTGCCCTCTAAAATGTGCCAGTATTGTTTTCCTCTCAAGTACCTTCAGTTGTTTTGGTATTTTTGTTCAGTTTATTGTTGCTTAAGTACAGTATTGGTTTTGTAGATGCTTTACTGGCTACATCAGAGGTGGAATTTTCACACACAAATTAAAGTTCTCAATAAAGTTTGTTATTCTTAAACTCCTTCAACTAATTCTGCCTTTTTTTGCTGGGTTCTGTGGGTATTAAATCTCTCGTCTTGAGTTCTGCCTGTATTTAGTCTTAGTTAAATTTCCTTAAAACATGCTGCTATGTAAATTTTCTTCCAAGTAATCCATTCATTGACAGAGTCATTCATTCAAGGAATTTATATTGATGATAATATTTTCTTTGAGAGTAGACCTTTTGTATTCTTATTTAACTCTGAGTGCTCGAAAGTATAGCTGAAGCTTCCCTCGTGACTTCAAATTTCTGAGAGCCAAATTCTCTCTACAATAACAGCAAATTAAAAGTGAATAAGATAATAATTTTCATAATAAAAATTTTTATGATTTGAGAGAGACAGAAAGTGAAAAGTAGAGTACTTTCTTGGGATTGCAAATGCTGATAAATCTTAGCTGTCTGCATTATTATAACTTTTTATTTGTATCACAGTCACATATTCTTTTAAGCATGGCAAAGGATTTATATTGCATTTTATGTGGCCTTTACAACCACAACCCTGCCTTTCCACCCACCATCAATTTAGAAACCATTTAAATATGGAGTGTCCATATTTGATAACTGTCTAACTTAACAGCAGATATTTAATTTAATGAGTCAACACATAGCTGCATGTTCTTTAAGAAACGCCTGAATTAGATGAAAGGAGACCCTGTATAATGGTATGCAGCCCATAATTATGCATTGAGGAACTCCTATCAAATTGCACTCTTGTTAGGAAACTATCTTATCTTTTGACAAATCTAGAAGAGGATTCCATCCTTTCAAATGGCCAGACCTAGAACAAAACTCTTTCCCATAGTACTGAGATGAGAGCAGCAGTCTGCATTTTATAGAACAGGGAAAGGGAGATGTTCCTAGAGGGAAAAAAAAGCAGAACAAAGGCTCAGTTTTCACTGGATGTGACACCATTGCAAAGATCTTTGTAAATTCACACAAAAGCAACCAAAGCTAATGAAATACAGTTTGACCCTTGAACAACCCAGGAGTTAGTGGTGTGAACCCATGCATAATATAAAATTACATATAATTTTTCACATCTCAAATGTTAACTACTAATCACCTATTGTTGACTGAAGTCTTATCAATAACATAAACAGTTGATTAACCTATATTTTGTATGTTATATGTATTATATACTGTATACTTACAGTAAGGTAAGCTAGAGTGAATAAAATGTTATGAAGAAAGTAATAAAGAAGTGAAAAATACATTTATAGTACTGCCGTAGTTACCAAAAAAAAAAAGGGTATAGCTTGGCCTGCACAGTTGAAATCTACGTGGTCCAAGCATCAAATGTAGTAGACACAACATTTGATTTTAAGGTCTAAAATTCAGAAACGAGAGGAAAGAATGACAGTCTTCTATACATGAACATAAAAACATTCAGGTGGAAAAGGAGGGAAAGATAAAAAGCTTTTGCAAAGCAAAGGAAACAGTCAACAAAACCAAAAGACAACTGACAGAATGGGAACAGATATTTGCAAATGACATATCAGATAAAGGGCTAGTATCCAAAATCTATAAAGAACTTATCAAACTCAACACCCAAAAAACAAATAATCCAATCAAAAAATGGGCAGAAGACATGAACAGACATTTCTCCAAAGAAGACACACAAATGGCCAACAGACACATGAAAAAGTGCTCCACATCACTTGGCATCAGGGAAATACAAATCAAAACCACAATGAGATACCACCTCACACCAGTCAGAATGGCTAAAATTAACAAGTCAGGAAACAACAAATTGTTGGCTAGGATGCAGAGAAAGGGGAAACCTCTTACATTGCTAATGGGAATACTAACTGGTACAGCCAATGTGGCAAACAGAATGGAGGTTCCTCAAAAAGTTGAAAATAGAGCTATCCTATGACCCAGGAATTGTACTACTAGGTATTTACTCCAAAGATACAAATGTAGTGATCCAAAGGGGAATCTGAACCCCCATGTTTATAGCAGCAGCATCAACAATAGCCAAACTATAGAAAGACCCCAGATGCCCACCAATAGATGAAAGGATAAAGAACATGTGGTGTGTATACACACAAACTCACACACACATACATACATACAATGGAGTATTACACAGCCATCAAAATTGAAATCTTGCCCTTTGCAATGATGTGGATGGAGCTAGAGGGTATTATGATGCTAAGCGAAATAAGTCAATCAGAGAAAGACAATTATTATATGATCTTACTGATATGTGGAATTTCAGAAATAAGTCAGAGAATCATCAGGGAAGAGAGGAAAAAAGGAAACAAGATGAACCCAGAGAGGGAGACAAACCATGAGAGATTCTTAATCTCAGGAAACAAACTGAGGGTTGCTGGAGGGGAGGGGGGAGTGGGGTGACTGGGTGATGGACATTGGGGAGGGTATGTGTTGTGGTGAGTGCTGTGTGTTGTATAAAAATTATGAATCACAGACCTGTACCCCAGCAACAAATAATGCATTATATATTAATAATTTAAAAAAAAAGAAAAATGTATGAAACGTTCAAGGATGAAAGAGGTTAATCTACGCAATGAGAGAACGACTTCAGTTAGCCATACTTGCTAAGAATTTCACAAAATTACTTAGCCAGTTGTTGAGCTGACACCAAAACTGTACAATAAATTACCTGCAATTGTTCTTCTGTGTATGCATATGTCCATTCACAGACATAAGTTTATCAAGCTTATGGTTTTGTTACCCAAATATAGTCTGTAGCTGAGAAGTGAATTCAGTCTTCCTCAAAACAAACAAACAAACGACACACACACACACACACACACACACACACACACACACACACACAAAAGAGTGTTTGCTGATTTAGGACACCCTGAGTTAAACAGTAGTAAAACTCAATTTCCCAACTATGTATCACACGCTAGTGCCATATCTGACACTTCTCTCACATGCACATGCACATGGGTACACACAGAGTGCTGTGACAATTAATAATTCTCTTTGAGAAATGCTACATTTTTTATCTTCCTCTCACAGATTTGTAATGTTGAAGAACATATGAAAAGCTTTTGCATCAAGGAAAGTTGTTAAAAGTTGTCTGCCTGTATTCCTCCCTTCCTTCCTTCCTCTCCTCCCTTCCTCTCCTCCCTCCCCCCTCCCCCCGTTCCTGTCCTTTCTTCCTTTCATACCTTTCCCTTCCCACCAAAATAACATTTATTAACATAAAAACAACCTCTGGGACACTTTTTAGGAGCACAGATACAAAAACACTGAAATAGATATAAATCTAAAAGTAATGTAGTCTAGCTGACTATCCTGTCCAAAACCCCAATGCTCAAAATAAGCCAGGTAAACATCTGGTAATGATCAGCATATTGATCCAGAGACTTAAGGTGATGTATCCAAATAAGCACATTTCTTGACCATTATGGAAGAGCCAAAAAATAATTTGAATACTTAATGTGAACCCTCAGAAAATTAAATAGGGAATTCCATATGAGGCAAAAATATGTCCTCAAAACTCCTTTCTGCTTATCTATCTCTGCAAGTCCAATTTATGGACCAAGACAGCTGTCCTTAATCATTTTTCCACCACCCAGTCACACCCCCATCTCTTCTTGCCTATGCAGAATTACTATATGTCTCCCTAAAAAGTTTGTGTTCTGTGTGTGTGCTCACCTCACAACTCTTTTCCAACTTTCCCAGATAGACTCCTTCTCATTCTCTCCCTGTGTATGTAAACATATATATATATGAACTTGTTTCTGGAAGCCTGTTCTTGGCTGTTTTCTCCCTTCTAGAGCCACTTGGCTGTGAGAGGAAAGGCAGGGTAGGGAGGGTAGGGAGGGTAGGGAGAAGCTGTGACAATTCAGATATGTTCTCTTAATACAGCCTTCAAACCTTTGTTTAAACATTATGAATTATGACTTAGAATGTTGTTTCAATTAGTGTTACAATGGGTAAAGCATGCTGATTATTTAAAAAATTGTTTTATTTGACAAGTTTTTATTTACTATTTTTTTTTAATTTTTTTTTATTTTTAAAGATTTTATTTATTTATTTGACAAAGAGAGACAGCCAGTGGGAGTGGGAGAAGAAGAAGCAGGCTCCCAGCTGAGGAGCCTGATGTGGGGCTCGATCCAAGGCCACCAGGACCATGCCCTGAGCCAAAGGCAGATGCTTAATGACAGAGCTGCCCAGGGGCCCCTATTTACTATTTATTTGATAGAGAGAGAGAGAGAGGGAGAGCACAAGTACAGAGAGCAGCAGGCAGAGGGAGAGGGAGGAGCAGACTCCCCACTGAGAACAGAGCCTGATGTGGGGGTTGATCCCAGGACCCTGGGATCATGACCTGAGCTGAAGGCAAACACTTAACTGACTGAGCTACTCAGGTACCCCTAAAAAAATCATTTCAAAGAGAAATAAAAAGAATCCAAATAATTAGTGTCATAGATCTAGCTGAAAGGTAAAGTCCTCTGAAGTAAGAAAATACACATCTTATCCACCTGAAACTACCTAAGCATCCGCTACAGAGAGAACAGATTGGTTTGAATAACTTAGGTCCAAGGAACCCTAATGGATTTGGTACTGATACACATCTTTTCAACAAATGATCTCATGCTGGTGGTCAAGAGTTCCAAATCATAGGCCACCGTGATCTCTAATCATTTTGATTCTCAAACAATAGCTGAAAGTCAAGAGCTAGCAAGGTAGAGGTTGCCTTTATTGGGTAGTGTGAATTTCCTCTGAACTCTTTGTAAAAATCCATATTTTTCCCAGGGTGAAATATCTTTTGATTATGTTTGAGGGTGATGATTTTAGCTTTCAGAACTGATACAATATTCTTCCCAATGTTGTTGAAAGCATGCGGATTCTTTATATCTCATCATTGGTTCATGCAATAATATCTTCTACTTTATAAAAAAACATATTGAGGGTGTGTGTGTGTGTGTACATGCATGTGCATACATGCTTGTTTATTTAAAGATATGTCTGTTTATTTAAGGATGTGATTGGTGGCTTTGCTTGGTGCCACTTGATTTCATGGAGTTTTCATTTCTGTAGGTTCTATACTTTGGCATTGGCAAAGGGTAAGCGTAATCCATATATCAGAACTTGGCCCATCCTTACATTATCTTCTTTTGCTAAGTCTTCTTCCCTTCCCTTCTTAAGTCTCAGTGCAAATTTGTGATACCCCAAATTAAGAAAAAAATATCAGATGCAGAGTGATGGTACTTCAAGAAAGTTATATTTATTGTGATGCCATAAATCAAGGCTCTGTTCATTTTTGGAGATACTTTTAAAAATTGTTTCCTTATCTTTAAAGCATAAAAATTAAAATAGCAAATTACTAGTACCATATGGAATTATCTGCCAGAAATAACTCACATCATGCCAATTCATCTCTAATATCCAATCTGCTTTCTATGATTCTTATGGGCCTCTAGTGACTCTCACGATTGTATAAGAGAAGAAAGGTCATAAAAGAATGAGGCTGTTATGCTGTGTTTGGGAGGCAGGGGGCTATAAATAAGTAAGATGTCCTAAACTGAAGATAATTCTTTTTGAGAAATAAAATTTATGCATATAAAAGACATAAATCCATATTTTAAGAGGTAGAATATCACAATTTTGATGACACCAGGTTTTAAAACCAATGTGCCTGGCTTAAAAACCCTATGATGCCTTCTGCAAGGCATGCAACCTCAGGCAACTTATGGACACTGTCAGTGCCTAGGATTTTTCATGTGTGAAATGAGGGTAATATGAAAATCAATTATTGTTTTGCAAGGAGGAAAGTGATACAATTGTGTGCACACACTATAAATATTGCCTGAACATAGTATGCACTATCTAAGTGTTAACTGTTGTCATTGTTCTTTCTGTTGTTATTAGTAACGTAGGGAGTTTTTTTGTATTGCATAGCCTATTCCAGGATTTTTGTAGGTTAAAAAAAAATCACCATATACACCAAAAATCCCTGATGGAACATGGGCGTAACCTCTGTGTGGATGTGAAGAAAATCTACTGCCCGTGCACATTGACTGACCTTCAAACTTATGCTTTTCCTCTCACTTATAACCTAGATAATATAAATAATTCAGAATCATCAATAAAATACATTGGATTTCATATGTTAAAATAGCCCTTAAACCTCCTTAATCTTGAACCATCCTCTGAATACATTTTTGCCAAAAATTTTTCACAATCGAATGTGTTGAAACATGTATCATTTAAAATTCTACTAAATCTTGACCTTCAATACTTGCATAACATTAACCTTTGAATAGCACATTACAGAGACATCTGGAAGCATGAAACAGTAATATTCACTCAAAAGTATGAATTGTGTAGTATATAACATATCTTGGAAGAACTAAAATTGCTAAAAGCTACAATATTTAATTATGCATGACCTGAATACTTTCGGAACAAATTTAATGTGTTCAAATAAGCACTGTTTCAAAGAGTACTTTGGGACAGAAATGTAAACTGACATCCCCTTTTGTGACTTATTTTCTTACTCTATAGAACTTTACTTCTAAAAAGGAACATGAGAAAGATCCACTTAGTAGGTCACTGTTATTAGGAAAAAATGCAAATGAACAACTAAACTTCATTGCACAAATCAAGCTGCCTACTCTCCTGGGCATTATTCAGTGCTTGGTTTAATATTTTCCTAACATTTTAAGAGTTTTTCCGATTAAATATTAATACTTTTCTCAAAGAGAAAGAGAGATTTATTATCCTAAAGAGATGGTAAAAAGGAGGGATAGTGATCTGTGTCAGCAGTTAGAATGAGGAACTGAAGAGAAAGCTTCATTAAGGAAAACATGCTGAGCCTACTTTCTCTAATACACCAAAAAGTCACATGTAGGAGCTCGTGTTTAACTGTATGATGGAATTAAATACAAAATCTATATAGTTTCCAAATGACTGACTATATTGAGCAAGAAAGTCCTCGAATATAATATCAAATCACTAGAACTTGTGTGAGATACTACAATGTCCAACTGTTTAGTCTATATTTAAAAAATAAACACATATACACACAAACAAAAAACTTCAGACTTAGGTATCTTCACTTCTCAACTTTCCTGCCTATACAGAGTGCCCACATGAGAACCCTAATCTCACATTAATACTGTGTTCAATTCCATGGTCCACTCTGCAGTAGGAACTGAAGCAGTAGAATTCCATAGGTTGGGAAATCTCAGCTAGTTCTCTTCTGGGGAAATGTTGAAATGAGCTGCCTTGACCAAAGTCACATCCCATTCCTGAGGGTACCCTCCATCAATTAACTGGTCTATGTGGGGTATAAAGACCTGGTCCCCTGGCTCTGATTCAAGAATCTCTGAAAATCTTCCAGCTCTAGAGTGGTCCATTTAAAATGGCAGAAACATGGTATGACTGCATCACAGCGCAACATCTCCCTTTGTTTAATCCTACTTTATTTACTTCTTCAATAATGCTAATCCTGAGAGCACGCCCCAATAAACTTATTGCACTAAAATAGCCATGTAGGAGTTGGGTTCTTAGCGAATACAAATGTATGATATTTATCATTCTTCTTGCCTCATTTTGTAACTGAGACAATGAAGCTCTTATTTAAGGTAGCTGTAACTTTCCTCTGTCTATCCTGTCTGAATGCACACAGTGTGCCTCTCTGCCTTGTCTCTTTCTGTGGCTTCCTAAGATATCTCATGTTGAGTTGCTGTGCAGCTGCAGTTTATGTAAAGATAGGATACACTACTCTGCATAACAAAGAATCCTCAAATCTATGTCTCTTAAGAGTATAACATTGAATTGCACTATTACACAGTACTTTTTTTTTTCCCCCAGAATGGGAATATGCTCTCTTGTCATTCTCAACTGTTTATTTAAGTATCTGGACTGCCTCCATCTCGTACTTGGGCATTCTATAACACAGAACTTCCAAAGTTACCAAGACAAAGAAAGAAAGATGCAAGATTCCTTGAAACAGTCTTTTGCCCCATAGTGACTGGTACTATTTCAGATTACAGTATGTAATTCAGAACTGGTTGCATGGCCCCAATCCAGCTGCATGGGAAGGTGGAAAATGCACATTGATAACTAGTGAGCCGTGAACAAGTATAAAATCTCTACCCAGCAGCTACATAATACCGTCTAGCCACACGAGTCCTAGTAAAGTTAGGATCTGTTTCTCAGTGACATATTAGGTGAAGCACCCCAAATGTAGCCTTTAAATGGTAAAATTTTCTTATTTTTCTTACAAATAAAAATAACATGTTATTTATAAAAATAAGTAGAATGAATAGTATCTGTGAACTTCAGTATCTTCATCTGTCAAACAATAAAATATAAGGCCTGTCAATCAGCTAGAACTTCGACACATATCTTTAAAAAAATTAGTCTTCATTATTTTAGTTAGAATTCCTACTTTTTTTTAATCTAAGAGAATATTTTCTTCTTCTATTATTTTTAATACCCTAACCTAGGTGAAGATGTAAAGGACAAACCTTGACAGAGTACCATAGAATGAGGCTCAAAACACGATCTGAAAAAAAGTAACTTATAAATATATATAGGTTTTGGGGAATTCTTCTTGAATGTGGAAAGATATGTGGCTATAGGAAACACAGCGTAAGTTTTCAAAGAAGTCTACCTGGTTGAGGGAGAAGGACCTTTCCAGGCAAATCTTGTCTCCTGATTTGTCCTAGAAGTCAGGCTTTATTGCCAGTATTAGGTTCCATTGTCCACCTTAGCCCAAATACTGTTCTGCACCTCATGAGCAGTATTATTTAGGCCAAGTTACTTGACCTCTTAGGGCATCATCTTTCTAATTTGTGGATATTAAATGAGACTACCAATGTGACTAGCACATAATAACCACATAAAGGCAAGTTCCTGTATAAAAACCTTCCTTCTGCCATATCTAGCCTTCTCAAATCTAAATTCACTGAGCTCTTAACCTGAAAACTTAGTTCTTCACTAATCTCTAAAATATTAAATCATACATAGAATAAGTATGTCTTCTAATTCTGTTCATACTCAAAGGACTAGTATGTTCCCCATCCAAGGATTAATATGTTTTTCCTCCAAATTTGAAATGTAGTGACCAGGTAAACATCATTCAGGTCCCTAATAAACTGTTTACCAAGTATCCTTTGGGGTAAAACCATCTTGGGTTCCCAAAGTTGACCTTTTAACATTATTTCTTCTTTTTCTCCACACATTGGATCAACCCACAAGACTAGATTTCTGTTAGATTTGCTACTATTTCCCCTTCCTACTCTGTAACATTCTTCTTTGTAACTAAAGCTTGCCCTATAATTTCATCAGAAAGCTAACTTCCTTGCCATCTGTTTTCTTTAAGGAACACCAGAAAACACAACCCCACGTGATTCTAAGATATCTAGTTAACCTGCACAGTCCTGGTCCCAGTCATGATTTGTGACCTGTTTCATTAACATCTTCCATGCCTGGTAGGACAGAAATATGTTTTTTACTACCAGACTTATTTGTCCAGCAGCCATTGGAGCTATATGACGTTGGACATACTTCCATTACTTTAAATTTATCCAAAAATAAATTAGTAATCATTTTTTTCATACTTGTCATTTTTCATTGTGGTGCACAGCTTGACCACCCAGCGATTTACACAATGCAGAGATCTGCAGATCTTTCCCTTAGCCCACATTTACTTCACCATAAAACCATTCATTTCTCCTGCTAAATATCTTTCAAATGCTCTTTATCTCCAGCCTAATTTATCAGTCCTTGGATCAGATCACTATACTTTTGTCAAGAACAACCACACAACTGATCAACTCGCTCCACTCTCTATGCTCCTTGAAGCCATTCATTGGGCATACTACACCCAATTTGAGCCTTATATTTCTAATCTTATTATTCCTTCTTCCATAGCTTCCCACTCTTCTGGGATACTGTCTATTCTTAACATGGCTTATACTGTCTTTTAGATAGTGAATTAGTTTACTGACCAAGTCGCTTTTAGTTTTCTCTCTCACCGACTCCCTAGCCACAATGTACTCATTCGATTCCTAAAACATGACCTATTTGCTTTCACCTTAAAGGCTGTGCAAACTTCTGTTTGCCTTCATCTTTGCTTGACACCTGGTCATCCATTTAGTGTCTTTACAAATGTTTCTTTTTTTATTCCGCTTAAAATAACTATGATATTTAGTTCAGCTATAAATTTCTATGGTACACTGTCCTTTTGTTTTGATAATTTTTATCATATTTTATTATTAATGCTTGTTAAATTTTCTGTCGTTTCTACTTGTCTGCAAGTTGTAGCATGGCAGACTTTGTATTTATCACACTTGCTGCTAAATTCCCAGAAAATAAAATGGTAAAAATAGTTCCTGTTGAATGAATGAATACCACAAAGATATAGTTCACACCTCTCTTTGGAAATTGTTCACTTCCAGTTGTCAAGAACTCCTGAGCCACATAGTCGAAAACAGTATTGTATAAGTGTGAAAATATGGTATTTTAATATTATTTAAATATGGGTTTTATCATTTACAAACTTTTTAGCCATAGGCAAATCATTTAATTTCTTCATCTGAAAAAACAGGCTTGAAAAACGACCTCACTGGATCGTTTTGAGCATTAAGTTAAGATAATGCATCTAAAGACATTATTATTCCAGGGTCTGGAATAGAGCAAACTATTGTTACATGTCAGCAATTATTAATATTTTGGAGGACATAATGTTATCAATTGAGGGGGTGCAAAAAATAAACTTCCATTTCATCCAAGCATGCTTAGAGAATTCTACAGTCATTTCCCTTTTGTTTCCCATTGCCTTAATCATTTATAGGAATGATTCAATTATTGTTTCTAGTCAAGGTAACTTATCTTTGGTGCTTTTAAAATTTCAAATTAATCTTGTTTAAGCAATGAGGGAGGAAATGATAGTCTTTTCTGCTCTTGACAGAACTTGACATGTGGCATCCCTGATTCATCAAGTGACAGTATTAACTTCTTATTTGTATTGAACACACTGCAAAATTTTCATGTTTAAGGTTCTGCAGACTTAGGGATGATTATCAAGGTTGCCAGGGATTTTCAAGGTATAGGGCCAATTCAGAATATGAATACACACACACACACACACACACACATAACGTGATAACCACCATGTTGCTCAATTTGTGCATGAGATCAGCTGTTTTATGTTCACAGGTGTAATCTTCATCCCAAAGAGGTGTTTATAGTTCTTTGAAATACATGGAACTATCTAAAATCTGTATGTACTTTTGCCATTTCTCCCATTTGTTGCCATCTTAGTCCAACATAAGATTAATTATTTCCTGAATATCTACATCTAACTGATCACCCTGAATTTCAACTCCTCCACCACGCTCCACGTTCCTACTCATTATCTGTTCAAAATGCAAATTCCAGGGTTCCACTTCCATGTGCAAGCCTATTCAATATCTTCCTGTTGCCCTTTAGGTAAATCCTCAACTTCTTAACATGGTCTGTTAATCCTTTCATTGTCTCTTGCAGACTCCTAGAATTTCAGTTCTACCAACCCACTTGTCCCTGTCCTTTACTTTTGATACCCCTGCATAAGACATCTTTCTTGCCAGCTTTATCCAACGTCTTTTCTCTGATACACTTGTTTGTAAAGGACAACCCACCTTTCTCTAGTTAACTCCTCCTCATCTTCTGGGTGCAAGATAAAATGTTGCTTTCTCAAGGGAACCTTTCCCAAATCCTCATTATATGACTGATTCTTTAATGTATTATCACAGAACAAGATATTTTTACTTTCATCATACTTATCTTAGTAATTATACACTGACTTGTATGTTTGAGAATATCACCTGCCAAGAATTCAGGGACTTGTTTTTCATTATATTCCCACTTTCTACTAAGTGCCCAGGATATAGACTAAAAATTTTGGAAAAGGTATGAATGTAAAGCATCATCAAATCTCACTTGAGATGTAATAGGAATTTAAAGAAAATCAATACCATTAATAGTCCTCATTTATTGAAAGG
>NC_048229.1:60482226-60572858 GCF_002007445.2 Ailuropoda melanoleuca
CAAATCTCACTTGAGATGTAATAGGAATTTAAAGAAAATCAATACCATTAATAGTCCTCATTTATTGAAAGACCTCTAAATTCATTCATAGTGTCAAGTGAATCCAGAGGTTGAGTCAAGATAGTTAATCCAAGTCTAATAAACCCAGAAGTCTCACTTATGATTATATCTAAAATAAGATGAAATATAATATGATCACAATGGATAGTTATNAGACTAAAAATTTTGGAAAAGGTATGAATGTAAAGCATCATCAAATCTCACTTGAGATGTAATAGGAATTTAAAGAAAATCAATACCATTAATAGTCCTCATTTATTGAAAGACCTCTAAATTCATTCATAGTGTCAAGTGAATCCAGAGGTTGAGTCAAGATAGTTAATCCAAGTCTAATAAACCCAGAAGTCTCACTTATGATTATATCTAAAATAAGATGAAATATAATATGATCACAATGGATAGTTATGAGGCAACAGTGGAAGTAGTGGTAGATGATGATCTGGGAGTCTGCCCATGGTAGGCAGGATTTGTGGGCTTAGAATGCTTTAATAACTCCAAATTTTATATTAATCTGACTTTAGAAGCATTGACTGAGATAAGGACCACATTCGGGATGATGAGATAGAAGGGATAATGGGACAAATGTTAGTTTCTGCATTCTATTTAAAAATAGTATATTAAGAATAATAAGAATGCAGGTATGTGTATCTGGTTGAGGGAGATAATTAGTGCCACTATGGAGGAGAGAGAGACCTTGACATTGTTATAGAAAAGAATAAAAGGTAGAGCAAATATTGGATTTATGAAAATAATATAAATCCTAGACTACTAGAGGTAGAATCCCATTCTTCTTCATGACAACTAAACAGATTTCAGCTGATAGAGGCTATTTCTGTGAAATACTTTTAAAGAAAAATATAACGAAGTTAAAGCATATACATATTAAAATGATAACAATTGCAAACAAAGTAGAAATCAGAAACTCAAGAATTTTCATCCTGGAAAAAAGATGAAAAATAATAAATTCACCTGATCTTAGATATTTTTAAGGCCCTTGTACAAAATCAAGGTCCAACTTGACATAATGCTAGAAATATTACTCAATGTTAGAAATACTATTAATCGGTAAAAGCTACTACCAGGTTTTGACTAAAAAAGGAAGAACAACCCAAAACACACACAAAACAAACCAACAAAAGAACCAAAACATGACTCTTAATGCAGAGTTACAACAAAACAGAAGAATCTTCTCTACAGGGTTTTGAAATGAAGTACCTCAGCTCAAAATAAATTATCAATTGAAAAATCATTAAAAAATCATTTTTAAAAAAGCAGAAATAAAGCTTGGATGAATATTTCGATTGAATAGATCGAACAAATGAATAAGTAAATAAAGAATAAATAGCCATTTATACTTGTCGAAATAAAATTTACAGAATACCAAGTCTGTTTCAAACATCATGTTTTGAACACACCATAGACATAGTACCTGATTATATTAATTTCACAACCAAGTGGGGAAATGTATACATTAACAGATTATTACTAGTGGGATTTCCAATCTGTGGACCAGCAATTGAATGACCTACTATCTATAAAGTCATCATTGACTAACATGTAGTTACTTCGACCTCAAATTCCCATTTACATGAAAAGATCGTTGATGTCATTAAGAGAAAATAGCACAGCATTTACTTTGAAATAATTAGCACAGAAGAAGTCAAAGTTGGGAACTGGAAAATTAAGTAAACAGAAAAACAGACTTAGAGTAAATATATTTGCAACACATTCTGAGGAAAACAATATGAAATGAACCTTCGAATCACCCTCTCATCTCAGTTTGAAGGAAGAAAGCTGAAATGTGTATAAACAATGCTAACAGGATTAGATTATGGAAAGTTATCCAGGAATAACTAGAATATTTGATTACTGGAGAAAGGACAAAGAAATGTCTATTCATCTATACTAAGTTAACAGGGGGTATCATGTTTTCTTGTGTTTCTGGCCTTAAGTCAAGATCTGATCAGTAAGACCCACTGTTAGTCATAAAATCAGGAAGAAATCAGCCATGTGGGCACAGGAACAGGTCAGAAAAAGAACAAGACCAAAGCAAACAAACAAACACACCAAAACCAAACTAAATCCCTGTAACGTGTATATTACGTGATAGAAAGAAAACCAAATATGCAAATTCATTTTACTGAAACAAAAGGTTATGAGAATCAGAAATGTTTACAGTAATCAAGAGACTTTAAATGAAAATTACCCAAAAAACTTAGTGATTTATTATGCACAAGAAAGTTCTATTGTATTTTAGTGACCCAGGTTCCTTATTTTGTTAACACAAATATCAAGTACAAGAATTTTCATAGGTAGTCTTAGATCCTTGTAAATATGTAATTCTTAGGTTATTTTAAAGGTTTTGACCGGAAACTATCAGTTATACATGGAAGCATTGTACTTTTGTATGTTTTTCTACTCATCTTTCAATCTACCTATGCTTGTATATGTTGGTATATTAATTACATCGAATTTGGAAGTTTTATGTTGTTAATAACTAATGATTTCTAAACCTACAAGGTACACTTTTTTTTTTCTTTTTTAAGGATTTTATTAATTCATTTGAGACAGAAAGATACAGAGAGAGAGAACATGAACGGGGTGGCGGGGGGTGGGGAGAGGGAGAAGCAGACTACCTACTGAGCTGGGAGCCCGAAGCAGGGCTTGATCCCAGGACCTGGAGATCATGACCTTAGCTGAAGGTATACACTTAACCATCTGAGCCATTCAGATGCCCCGGTGCAATATATATATATATATAAAATTTTCGTCATTTTCAGGATGTTGCATTTAGCTATATCTTTAAACACAGAAGTAAACATTTCTGCAAGCAAAATGAAGACCATTATTTGTTTAAAACAAACATGGTTCCTAAACACTAATAAATGATCTTGATTTTACTTGAAACCTATGTCTCTCACTCTAGTTGTCTTGAGGTCTACGCAAAGTCTATAATTTACCCAGGTAGTGCTACACTAGCATAGAATCAGTTCATTGGGCTTTTTATTATTTTTTTTTATTTGCTTTTCCCTGTATATTAAGAATGTTTTGTTGGATCTTGGCTAAAATTGGGATTTTTCTAAGTCAATGAAACAGATTGTTCCCACTTGTACAGAAAATGAGTAAAAGAAAGTAGGATCAGTATTCAAACAGATCTGGGTCAACAGCTTGGTTCCAGCATCTGTTTCATTCCAGTAACCTTGAGCATGCGATCATCTCCTGACCTCAATCTATCTACTAGTAAAGTTTAGATAACAGGGGCACCTGGGTGGCTCAGTTGGTTAAGCCTCAGACTCTTGGTTTTGGCTCAGGTCATGATCTCAAGGTCCTGAGATCAAGCCATGTGTCAGGCTATATGCTTAGTGGGAAGTTTTCTCTCTCCCTCTCCTTCTGCCCCTCTCTCCATGCTCGTGTGCACTCTCTCTCTCTGATAAATAAATAAATCTTAAAAAAAAAAAAGTTCAGATAATACTCCATGGAAGTATTCAAAGAACGTTGGTACAAATTATGATGCCTGACACAAGAAAATACTGAATATTTGTTCCATACCAAGGAAATTCTGTACAGTAATACATTCCTAAACATATCCATTATCTCTAAATGTTTTGCAAATGCTCTCCAGAGTGCACAGGTTTGCTTCAAGTTGTTTTTATGCTACAAGTATGTTTTACTCACTTTGATTGGCAATTGATAAACATACAAACAAATTCTGAGTTCTGCAAATGACTACTTTGTAACTGAGTGAAGAATTCAGTGCCTATATCTGCATTTGGATTTATGATCACATTAATATCAGCGGTACTACTTGGTTAATGAACAAAGAACAGAAGTAAGCTTAATGAATAGATGACAATCATACCAAGTAAAGCCAGAACCAGTGCATAGTGAGCTGAATCAAATAAAAGTTTCTTCATTATTTCTAAAAAGGAAATTTCAAGAACCACTAAGTATTTTTTCTTAAGATTTTATTTATTTATTTGTCAGAAAGAACAAGAGAGAGAGACAGAGTCAGGCAGAGGGAGAAGCAGGTTCCCTGCTGAGCAGGGAGTCCGATGTGGGACTCTAACCCAGGACTTTGGAATCATGACCTGAGCCGAAGGCAGAGGCTTAACTGACTGGGCCACCCAGGCGTCCCAAGAAGCACTAAGTCTTGACATGACACACACAGTAATACATGCTATGAAACTCCAAAAAGAACCTTATACTGAGCAGTTGATGCTATTTTCACATTTGAGCAATAATTTATTCCAGCAAATTAAAAACTTTTTTTTTTAACTTTGAATTGTATTAGACACAAAGAGATCTTTCTAATTGTTTTAGTATCTTATACGTGGTTTTTGGTTTGGTAATTTTATGCAAGCTAACTAGTTTATGTGAATGCATGTCTTAACCATATGGAAATAATNAACTTTGAATTGTATTAGACACAAAGAGATCTTTCTAATTGTTTTAGTATCTTATACGTGTTTTTGGTTTGGTAATTTTATGCAAGCTAACTAGTTTATGTGAATGCATGTCTTAACCATATGGAAATAATGATAGACCACATTTTTTTTTGCCTTTGATAAAGGTTCACAGTTTGAGAAATACTATTGTACTAGAAAAAAAGAGTTACTGTTCTGAAATTTAGTATTCAAAATTAAGTGTCAACCCCTCCAGTTTCTGTGAAAGTTTAGGCATTAGTTTAACCTCACTGAATTTCAATTTGCTTCCAGATAAAATAAGTGTAATTAAATTAATGCTGTCACCTATACAAGGTGTTTGAGAGAATTAAATGAAATCAAAGATGTTAGTGTGCCTTGTAATCTGTAAAGTATGGTGTCAATGTAAGGGGTTATTCATTCCATCATTATTAATAAACACTTGAACACACTATATCACAGCATTTTATAAGCATCTTCAAAAGAAAGTATCTAATGCTTTAGAATGCAAGTCAGTTAATGAATTCATTGTCCCCTCCACAATTTGAAAGGTTTGTCTTACACAAACCCCTTGTTTTTAGCCACAAACAAAATTCTGCATTTGGTGTCTTTGCATGAAATTGGGAGTTAAAGGAAAAAGTATAAGTTGGAGAAATGCATTAATAGAGTTTTGCTGTAGATAAAAGTTGGGCTTTGCTGGGCACCTTCAGAACTTACTTAAATTCTCTCTGGTTTTTTAGTTATATCACATATAGGATATAGTCTGCCCCGTTAGTATCTTCTGCAGGGCTGATGAAAAAATATAACCTGTGTAATCACTGATATAAAATACCTATAATTTATATGTTCTAAGATAAAGTATAGAACAAATATTTAAAATAAATGAAAAAATAGATATACAAACAGCATCTTAAAAAAGTGACACTATAAATTTAATTTTTTTTAAAGATTTTGTTTATTTATTTGACAACGACAGAGACAGCCAGCGAGAGAGGGAACACAAGCAGGGGGAGTGGGAGAGGAAGAAGCAGGCTCATAGTGGAGGAGCCTGATGTGGGGCTCGATCCCATAACGCCGGGATCACGCCCTGAGCCGAAGGCAGATGCTTAACCGCTGTGCCACCCAGGCGCCCCTATAAATTTAATTTTTTATCTAGATTAATGCCTACTGATTTCCTAAAGAATTTTCTGGCTGTTACATAAAAATATACAACAGGATAAAATTCAGCGGAAATAGAGTATCAAGTTCAAGAAAAAATAAAAGATGCAAATTTTATCATAGAGTATTTCCCAGTTGCTTCAAGCATATAATTACCATGTTAACATCTGAATAATGATGTGATCCGTGAATACATGATGATGTAATCATTGCTGGGCATTTAATTTTCAAAAAATTTATATGGGGGGGGGGTTCCTGGGTCGCTCAGTCAGTTAAGCATCTGCCTTCTGCTCAGATCATGATCTCACGGTCCCGGGATCAGCCCGTAGCAGGCTGGGAGTCTACTTCTCCTTCTCCCCCTGCCCTTCCCCTTACTGCTTGTGCACGTGTGTGCTCTGTAAGTAAATAAACAAAATCTTTTAAAAAATTACATGATAAATGTGCCATATGTGTTTGTGTGTACAGGTTTTTTTTTTGGGGGGGGAGTCAATCATTGACCAAAATATGTAATTTATACTTGAGCCTTTCTGATATGAAACTCCATAATGTCTTCCAAAAGGTTTTATGTGCATATTAGTTTATTCAAATAACCATCAATAATTGAGCTTTATTAACCTCAAGTCACTATTTCAAAGGTTCAACCTATTTACAATGACATCTAAAGCATATGTATTTGGCTATTTTGATACCTACTAGCCTGTATTAGAAATTCATTAAATTCATTAAAAATTAATTAACTGTCTGGTTAAATTAATTCTGCATTTTTGTTTTCTATATCTTCCGTTAATTTATGTGCACTGTTCTGGTCTTTACAGTTAAAATAAAAACTGCTTGAGAGCAAAATTCTTTTGAATTTTCAGTAACACTTGGTGCAATGTTTGGCCAATTGTAGTAGGTCCCAAAGACAGATTTGCTCTATAAGCAACAACTCCAAGGAAAAATGAAAGAAAGAAAGAAAGAAAGAAAGAAAGAAAGAAAGAAGGAAGGAAGGAAGGAAGGAAGGAAGGAAGGAAGGAAGGAAGGAAGGAAAGAAAGAAAGAAAGAAAGAAAGAAAGAAAGAAAGAAAGAAAGAAAGAAAGAGGAAGGAAGGAAGGAAGGAAGGAAGGAAGGAAGGAAGGAAGGAAGGAAGGAAGGAAAAGTAAAAAAAGAAAGGAAGAAAGAAAAAAGGCTGAGAACTGAACTGGTAAAAATGGTTTTAGAGAGAGTATCTGAGTCTATAATATGAGTAGATAAGACCTAAATATTTGCAAAGTTAAATAAAATAAAACTTTAGTAGAAGTCCTAGTAACAGGCTACTTAGTCTTTGTTCTGGTTCTTCATGTGTGTCTTCCCTTTTGTCTTCCATACCTGGAATTGCACCCTATATGCCAGCTAGTGTTCTGGGTCTCTGGAGTGCACCGAGAAGAGATGGAATCAATATTGTTATAACCCTCTGTGTGTATATGTGTGTTGTCTAACCATGCATTGTTCCATTTAATTATGTCATATTAAGTAGGGAGTATTCCCATTTTAAAAATAAAGTTAATGATGCTAAGAGAGGTTAAGCCATCTACAAATTCAAAAGAAGAGTAAACAGATTTGAAACTGGTGGTTTCTTAAATAAGCACCCATGCTTCTGCTTGTCTATCCATTTGCCTTCCATAAAGGTGTGTCTTCTGGAAGTACAGGCACCGTTCTGGAAAACCCTGAAAATCTGTCCCTTGCGATGTGTACTCTTGGTACCATCATTTCTCTGAAAGATACTCCACTGAGATTTAAATCTGGGCCTTCCCTCCTTGACTGACAGAAGTTAGTGTAGTGTCTAAAACAAGGTCATTTTTCCAGATATCATTGTTTTTGGTCTTCAATTTCTCCATGCTCTCTCTGCACATGCTTTAAATTGTTGAAATCACAGATTATCTTAGTCCTTAGCTGTATTTTCATAAACCTGTCATCAGTTTAAGAAGAAAAAGTGATGGGAGGTTTCATACAATGAGTTGGTTTTAGCCAAACTTTGAGGATTAAGTAAGAGATGGATTGCAGGAAGAAATGACATAGTGCATTTATAGAAAAATCATTCCAAAATGAAACCTTTGCCTTTGAAACCTGAACAATGCATTCAAGTAAAATTCTATCCCCCTTGGCAAGAGAAGTTCATTTACAAAATGCCAGAAGCCCCTTAGTACTAAAACTAATAATATATGTCTCGAATTTTACAGTGTATATGTCTGTTTTTTATATGTGAGATAACTGAATCCTCAACTCTTACTTTAATATAGTTAGGGGATTTTTAATTATGCCAACTTTACACACTGGAAAAATAACATCTCAGCCATAATGTTTAAATGTGCTGGGCTAATATAAGAACTAGCTTGACTGAAAACACATAGGTAGAATTCTATCTGCTCAATCTCATAAACTCTGTGTGTGTGTGTGTGTGTGTGTGTGTGTGTGTGTAATAAGAATATCCTATCTCATAGTCCAACTGGATATTTAAATAATTACTTGTGTACTCCTACAACTCTATCCAGTTATGTTATGGCATTATGATAGAAGGTGTTAAATATCACAGTTTTGTTCCTAATTGTGTACATATTGTGGACTCTAGTAACTATTCTGGAGAAGAAGAGGAAAATAAAGCTACATAAATAAATTCCCCAAGCAAAACTGCATAAGGTAGATGACATGTAATTCAGCTCCATATACCTTCATAAAACATATAAAAGTGAAATGTGGGGATGTTTTATGACTCATGATTAAGCACATTAAACTGAAGATTAATGCTGTGATTTTAGTCCCACCATTATAAGTGTCACTGTAATGACTGAATGACTTTGTGCAAATTGCTCAAAATATCAGAGAAGGAAAATGTTGTCTAAACCTGAAATAAAGGAGTGTGTATGTATAGCATGCAGGGAGAGGGTGGGATAGGTCAGCTGGTTCAGGCTGCTAAACAATTTTTGGACAAACCAGTGGTGAGTGTTTTAACAGCTCATAATCATAAATATTCAAGAGATCTTAGATGTATTTTTTGTTCACTGGATGCTAATACTAAAACCTGAATTTGCATATGAATTCTGAAGATAATATGGTGATGTGGATATATTTGCTACAATGTCATTGTATGATTTGACTTGATTCCACTCTTAATTCTTCCCTCACTCTCAAACACTAATTTTGTAGCTTTGCCAATGTAATATTTCACTAGTTATTCCAGTAAAACTATTGGAAATGATGAAATTTCTCACAACGTGCAGACCACCATGTGAAAACCATTGTGCTACTTTCTTGATTTGGCTGGCCTCAGGTACATGTTCTCTTCTAGTGTGAGCAGCTCCATTCTGCTTTGGAGAATTGCTTCTTTCCTCCATTTGTGAAGTCTTTGTGGGAAAAGCAACCAGAAAACTTAGACCTTCCTGGTCAAATCTGTGCCTATGACCCATGAATAGAAAATCTGATGCTTTTTTCCTTGAAATGTGGAGGAAGCAGAGAAAGCAAGGACCACATGTGTTAGAGTTGCTTCCTCCCAGGCAGTCCAAATTCATACTGCCCTGTGTGCCCTACTCATCCTAAGCTCCCAGGCTATCCTGACTTCAACTCCTGTCTTTTCACAGTTCTGATTTGTCAGCTTTGCTCTGACTTTTTGAACTTTCCCATAAACTTCCATTAAATTTATGTCATTTGTTTTTTCCTTTTTATACTTGTCTCTTCTTTCTCTTTCTTCCCCTTCACTTCCTCTCCCCTCCTTTCCTTTTTTTCTTGAATCAGATTCTGTTGCTAGCAAACAAAACAAAATGAAAACAAAACAACAGTAAAAAAGAAAAGTTCACATATACAGATAATTTGGTTGAAAAGCCTTATAAATGAACTTTATATTTTATCACCCACCCTGCATCCCAATCTGAGTTCAGAGGCTTTGCTCTAACTTTTGATCCCTCATATTAATTGTGGAGAGGATTAATAAGGTATATGAACCTCCACAATGCCTTACAAAATGTTTTATGTATAAATTAATTTATTCAAATAACAATAATTGAGCATTATTTACCTCTAATCACTATTTCAAGGGTTCAACCTACTTATAATGCTATCTAAGGCATACATAGTTGGCTATTCTGATACCAATAGAGGGAAGGGAAGGGAAGAAAAAAACCAAAAACTTCCTTATGTGTAATTGCATATGTCTCCCTTCCCTTTACATACATACAAAGTGACCTCAGGTTACCACTTCAGACTTGGCATGGTGTTCAGCAAGTATCCCTTTTAATGGCACTATAATTTGGAAAATGACACAACCTGAGAAAATCTGTATTACATTTTTCCCCCCAGGCACCATTATTTAAAGATTTTACATAGACCTGTAATATAAAGACTATGCTTCATTTTTAGATCTCAACTGAGGGCTATGAAGTGTGTATTAGGAAAGGAATTTTATAGTGAAGCCCAGGATTAAAAATTCATATTTGTGTGAAAAGGATTGTCCATATCTGAGTTCTATAATACACAGTGAGCAAATGAAGACAAATTGGGAAAATGGAATTATACCAAGATTGAAGGGGGAAAAAAAAAGAGTGGTATCTACTGTCATTTTATTATGCTGGTCTAACCCCACTTAATCAGTGGTGACCATGCCCGCAATTCCTATAACTTTAAAGTGTGCATTTTGACTGGTGAGTAAACCCAGCTTTTCATGACATAAACCACTTGTACAGGAAGATATCATTGTAGCTACAGCTGGCATTCAGAAGCAGGTACCCTAACACTGGGGCCAAGGCTCTCCTCCCTTGGTTTACACTGCCTTCTGGATGAAACTTAGTGAGAATTGGCAAAAAAGGCATAAGTCAACTTCTGGGGGTCATTGTCGATGCAAGTTCTTGAGAAGCAGGAGCTGTACAGAAAGCACAAAGTTATGAAATTGCATATGCTCATGGAGAAATGTATGCTTATGTGTGAAGGTAGAGGGGTGACTTTGGTATCAATGTGAAGACTTTATGGTATAAAAATGAAAAATGTAAAAATAAGCAACATTTAAGTCAAGGAGGGAAAGATAAGGGACAGGGTGGGAAAGAAAGAGACAGAATATGGTCAGTAAAGCAAATGTTTATTTCCCAGAGTCATACAAGATTTGGGCCAAAGAGAGAGGTTTTGTTTGCATCTAGCTTTTACCTGAACTCAGTCTTGGCATATCTCCTTCCCCCACTCTTTTTTCTTTGATAAGGAAGACAGGACTGCCTTTGACAGTTTAAACATATTCATCCAATTACATGTTAAATTCTGAACAACACTAAATCTCCTGTTGTGAAAATGCCCTGCAATACAGATTTGCAGTCTTCTAGAACATGATGTTTATCTAAATTGTCTGAGTTTCCTGTCAAGTTCGACAGACTAAAGAGGAGAGAATACTGTCAATCTTTTTAAGTATTTTAGTAGATTCTTAAAGAAGTTACCAAATCTTTATTTATTTATTTTTTTAAAGATGTAAATTCTTACTCTGTGCTCCATTTAGGGAGAATCAATGCCATTTGATTTTGCAGTGTTGAAAATTGCATGGATAGCTCAGCAAATCACCCTTCCTTCTTCTCACCAGCTATTATTCCCATGGAAATATGGACCGAGTAATAAAGAGAAGAGAGCCATTATAACAGGCTGGAAATAGCATCAGATTGACAGTCAGGGAACCACAATTCTCTTCCTTATTCTGCTGCTCACCAGTGGGATGACCTTGGGCATGCTCAGAAACATATCTGAGACAAGTGCCTTATATAAAAATGAGGGAGTTGCGGGGCACCTGGGGGTCTCAGTCGGTTAAATGACCGACTCTTGATTTCGGCTCAGGTCATGATGTCAGGGTTGCGAGATATAGCTGCGCGAGGAGCCCCAACTCTAACCCCACCTTCAGCCCCAGAACAGGCTCTATGCTGGGTGGAAAATCTGCTTGCCTTCCTCCATCTCTCTCCCTCTGTCCCTCCCCCCACTCATGAATGTTCTCGCTCTAAAATAAATAAATCTTTAAAAGAATACATTAAAAAAATGAGGGGGTTGGACTTTATAAAAGACTATATTAAAGGGGTGTAGAATATGTGCACCTCAAAATGTGCCACTTTGGCATGTGGATTATCTTCAGCTGAAGGTGATCAAGAACCAGCAGATTGAGGAAAACCTGTTACCTCTCCATAACTGCCTAAAGAATTTAAAAAAGTGGGCTTGGCCCAGCAAAAGAACAATTACCAGAGATAACTATTTTTTAATAACACGCATCTGCTCTTATCTTCCATGTGAAATGCCCTCCTCCCCATTGAATCACAGGCCCTGGTCCCACTCCTTGGCTCAGGATGGCAGATAAGCCTCAATTGCCTAATGTCCTTTGGGTCTCATATTTTTAAGGGGCTCCTGTTTTTACCAAATTAAATTTGTTTTTCTCCAGTTATTCTTACAGCAATTCAATTATTGGACAAGCCAAAGAAGATAGAAGACAAATTTTTCCACCCTTACAGTCTCTAAAATACAGTCCATTCTAGATCAATAAATACATTACTTAAAAATGTTCTATTTTATTGGAAATTTTAAGAAATAAAATAAAATACAGCTCGATGTATCGATATCTATTTCATGACCCCCATGGAACTCAAAAGATTATTTTGTAAACATTAAAATGTCAATATTTTTCAAATAAAAGTTATTTTAAAAAGTAATAAACCTTTTTTTTTTTTCACTTTTCCCATAACTCTGGGACTTCTTTCTCAATAGCAGTGACATATCTCATGGACAATGTTATTGGAACTGCACACTCAGAATGAAGAATAAGTCCCCTGGTCCAATCTTTTACACGTGGATTTTAATAACTAATATATAGCAGACTTGGCTTAGAAATTTCAAGTTCAGTGTATCCTTTTATTTAATATTTTGAAATGATTCTTTGGAAAACTCCCTGATAGGCAGTAGTATTGTACTAAAAGTTTTAAAGAAAAATCTAATGTATGCGTTAGTAAAATAATAATATATCTCTATGCACCACTTAATTTCTTCCATAAACTTTGAGATATTGTCCGTATCAGTGAAGATGTCAATGACCTTAAAAAAAAAAAAAAGGAAGAGACTTCCATATAAATGTGATAGAGAGTAAATTAAATCATATTAAGCTATAGGGGAATCTGGGAAGAGACACGATGTCAGATAAGATGGCTCAACATAAACACAGATACAACAATATTTTTAGGGAGGATTTTCAACGTTGTGTGTTTAAAGCAATGCTAGTCTGTTGTTTGTTTCTATGATAAAATAAAACATCATTTTCATTGCATATTATTTCATGTCTCAATTATAGTGTTCATTTCACTGCAGTGTAAACATTTGTGCAAATGCCTGTTCCTTCAGTAGATTTCCAAGTCTTAGCTTTGAACTCTGGGTCTTGAAAAATACTTTTTGTTTAGTCGGTGTTTGAATGCTCCTACTCAGCCCTCTGTGCTCATCTTGAGTAACTGTCTAAAGGAAGACTTTCCTGTTTGCCCCAGGGCGAGCCAAGCCCTTTTACAACACATGTTTATAGTTACAGATGTTTTCCTTTTATTCAGTATTTTGTAATTACATTTGTATTTGTGCTTTTTCCCTCCTCTAAGCTTTAATTATGTAATTTTCAGGTGTCCAACATTATAATTTGATATCTCTGAATACAAAATGATCATCTCCAAAAGTCTAGTTACCATCTATCACCCTACAGTTGACCTCTTTTATCCTTTTTGTCCAAACCCAACCCCCTTTCCCTCTGGTAACCATCAAACTGTTCTCTGTATCTACGAGTTTGTTTCTGTTTTGTTTGATTCTTTTGTTTGGTTATGTTTAGACTTCACATGATTTAAATCTTATAGTATTTATGTTTCTTCTTCTGACTTATTTTACTTAGCATAATACTCCCAAGGCCCATCCATGTGTTCACCAATGGCAAGATTGCACTCTTTTCATGGCTGAGTAATATTATTCCATTGTGTGGAATATGTATATATGTACATATGTGTGTGTATATGTATCTTCCTTATCCATTCTTCTATTGATGGATGCTTGGGTTGCTTTCATATTTTGGCTATTGTAAATAATGCTGCAATGAACATATGGGTGCATGTATTTTTTTAAATTAGTGTTTCTCTATTCTTCAGATAAGTACTCACTAGTGGAATAGCTAGATCATATGGTAGTTCTGTTCTTAATATTTGAGAAATCTCCACACTGTTTTCCACAGTGGCTGCACCAATTTACAATCCCACAAACCATACACAAGGGCTCACTTTTCTCTACATCCTCTCCAACACTTTTTATTTCTTGTCTTTTTGATAGTAGCCATTCTAACAGTTAAGAGGTGATATCTCATTGTGGTTTTGATTTGCATTTCCCTGATGATTAGTGATGTTGAACATCTTCTCATGTGCTTATTGGCCATTTGCATATCTTCTTTGAAAAAAATGTCTATTCAGAACCTTTGCTCATTTTTTTTTTAAAGATTTTATTTATTTATTTGACAGAGACAGCCAGCGAGAGAGGGAACACAGCAGGGGGAGTGGGAGAGGAAGAAGCAGGCTCATAGCGGAGGAGCCTGATGTGACACTCGATCCCAGAACGCCAGGATCACGCCCTGAGCCGAAGGCAGACGTTTAACGACTGCGCTACCCAGGCGCCCCCCTTTGCCCATTTTTAAATTGGGTTTTGAATACATCTGATCAGATGATCATGATTCTACACAAGCATATCTTTATCTTCTTCTTTTCCTTTTCTTTCTCGCTCTCTTTTTTTTTTTCTTCCTTGTTTCCTTCCACTGGAAATAAAGGGCTTCTGTGACTCCTTAACATACAACTCAGTAACTCAAGCACACTGCTGCTAGTTTAGCGTTCCTATTTAACAATATAAGGTAATGCAGACTTTTTACAGTAGTAGCTAAATACAGGTGATACATCAACAGTAGTATATTATTAAAACTAAAGAAAACCCATTTTAACCTAGCCCTTTTCTCACTAAATGTTAAATGCTATGGCTTCTCCAAATAAGAGTGGCTAGTATTCATCTAACTATCTATCAATCTATCTATATCTATCTATCTATGTATCTATTCTATAGCTTAAAGTGACTCTTTCATTTGTGGAAATTTAAAATAATAAAACAAGGAACATCACTATAAATTATTATATTATGCCAAGTGACAATGTAAAGCTTTGGTGAAGGTGCCTGTGAGTTGGGTAAAACTTTATGTGCTCTTTGAAAATATATTTCCACCCAAGTCTGAATAACATATGTTAAGAAGTGACCCCCAAGGCCATCTCACTAATAATCCTTTATCCAACAGATCTTGTTTGAGAATTCCCTTGAAAGGAACAAAGTATGTCAGATAAATTAAATAAAAGGAACTGATGTAGATTAAGACTGATGTACATTCTGAGTCTGAACTTTTAATTTCACTAAATATTATTTTTCATCTTCATGATCACATTATATTGAAATGTTGGAACTTCAATTTCCTCTACTATTTCATTTAATAAAGCTTTTGTCTCCTCTGAGCTCTTAAGGAGATGTTAGCTTTAAATCACATTGACTTCACCCTTTGCAATTTACATATGTTGAAGAAATAAAAGCCTTTTCAAGAGTCACCACAGGGGCCTGAGAAGCCTCAAAGGAGTGTTAAGATCTTGAATTTAATGTGAGAAGCCTCAAACACAAAACACAAATCCTCCCTGTAGAATACTAATGGCTTTTGTGTACAGTTACATTTCCTAGTGATCTTTTTTAAAGTAGAGGAACAGCCCATGTATAAAACATCCTTTGTGCTGGTGATTGGGAAACCCAACTCCAGTGTGGAGGCAAAAGGGCAACTTTCCATAGGTCATCATTACATAGTGAAATTTATACTGGATTATTAGGGGAAGCTTGGAAATACTTTTTTTAAAAAAGCAATAATATTGAAACTGCAATTCATGGATTGTACATCGCATGCCTTGAGGTGAAAATCAGATTTTTATGAAGATTTATTCAAAAGGGTATTTTAAATATCTGAAATATAGTTACAGGTTTGGTCTTCGGTTTCTAACAATGGATTTATTCTAACTTGTCTTTTTTCCTCAAAGCCACAGTTTTACTTTATTTTCTGAAGACATATGCCTGGTTTTAAATATCATCAGGATTTATGCAAGAGCTGAAAAAATTCAGGGGATGCAAATTTCCTAAAATGATCTCTGCCCTGTCCTAATAAGACATCTTTCTTATATAATTCACATGCCATTAAGTGGTCCACAAAGGGTTTTAACATGATAGAAGGCCAATGATGTGCTAAGAAATTTTTGGTGATGTTTTCTTTGGAGACCCTTGGAAACTTAGCAAAACCCAAAAGTTCATAAAAGTAACAATAAAGAATGCACTAAGGAGCAGACAAGCTCTTAAATCCTTGTTTTCAAATCTGGCTGCACAATTGTATCATTTCATGAGTTACAGTAGTAATGATGAGGATGATGATGACTGGGATGTGCCCCAGATAAACTGTATTGGAATCTCTTGGGTTGCACTGTTTAACACATTAGCCACTAGCCACAGAATACTACTGAGCATGTGAAAGGTGACTAGTCTGAACTGAGATGTGCTTTGGATGTAAAATACATAGTGAATTTAAAATATGTACTATGAAGCCAACAAACACACTAACAAAGATTCAGTCCTTAACTAGACTTCAGACAGACTCCTTGAAGCCCTCTTTTTCAATAGGTTTCACCCTTGAGCCCTGTCCTGGGATTGCCACACCTAGCTTCAAGAAAAAAACTGCTAAGCTAGTTGCATGAGACCATGTGCTCGAATTGATGATATATCAGGTTTGGCACCAGAGGGCCATTATTTACTCACTCCTGACCTGGGACACATAATTCAACCTCTATGCACTTCAGTTTTTCATCTGATAAAGAAATATCTATTATACTCTTTTATCTGTAGGAATTAAGTGAGATTTGAATAAATAAAATTGAGCCTTGTGCCAAGGTCAGGGTAGATATCTAATAAAATCAGAAGTTCCATTTACCCTTTCCTTTCCTTCTACCCCCATGAGAGAGGATGGGCTTTAATAGACCCACAATCCACTAACACAAATATACACATGTTGTGAGTGCGTGTGCACACACACACACACACACACCACTTTAGTCAGGTGAGAATTACTCTGGTGATGTGCCCTCGTTCCGACATGGACCATAATACCCTATAAGATCCCTGTAGGGACTATTCCAACATACACAACATGATCTGAATTCTTCCTCCCTTTCCATATGTCATCTCTACACTCTGCCCACAAGTGACCCATATTCTGAGTTCCTGAATGAAGACCAAATCATGCCCACTCTTACCTGTGCACCTTATCTAGTCCTACCAGATCTGCCCAAACTGTGGTTCCTATACCTGAGAAATAGTCCTATGGCAAAGAATTTCTGCTCATGATGATTTAGAATGTAGACTGAAACCTATATTCTTCTGGGTCTTTCCCTTCTCTTCTGTATATAAATCTCCATTGTATTGATATCAATCAACTTAAGTCAAATCTTGCCCTATATATTTTTACTTATGGATTTCATGCCAAACTCTGACCGGTAGATCAAATGAAATAGAACATTCTCTGGAAACTAGGACTCAGAACAGGAAGCCCATCAGTCTGGTAAATCAGAAAATATGCCTGAGTTTGTAACCTAAAAACAAAATATACAATAGACACATTCCAATGAATGGAATTGGAATAGGAAATACACTGTTCTTCCAAATGACCCCATAAAAGTTGAGGGGTTTGTAACAAAAAAGAAAGGTCAATGGAATTATTTCCATAATGAGGGAAAACAGACATGGTGGTTAAATTTGGTCTTGATATGAAACTCTAATAACAATAAATAGTGAAATTAAAAAAAAAATGCCTAATGACTCAAGCTCTAAGTTCATCTGGTGACAAATGCAGAATCTCCATGCTGCCTTGGAAATCTTAACAAGAATACTGATCATTAAGTGAATTTTACCATTTTCTCTGCACTTACTTGTATGTTCTGCATGGTTTGCAATTTGTAAGTTTTATAGGATAGTTGAAGGAGGAGACTTAAGAAAAAAAAATTTGATTAGCCCATAAAATTTCAGACCTTTTCCCCCAGGGGGATAATTACCTGTGGTGATGGAATAAACTTCACTGGAATGTTATTAGTGTTTTGAGTGGTTTGGAAAATAGTCTGAAGGTTGCTCTCAGGAGGGTGGGAGATGGGGAAAGAGATGAGAAATCCCCCTCCCTCTCACAGTAATAGCAACCTCTAACTCATTCTCCAGAGGTCAAATACACTAAATCTAGCTAAACTTCTCTATTAACTGGGAGAAAGTGTTCTGATGGGGAGCAGAGGTGGAGGGAGATCCAGGTAAGAAGTCACGAGAGTGTATTTTAATGGTGAACTTAGCAATTTAATTATGAACTTAATAATGGATGCATCTTGTTTGGTGGTTTCTTGTTCAGTGTTCACCACTAAGCAGAGAAGAGCCAAATTTTTCTCATTGTCCTAAAAGCCATCATGATAATATTTGTTTATATTTTTCTGCATTTGGAAGCAATTCCATGATTTTAAATTCCACTTTCTGACTCAAGGTGTTGCCTATGAACACTTTGCGGCTGTGCTTATTCTTCTAACTGTCTCATCTTCCCTCCCATGTTTAGTTTCTAACAGGATACCCAAGAGTGGGCTTACATAGAATATGGACCAGAAGTGGAAGGTATTGAGGGATTGCAACCACTTCATTCTATAGAGAACAAAACAAAGGATTAAAGAGGGAGAAATCCTTGTCTAAAATTATTGAGTAAATGTGGCTGAGGGAAGCCCAGCTACCAACTCTAATCAGAGATAATCAGCAGAGTTGTGTTACCACCATGCCACCTCCTCTGGGCTTTCCCTTCCTGGTCTCTCATTCTTTTCTTCTCTCCTTCTCCTCTTCCTCCTTCTCCTTTTTCTTCTTCTTTTTTTTTTCTTTATTGGACACAACCATGAGTATAATATTTGACAAAGACTTCTCAAATATCCACATTCAAGATAAAACGAACTCCTTTAGACCCTTCATTTTTAGGAAAAATTGTTGCTTTGGGGCACTTGGCTGTCTCAGTCAGTTAAGTGTCCAACTTCTGATTTTGGTTTAAGTCATGATCTCATGGCTGTGAGATTGAGCTCTGTATTGAGCTACATGCTGGGGATGGAGCCTGCTTAATATTCTCTCTCTCTCCCTTTGCCTCTCCCCTGGTTTCTCTCTCTCCTTCTCTCTCTTTAAAAAAAAATGTGGCTTTTACTTTTCAACAGGTAAAAGTGATTGAAAGATTTGAAAGATTATGGCTAGAAATAAAAATGAAGGCCTAATTTTCCTATGTATGACTTCAGTTGTTACTTACCTTCACCTACACAAATCCTATCCATTTACAAAATTTCCTTATCCAATGATCTGCCTCAAACTTTTCTGAGGCTGTTTCTCCTTCCCTTTAATTTGTAGTACAGAGGGGATATTTACTACTCAATTGATAATGAAATAAGAATTCCATCCCCCCTGGATGGCTGTTCAGTTTCCTCTCTGATTCTCCCTTGACTTTGTATTAGTAGGTATTATATTTCTTTGAGCCAGAAGCCATGCCTTATATATACTATTGATTTCCCCATAACTCATGAGTGGTGTAAGCTTACATTTGTTGAATTCTTATAATGCTCCATTTACTGGGCCAAGTATTTTACAGGTATCATTTCACTTAATCCTTATGAAAAACCTCTTAAGGTAGGGCTTATTACCCCCATTACATATAGTAAGAAAACTGAAAGGGATACAGAAAGGGGGGGTAATCAGAAGGGGGAATGAAGCATGAGAGACTATGGACTCTGAGAAACAAACTGAGGTCTTCAAGGGGAGGGGGATGGGGGAATGGGATAGGCTGGTGATGGGTAGTAAGGAGGGCACGTATTGCATGGTGCACTGGGTGTTTATATGCAACTAATGAATCATCGCACTTTACATCAGAAACCAGGGATGTACTGTATGGTGACTAACATAATATAATAAAAAAAAACATTAAAAATAAAAATAAATAAATATGATTACCAAAAAAAAAAAAAAAGAAAACTGAAGTGCAAATACTAGTAAAAGAACTTTTGCAAGAACTAAAATTTAGTGAAGAGTAAAACAGGCAATTAAACCAAAATCTTCTGTCTGCTGACAGTGATCTTTTTGCTAAATAATGTTGGCTGTACTTACCATTGTGTACAGTAGGAACTTAATAAACTCTTAACTGTAAGGATATTTATAATTCTTAGGGGCCCTTGGATGGCTCAGTTGGTTAAGTGTCTGCCTTCAGCTCAGGTCATGATCTCAGGGTCCTGATATCGAGCCCCACGTCAGGCTCCCTGCTCAGCGGGGAGTTTGCTTCTCCCTCCTCCTCTCTTCCTCTGTTACTTGTGTGTACTCTCTCTCTCTCTCTCAAATAAATTGATTTTTTTAAAAAAGGATATTTATTATTCTATCCTTTAAAAAGGATATTAATTATTCTTATTATTCTTCTTATATAAATTCTAAGAATTTATATGTGTATGATATATATGAGTATGTGTATGTGTAGTTATGATTGTGAATCATGTGTATGCATAATTCAATCTTTAAAGAAAACTTGTTTTCTGTCTTTCTGATTGCTCAATGTTGTTTAATACTAATTAAGACTGTCAGCACGAGTAGTGCTTTAATCTGTATTTTATACTAATTTATATGTTGCAAGAGAAGAATATATTCAGGCAAGGATACTAACCAGTTCTACTGAAATCATTTGTAGTCCCTCTATGCATTGTCTAAGAATAGTTTGCAATGCATGATTTAACACAGAACCTAAAACATAGACGCTATATTTGGAAAACTTTTCTTAAATAAAAGGATGACCATCTAAATAGGAAACTATTTTAACCTTGAAAATGCATTTAATGAATTTGAGAAGTAACTCTTACAAGAATATTTTTTTTCCAGCAGATATTGTTGACTGATTATTCTCTATAAACTGGCAACAAAAACAAAGCTTGCAAAAAGAAATAGCTATCTCAAATAGAGTTATTTAAAAACACTCGCCATTGTCTACCCATCCAATGCATATATTCAAACATGTTCAAGCATATCCATCAGTTAATCTTAAAACTTGTAACATTTTTATGGGCAACTTTATTTAGCTTTAGTACGTTTAGTACTTGAAAGTTGTAATATAATACACAGACTTTGTGGCCTTATTCTGGGAGGAGAAATGAAGTTAAGTAGAACATTCACAGTGGGGGTTTGGAGGTTTCAAAATGCAAGGCAGAGCTTAATTTAATCAGATATTGTACAGCAATGAAGCTTTATGAACAGGATTAGAGTCAAATTTATCAATCCAGGGACAATGAGTTCCCTAGAGCAAATTTTTAAAACCGGTTTAAATGATCATGGATTATCTCATTTCATAGTTAATTTAGTGAGGATGAGAATTAGGGATTTTGTATATATGGTCGAATAAAATAAACACTACCATTCCTTAGTAGTCAGCATTTGGAGGGATATGTTGAGAAAGTGTTGCAAATTATCTATCTCTTCATATTTAATAATATTTAGTGTCACAGATTATCTAGGATTTAATAACAGTAATTTCATCTGTGATGCATGATAGTTTTGTTCAAAATACACTAATAACAATGTTTTACATGTATATATCAATTAATCATGTATGCTCATGTGTACATTATTACATATATATGATTACTATTTAATGACAACCATTTGCAAATGATGCATTATGTAATAGTACTTACCTTACTAAAATGTACTCCTCCTCCCATTCCATTACCAATATTTAAAGAATTGATTAATATAATTCCATGTGACTAATACATAGGGACCAGTTCTAAAGTTATACGATTGAATTGTAAGTGCTTGGGTGGTGAGCTTTCTGCCTACATCAGGACCTAGGAAAGATGGGAGCTTAAAAGTGAGGATCAGGTGCTAATATTCAAGAAGCTACATAGGGGTGGGTAGGGTTGGGGAGGTGACGTTCTAATACTCTGATTTTGAATGACATTTCTTTTGTTTGTTTTGCTACTTTGCAGACATAAAAATTAAGTTCAAATGGAAATGCCTTCATCATTTGTTATACATATTAATCTCCTGTCATTGGGTATCTTGCATTCAAAAAATGCCCTTAATAGTCCCATTTCCACTGCTCTGATCTCTGTACCTTCTCACATGAAGTATTCATTCAACACATATTTGTTGAGTCTGAAGCAGTCTCTACTAAAACAGGAGATACAGTGTCAAGAGTGGTCAGCAAGTCAGAGACCCTGCCGTTGTCTCAGAGCCTGGTGCATGTTCAAGTCAAGTAAAGGGAGAGTTGCACCAACATTAAGGAAAAAATAGGAGCATCTGACCTAGGCTTTGGGGGTTAGTAATTGTGGAGACTGCCAAGGAAGCTTTCCAAGAAGAAATTGGGTCTAATATATATCCTTCTAGCCACTACTGCTTTGCCTTCATCTCAGCAAGCACTTCTCTCAGAGGTTAGATCCACTGAACAAGCATAATTACTCATCCTTTCACTCACTTTCAGTTCTGGTTTATTGACTCTACACAATCCCTTTCTCTTTCACTCCTTCTTTCCCTCCTTCACTCTCCCATCCTCACTTTGCTCTTCTGTTTCTCTTTTAAACCAGAGACTAAAGGATAAAATATAAAATTGAGATCTAGAAACTCAGTTTTATTAATGTTGACAACCACTCAAGGTAATGTGGTTCAACTGGCTCGTAAGGTGTGAACAACACATTGAGCATGAACAGAAAAGGTAGAAAGATCACGTAAATTTTTTTGGTAATATATCAATATTCAATGAACATCAATTCTGAAGCCCTCTTCCCTCAAGGGAAAAACAAACAAACAAATAAGAAACCCTGCCCATTTGAAAAACAATGGCATAGAGATGATTTTAGGGATTAGTGTAATATAACCCAGTTGGTGTGTAACAATGTCTGATCTCAACTTTTGGACTCTGCATCACTCTGTATAATGGGAGAAACATAATCATGAGGATATGCTTTTTTCCTTCTGCATGTTATTATAATCTTAGTTTATACTTCCATGATCAAAGTAAGCACAACTTTTCATAGCATTTTAAATAAAAGTGAATGGTACAAACCTCAGAATTTTTTCCTGACAGTTGTATTCTTTGTAAAAAAAAAATTTCCAATATATTTTTGGCCCATGTGAGGCTAGAGTAACACTGGAACACTTATGTGAGCCATTTCTATGATTAAGCATTATCTACCCTTCTCAATTAATTGACTAAAATAATAACAGCTATGAGGAATCCCCTGTACACTGTCCAAATTTCTGACTTATTCCAGGAGATGATTTATTTTTAAAATAATTATTTGGAAGGAAAGCAGAAGATAAATCTTAACAGCAGATTATTTTAAAGTCATAAAGTTATTTATAAATTATTCTTATCATATCATATTCAGGGACATTTTAGTCGAGCATAAATCAGCTTGTTTTATCTTCTAGATGAATAATTCTGCTGCCAGAAACTCATATGATGAGAGGATTTTCAAACAATGATATATTTAAAGAAACAATAAGGACAAAATAATACTTCCTGAATCTATATGCATCCTAAATAATTATGTGTTTAAAGATCTGAAAATCTGTAGGAAGAGAAATATTACATATGTATATTCTAGAGGAATGATGTTTTATACCTATCCTTTAATGTGTTAACCACTGTATTCCCAAGAAATAAGTTTTAAATGGACCTTTAGGCCTAGTTTGATTATTGAGAATCACAATACTAACTTGACTGAAGAACACTAAATTTCAGGACAGTAAGGTCCAATTCAGATCATGGTTGTTTGCTTCAGCCCACCAATTGCAATAATTTTACCAAATTAAATATAACAAATAAACCTATAATACTCTTAGAAGAAACCAAAGGGGAATATCTTTATAAATTTGGGCTTAGCTGAGGATTCTTAGATACAACACCAAAATCATGAGGAACAACAAAAGATAGCTGGACTTCATTAAAATGAAAAAAACTATTGTGACGCAAGGGACACCATGAGAAAGTGAAAAGGGAACCCAACCCACAAAATGGGAGAAAATATTTGCAAACATGTATCTTACACAGGACATGTAACCACATAATTTAAAGAACCCACTGTGGTGATAGCTGCACCTATATGCAAGTATCCTAAGAAAACATTTAATTGAACACATTAAATTCAGTTGAAAAGACCCTCAGAATAATTTCTTAGGGTAGCTACCAGTCCAATCCCCCACTCGTGACATTGTTTTCAAATTCATATAGATTTTAAGATATACTCCAAAATCAGTTTTGTCTCCATTGCATGTTTCTAAATGCCTCAGTTTTATTTTAAGCCTAAACCATCAGAAACAGCTTCCTTCATCCACAAGGAATGTGCAACAAATCACAAAACAAGATGCAATTTGAACATCTGAAAATAGAGGAATAGGTAAATAAATAATAGCACATTTCTGTAGAAAGCTACAGGGTAATTTAAAAATTATTATCACTATTATGACCACAACACAGAAATATTCTAATATTCTGTCAAAAAGCAGAGTAACAGATTATATTTTCACTTTAATTATAACTAGGTAAAGGTTTAATAAGTATAACAGCCACTATTAATTAAGTGCCAATTCCGTGTTTCAGGATGCACTAGAAGCTTTAAAGATGTTATAAAATTAATCTCTATAAGACATTAAATGCCATAAATTTTAAAATGCACCATCAAATTAATAACAACTCTTAAAGATGGGAGGGAGAAACAGAAGCAACACAACATGTTACATTTATGCAATAATTATAAAATTAATTTTTACTTTACACATAATAATTTCTGGTCCAAACATCAAAAACAACATTTTACAAATTTAGTTATTTTAGCTCTTATCTTTTTTCTCAACTGCTTCTGTGTGGTTATGCCACACATTTGTGCTATGGAATAAATTGTGTCCCCTCAAAATTGTCATGTTGAAGTCTTAAACCACCCACCCCGACCCCAACAATGTGAATGTATTTGGAAATAAAACTTTCAGGAGGTGGTTAGGTTAAATGAGGTCATAAGGGTGGGACCTAATCTGAGAGGATTAGTGTATTTATAAAAAGAGGAAAAGAAAGATCTCTCAGTACACACTTCACAAAGAATGTGGGGCTGTCCACAAGCCAGGAAGAGCTCTTAGAAGAAAGCAAATCAGCTGGCACCTTGATCTTCCACTTCCCACCCTACAGAATTGTGAGAAATAAATTTCTATTGTTTAAGCAATGTAATCTCTGGTGTTTTGTATGACAGCCAAAGTGGACTAATATAATTTGTAATACAGTTATTTGGGGCGGGGGGTGAGGAATCAAAGTCTTATTCAGTCCAAGGATCCCTGATATCTGGGTGACTATTTTTATTCAATATGCAGAAATCAAAGTTCACTCTTTGTCATGTATGGTTCTATACATTGAATCAAATCCACAAAATCATGTGTTCCCCACCCAATACCATACATAACAATTCTTTCATCTTTAAAAGTACTCTGCCCTTTTTCTTTCTTATCAGTAAATGCACTCCCCGCCAAATGGAACATCTGGCAATCAACTACCTGTTTTCTGTTTGCCTTTCTTAGAATGGTGTATGAGTAGAATCACAGCATATTGCCCTTTGGGCTTGGTTACTATCACTTAGTAAAATGCATTCCAGGTTCACCCATGCAATTGTGCAAATCAGTAGTTTTTTTATGGCCCAAAAGCATTCTATTGTTGGGATATGGCAGTCTGTTTAGCCATTTCCTTGTTGAAGAACATTTTGGTTGTTTCCAGATTTTGGGGTATCATACATAAAGTTACTATAAAAATTTGCACACAGAATTTGGTGTGAACATAAGTTTTTTATGTAAACTTAAGGAAAAGGTAACTATCCATAAACACCGTACTCTAGTTGGAAAATTTGTTTCTTCTGGGGGTATGGGTCAACGGTTCTTTACCATACTACATGCATAGTGGGGTTTAACATACAAGTTAATGGATGGTGGATAATGAAACAAGTTTTTCACTGTTAAAGATGGAATTATAAATAAGCTAGGTTAGAAGGTTAGAATGAACCCCTGTGCTACTGAAGTAAAGCTGGAGACAGTATGAACTCATGTTTAGCAAAGATATCTAGATTAGATAGATGATAGATAGATGATAGATAGATAGATAGATAGATAGATAGATGACATAGATAGATATAGATAGATGATAGATAGATAGATATAGATAGATAGATAGATGATAGATAGGCAGCTGGAAAAATGATTACAAATATATATATTTGAGTTAGCGTGCATACCTTTATATCCTAGCTCTAAAGGGCCTAGAAACAGTAAAACCCCAGAAGCCATAAGCATATCTAGCACCTTGGTTTCTAAGTACTATTCTCCAGTGGAAGAAATCAAACCTCCCTGTAGAATTGGCTCACCTAAAAACAAAAGGATGGAGACAGAAGCAAAACTGAAAGAGTTCTTAATGGCCAAAATGGAAAAAGCTGAGGAAAAAGATAAATTTGGATTATAACTCAAAGTAGCAAATGATCAAGGTTAACATCACCAGTTATGCCAGTTTGATACCACGATGTCCTGCCGATATGATGTGATGAAGAATAATAGTTCATGTCTGCGGTGTTCTTCCCCCCAAAATAATAACCTCCATCTATCTTGAGAACAAAGAACAAACTCAAATTGAGGACAGTCCACAAAATATCTGACCATTATTTTTTAAAATTCTGAAGGTCATGACAGTCAAAGAAAAAATAAGAAAGTGTTACAGGAGACATAATGAATTATTACAATGTGTTATTTTATTTCAGGAAAATAAAAAGAGAATTAGTATAAAAATTGGTTAAATATAAATAATGTCTGGAGTTTGGTTAATAATAGCATACAAATGCTGGCTGCTTAATTTTGACAAATGTATTATGGTAAGAGAAACTGGGTGTGAGGTATATAGGAACTCTGCGTTATCTTTTGAACTTTCTTGTAGATATAAAATTATTTTTGAAATGTTATTAAAATGCATTTTGATCCCTGGCATTTAAAAATGTGCTAAAATATATATTTTAGAATTTCTCAGAAATTTGAATGTTTATCTCATTTTAGAAAACTGAGGCTCAAGTTTGTGAAATTTGCATGAGGTCAAATACGTAAAAAATAGAAGAATCAGCATTTAATGATAAGCCTTTCATTCTTGAAAGCTAATAATTTATTACGATGCAAACCAGTTCCTTCCACACACAGAGTAAGTTTGTTTTAGGTCTGTGGGTTGTATGAGGGTGTCTGTAGTTTTCAAAAAATTACTTAATTTAATTGGTATAACAATTTTTCAAATAAAAAGGAATAAAAGCTACCATAATGTGTTAATTTTGATGTTTGAGATTTATTATGAGAACAAAGCAGTAGTGTCCTTTTTATAAGCAGTCATTGCCCCATCAATATTTAATTGAACAACTTTATATTCCTTGGAAACCCTCTAATTGCTTTAAAAATCAAAATAAAGTTGCATCTATCAGTATATTAAAAANAATAAAGTTACTATAAAAATTTGCATACAGAATTTGGTGTGAACATAAGTTTTTTTATGTAAAAACTTAAGGAAAAGGTAACTATCCATAAACACCGTACTCTAGTTGGAAAATTTGTTTCTTCTGGGGGTATGGGTCAACGGTTCTATACCATACTACATGCATAGTGGGGTTTAACATACAAGTTAATGGATGGTGGATAATGAAACAAGTTTTTCACTGTTAAAGATGGAATTATAAATAAGCTAGGTTAGAAGGTTAGAATGAACCCCTGTGCTACTGAAGTAAAGCTGGAGACAGTATGAACTCATGTTTAGCAAAGATATCTAGATTAGATAGATGATAGATAGATGATAGATAGATAGATAGATAGATAGATGACATAGATAGATATAGATAGATAGATAGATAGATAGATAGATAGATGATAGATAGGCAGCTGGAAAAATGATTACAAATATATATATTTGAGTTAGCGTGCATACCTTTATATCCTAGCTCTAAAGGGCCTAGAAACAGTAAAACCCCAGAAGCCATAAGCATATCTAGCACCTTGGTTTCTAAGTACTATTCTCCAGTGGAAGAAATCAAACCTCCCTGTAGAACTGGCTCACCTAAAAACAAAAGGATGGAGACAGAAGCAAAACTGAAAGAGTTCTTAATGGCCAAAATGGAAAAAGCTGAGGAAAAAGATAAATTTGGATTATAACTCAAAGTAGCAAATGATCAAGGTTAACATCACCAGTTATGCCAGTTTGATACCACGATGTCCTGCCGATATGATGTGATGAAGAATAATAGTTCATGTATGCGGTGTTCTTCCCCCCAAAATAATAACCTCCATCTATCTTGAGAACAAAGAACAAACTCAAATTGAGGACAGTCCACAAAATATCTGACCATTATTTTTTAAAATTCTGAAGGTCATGACAGTCAAAGAAAAAATAAGAAAGTGTTACAGGAGACATAATGAATTATTACAATGTGTTATTTTATTTCAGGAAAATAAAAAGAGAATTAGTATAAAAATTGGTTAAATATAAATAATGTCTGGAGTTTGGTTAATAATAGCATACAAATGCTGGCTGCTTAATTTTGACAAATGTATTATGGTAAGAGAAACTGGGTGTGAGGTATATAGGAACTCTGCATTATCTTTTGAACATTCTTGTAGATATAAAATTATTTTTGAAATGTTATTAAAATGCATTTTGATCCCTGGCATTTAAAAATGTGCTAAAATATATATTTTAGAATTTCTCAGAAATTTGAATGTTTATCTCATTTTAGAAAACTGAGGCTCAAGTTTGTGAAATTTGCATGAGGTCAAATACGTAAAAAATAGAAGAATCAGCATTTAATGATAAGCCTTTCATTCTTGAAAGCTAATAATTTATTACGATGCAAACCAGTTCCTTCCACACACAGAGTAAGTTTGTTTTAGGTCTGTGGGTTGTATGAGGGTGTCTGTAGTTTTCAAAAAATTACTTAATTTAATTGGTATAACAATTTTTCAAATAAAAAGGAATAAAAGCTACCATAATGTGTTAATTTTGATGTTTGAGATTTATTATGAGAACAAAGCAGTAGTGTCCTTTTTATAAGCAGTCATTGCCCCATCAATATTTAATTGAACAACTTTATATTCCTTGGAAACCCTCTAATTGCTTTAAAAATCAAAATAAAGTTGCATCTATCAGTATATTAAAAAAAAAACTAGAAAAGCTGAACAAACCCAAGTTTATTAATATGTGTAGAATCTATTCCTCATAGACTCAAAAGTATGACAAAGTTATGACTAGGGGTAAAGAATTCAGTCCAGTTGAATTGTCTGATAGTCATCATTTCCAAGCTTGGAAAGAACTTGAAATTTTGCTTNAAGCTGAGGAAAAAGATAAATTTGGATTATAACTCAAAGTAGCAAATGATCAAGGTTAACATCACCAGTTATGCCAGTTTGATACCACGATGTCCTNTTCTCTAGTTCAACTAACTATAATTTCTGCCTTCTTGTTTTTGTTTAGAGTTTATTTACACTTAATGTAATTATTGNTGCCGATATGATGTGATGAAGAATAATAGTTCATGTATGCGGTGTTCTTCCCCCCAAAATAATAACCTCCATCTATCTTGAGAACAAAGAACAAACTCAAATTGAGGACAGTCCACAAAATATCTGACCATTATTTTTTAAAATTCTGAAGGTCATGACAGTCAAAGAAAAAATAAGAAAGTGTTACAGGAGACATAATGAATTATTACAATGTGTTATTTTATTTCAGGAAAATAAAAAGAGAATTAGTATAAAAATTGGTTAAATATAAATAATGTCTGGAGTTTGGTTAATAATAGCATACAAATGCTGGCTGCTTAATTTTGACAAATGTATTATGGTAAGAGAAACTGGGTGTGAGGTATATAGGAACTCTGCGTTATCTTTTGAACTTTCTTGTAGATATAAAATTATTTTTGAAATGTTATTAAAATGCATTTTGATCCCTGGCATTTAAAAATGTGCTAAAATATATATTTTAGAATTTCTCAGAAATTTGAATGTTTATCTCATTTTAGAAAACTGAGGCTCAAGTTTGTGAAATTTGCATGAGGTCAAATACGTAAAAAATAGAAGAATCAGCATTTAATGATAAGCCTTTCATTCTTGAAAGCTAATAATTTATTACGATGCAAACCAGTTCCTTCCACACACAGAGTAAGTTTGTTTTAGGTCTGTGGGTTGTATGAGGGTGTCTGTAGTTTTCAAAAAATTACTTAATTTAATTGGTATAACAATTTTTCAAATAAAAAGGAATAAAAGCTACCATAATGTGTTAATTTTGATGTTTGAGATTTATTATGAGAACAAAGCAGTAGTGTCCTTTTTATAAGCAGTCATTGCCCCATCAATATTTAATTGAACAACTTTATATTCCTTGGAAACCCTCTAATTGCTTTAAAAATCAAAATAAAGTTGCATCTATCAGTATATTAAAAAAAAAACTAGAAAAGCTGAACAAACCCAAGTTTATTAATATGTGTAGAATCTATTCCTCATAGACTCAAAAGTATGACAAAGTTATGACTAGGGGTAAAGAATTCAGTCCAGTTGAATTGTCTGATAGTCATCATTTCCAAGCTTGGAAAGAACTTGAAATTTTGCTTTCTCTAGTTCAACTAACTATAATTTCTGCCTTCTTGTTTTTGTTTAGAGTTTATTTACACTTAATGTAATTATTGATACATTTGTGCTTAAGTCTTCTATCTTAGTTTATTTTCATTTCTCCTATTTTTACTTTCCCTGTCCCTCTTTCTTTTGTACCCTTTCTATTTTATCACCTATATTGAATTCTGGGCTGAAACTCTATTTGTTATTTTTCCATGGCTGTATTAGAAATTATAGTATGCATCTTTGACATACCACATTCTACCTTCAGATAATGTTTCACTACTTCATGAATAATGTTAGAAGTTTACAAAGTATAATTCTATTTCTCTTTCTCCAATCATTTTGTACTTTTTGACAGGCTTTTTATTTCTACTTATGTTATAAACCCTCATAAAACACTGGTACTGCTTTTTCTTTAAGCAGATAATACTCATTTAAAGAAATTAAAATACATACAAAAAAAAAACCTGTTCTCTATTTTTAACTACATATTTCCTCTTCCTGATGTTCTTCATTTCTTTCTGCAGGCTGAGGTTTGCATCTGGTATCATATTCCTTAAGAATTTTTTTTTATTATTATATTATGTTAATCACCATACAGTACATCCCCGGATTCCGATGTAAAGTTTGATGCTTCATTAGTTGCGTATAACACCCAGTGCACCATGCGATACGTGCCCTCCTTACTACCCATCACCAGTCTATCCCATTCCCCCACCCCCTCCCCTCTGAAGTCTTCAGTTTGTTTCTCATAGTCCATAGTCTCTCATGTTTCATTCCCCCTTCTGATTACCCCCCTTTTCTTTATCCCTTTCTTCCCCTACCGATCCTCCTAGTTCTTATGTTCCATAGATGAGAGAAATCATATGATAATTGTCTTTCTCTGCTTGACTTATTTCACTTAGCATTATCTCCTCCAGTGCCGTCCATGTTGCAGCAAATGTTGAGAATTCGTTCTTTCTGATAGCTGAGTAATATTCCATTGTATATATGGACCACAGCTTCTTAATCCAGTCATCTGTTGAAGGGCATCTCGGCTCCTTCCATGATTTGGCTATTGTGGACAATGCAGCTATGAACATTGGGGTGCATATGGCCCTTCTCTTTACTACGTCTGTATCTTTGGGGTAAACACCCAGTAGTGCAATGGCTGGGTCATAGGGTAGTTCAATTTTTAACTTTTTAAGGGACCTCCACACTGTTTTCCAGAGTGGCTGTACCAACTTGCATTCCCACCAACAATGTAGGAGGGATCCCCTTTCTCCACATCCTCTCCAACAATTGTTGTTTCTTGCCTTGTCTATCTTTGCCATTCTAACTGGCGTAAGGTGGTATCTCAGTGTGGTTTTGATTTGAATTTCCCTGATGGCTAATGATTTTGAACATTTTTTCATGTGTCTGTTAGCCATTTGTATGTCTTCATTGGAAAAGTGTCTGTTCATATCTTCTGCCCATTTTATGATTTGTTTATTTGTTTCTCGTGTATTGAGTTTGAGAAGTTCTTTGTAGATCTTGGATACCAGTCCTTTATCTGTGGTGTCCTTTGCAAATATATTCTCCCATTCCGTGGGCTGTCTCTTAGTTTTTTTGACTGTTTCCTTGGCTGTGCAGAAGCTCTTTATCCTGATAAAGTCCCATAAGTTCATTTTATCTTTTATTTCTCTTGCCTTTGGCGATGTGTCGTGAAAAAGGTTGCTCTGGCCGATGTCATAGAAGTTGTTGCCTATGTTCTCCTCTAGAATTTTGATGGATTCCTGTCTCACATTGAGGTCTTTCATCCATTTGGAGTTTATTTTTGTGTATGGTGTGAGAGAGTGGTCAAGTTTCATTCTTTTGCATGTAGCTGTCCAATTTTCCCAGCACCATTTATTGAAGAGACTGTCTTTTTTCCACCGGATGTTTTTTCCTGCTTTATCAAAGATTAGTTGCCCAAAGAGCCGAGGGTCCATTTCTGGGTTCTCTATTCTGTTCCATTGGTCGATGTGTCTGTTTTTGTGCCAGTACCATGCTGTCTTTGTGATCACAGCTTTGTAGTACAGCTCGAAATCCGGCATTGTGATGCCCCCAGCTTTGTTTTTCCTTTTCAACAGTTCCTTGGAGATTCTGGGCCTTTTCTGTTTCCATACAAATTTAAGGACTATTTGTTCCAGTTCTTTGAAAAATGTCCTCGGTATTTTGATCGGGATAGCATTGAAAGTGTAGATTGCTCTGGGTAGTATGGACATTTTAACTATGTTAATTCTTCCAATCCATGAGCATGGAATATTTTTCCATCTTTTTATGTCTTCCTCAATATCTTTCAAAAGTGATCTATAGTTTCTAGGATATAGGTCCTTTACGTCTCTGGTTAAGTTAATTCCAAGGTAACGTATGGTTTTTGGTGTTATTGTAAATGGGATGGATTCCCTAATTTCTCTTTCTTCAGTCTCGTTATTCGTGTATAGAAATGCAACTGATTTCTGGGCATTGATTTTGTATCCTGCCACCTTACTGAATTGTTCTATAACTTCTAATAGTTTGGGAGTGGATTCCTTTGGGTTTTCCATATAGAGTATCATGTCATCTGCAAAGAGAGACAGTTTGACTTCTTCTTTGCCGATTTGGATACCTTTGATCCCTTTTTGTCTTCTGATTGCTGTTGCAAGGACTTCTAGTACTATGTTGAATAATAGTGGCGAGAGTGGGCATCCTTGTCGTGTTCCTGATCTTAAGGGAAAGGCTTCCAGCTTTTCCCCATTGAGAATAATGCTTGCAGTAGGCTTTTCATAGATGGCTTTTATGAGATTGAGAAATGTACCCTCTATTCCTACACTCTGAAGGGTTTTAATCAGGAAAGGATGCTGTATTTTGTCAAATGCTTTTTCTGCATCAATTGAGAGGATCATATGGTTCTTGAGTCTTTTCTTGTTGATATGATGTATCACATTGATTGATTTGCGAGTGTTGAACCATGCTTGCATCCCAGGTATGAATCCCACTTGGTCATGATGGATAATCCTTTTAATGTACTGTTGGATTCTATTAGCAAGGATCTTGTTGAGGATTTTGGCATCCATATTCATTAGAGAAATCGGTCTGTAATTCTCCTTTTTGAGGGGGTCTTTGCCTGGTTTGGGGATCAAGGTAATATTAGCCTCATAGAATGAGTTTGGTAGCTTTCCTTCTGTTTCTATTTTTTGAAATAGCTTTAGGAGAATAGGTATTATTTCTTCTTTGAATGTTTGGTAGAATTCCCCAGGAAAACCGTCTGGGCCTGGAGTTTTATTATTTGGAAGGTTGTTTATCACTGACTCAATTTCTTCATAGTTAATTGGCCTGTTTAAGAAATCTATTTCTTCCTGTTTCAGTCTTGGTAGTTTACAGGTTTCCAGGAACGCCTCCATCTCTTCCATTGCTTAGTTTTTTGGCATATAGCTGTTGATAAAAGTTTCTAATAATACTTCCAATTTCAATGCTGTTGATCGTGACCTCTCCCTTTTCAGTCATAATTTTAATAATCTCCATCCTTTCTCTTTGTTTTTGGATGGGTTTTGCCAGTGGTCTATCAATTTTATTGATTCTCTCAAAGAACCAGCTCCTCGTCATGTTTATCCTTAAGAATTTTTTTAAAAAAATTTTTTAAGCTCAAGTTATTTTCTTTTTCTTTTCTTTTTTTTTTTTTTAAGATTTTATTTATTCCTTTGACAGAGATAGAGACAGCCAGCGAGAGAGGGAACACAAGCAGGGTGAGTGGGTTAGGAAGAAGCAGGCTTCCAGCAGAGGAGCCTGATGTGGGGCTCGATCCCAGAATGCCGGGATCACGCCCTGAGCCGAAGGCAGACGCTTAACGACTGAGCCACCCAGGCGCCGCTAAGCTCAAGTTGTTTCTTGTAGTGAAAGACTAATTCTTTCAGATTTTGTAATTCTGGAAATGTATTTATTTCACCAACAATTTGAAGTTTATTTTCATTATCTTCAGAAGTCCAAGTTACTAGGTTATTTATTAACTCAGCAGTTTAAAGATGTGTTCTTCCATTATATTCTGGCCTACATATTTTTCCTCCTATGAGAAATTAGTTAACATTCTTATCATTGTTTCCCTAATTGAAATATGTCATTTTTCACCCTCCAGCTGATTTTAGAACTTTCTCCTTATCTTTGGTTTTCAGCAATGTATCAATTCCATGACTAGATTTCTTTGTGTTGGTCATGCATGATGTTTGTGCAGTTGTATTTTTAATTTTTTCCTATGCATTGATATTTTTCATCAGGTTTTTAAACCTTTGGCTATAATCTTCTCAGATATTATTTCTGTCCCCACCCTTTGCTCTATTTTAGGAGCTTCACTTTCATATTTGCTAGACATTGTTTGACAGCTCTTGAAAATTTTTGTCTTTATGTTTCATTTTGGCTATTTTCTATCAACTTGGCTTGGAGTTCATTGATTGCTATGTACAGACTTTAAGGTGGCACCATAAGTCTCTTTTCCTGATAGACACACCTCTGTGTAATTTCCTTCCCTTGAGTAGAAGTGGGGCTTGTGACTTCCATCTAGCTGATTTGTATATGATTACATAAAACTTTAATATCCATTGTACTAGAGTCTATCTCTTTCTTTCTCCCCTCTCTCCCCATCAGTGATTGCTGGTTTGAAGAAACAAGCTGCCATCAATCCCACAGCTGCAAGGAAATAAATTATGCTTGAGAAGCAACAACCTGAGAAAGTATGGAAGCAGGTATTTCTTCAATCAAGTCTCTGATATTTTTATTGCAGCCTTGTGAGACTCTAAGCAGAGAACTCACCTAAACTGCATTCAGATTTCTGACTTACAGAAACTGTGAGAAAACAAATGTGCATTGTTTTAAGGAGATGACTTTGTGATGTGTTACGCAGTAATAGAAAACTAATACACTGAAAAAAAAAAACACTGAAGAAAAAGAAAAACACTGTTCTTTTTTCTTTTCTGTTGTGTCTAATATGATGCCAAATTCCTCAACTATTTCATTATATATATATACACATATACATATTTCATTATATAGATACATATATATAAATATGAAACTATATTCAATATATACAGTATTGTATTGAAATGTATATTCAATGTATTGAAATGTATAATACATTATATATATATACACATATATATATATAATATTGAACTGTATGGAATATATATATTGTGTTGAACTGTATATTCAATATATATATAGAAATATATAATACAATCTAGTATTGAGCTGTATATTCTACATATATATATATATTGAACTGTATAATACTATATATATAGTACTATATTGAACTGTAATACATTGAACTATATAATATATATGTGTATATACAGTACTGTATTGAAATATATATACATAATGGCATTCTTCTTTGTGTTCTCAACTTCAATTTTCCCATCTGTCCATGCATGTGCTCCACCATTTATCCTGGATCATTTAATTCATTGTCATTGTTATTTGAAATTCCAACATGATCATTCTGCTGTCTATCTCTCTGTCTACTTTTAATGACTATATACTCTTTTGACTTTGAGTTACACATTGTTGTTGTTGTTGTTGTGTGTGGGAGATATACTTTTTTATTGTATATCAGACATTATGGATAATAAGATAGTACAGATAGAACATTTGGAATTTAACCCCAGGAAACAGTATAGTCCATTACGTCCCATTTTCCCCACAGTCTGCTACTGTAGAAGCTGACTTAATCTAATCTGCATTTGAGATGCTTGTAGACTTTGTGTTGGTTTTTATTAGGTTCAGTTCACCACTGGCTTCAAATATTTTGAAAGTAGGATTAATACTTCCTTTAGCATGGCATGGGACATGAGCACTAACCAGACTAGGTATTACTTCATGTTCTATTTCATAGATGCCAGTTTCTGAAACAGGAAATCTCTCTCTGCTTTATAGCCCAGATGTTACCTTTTTGGAATGGTAGAGGGCTTTTCCTTTTCTCTTCCTGACACTCACTTTCTGTAGCTGGTGATCTCTTATGCATTTGCCCAGGCTTGGTAGGGATCCTGTAGCATCCCTGGCAAACTTGGCGTCCCTCAGAAGGGTTTCCTTGAGTTCTCCCTCCATTTCCCTAACATTCAGGTGACAGTTGCATTTCCTCTTATGAAAGCCCCTCATGTCTCAGAGGGAAACTGTCAGTTCTCTTTTCCTCTCTCAGACTATGTGCCACTCTTGTGATTCAGTGTAACAACATGGGAAAGAATTGGTGGCTCTTTGCAGGCATAATCCCCAGCTGGGATTCCTAATGATTCTAATCTGTCATGTAAGCACATATATGGCAATTAAAAGTTTGATAAAAGTTTGCTATTTTTCTCCCAACCATTCTCTACGGTAGTTTCCCCCTACTTCCAACACTCCACTGGAGTTGAAAGCATCTATGGATACCTCTTTCCTACAAAGTGTTTATGACTTTATATTTAGGTCCTCAGCTCTCTGATTTTTTTTTTAACTATGATTTGGTAGCTTGCTTATCAAGTTTGCCCTTATGATTATGGTGGAAGCAATAGGCTCTTCTTCTTTTTTTAATCTTAATTAAAGCTATTAATGCAGTGCAGGACTTTGAATCTCTGTATGTGTGTAGCTAAAATGCTCTCTTTGTAGTATCCTGAATTGTTCTCCCCATTTCCTAAATTCACAACACCAAAAAGATAAATAAAAGGGCTGGGACTTGCCCCACATATTTCATTTGAAAAATTAGTATGAATTATTTTTTTTTCAATTAAATTGAAAATGATATTAATTTAGATGTCTTATTTAGGAAAATGAAGCCGCTTTTTAAATTCTCTTTCATTTCGTTTCCAAAAAAATAGAATTTCAATATATAAAAAGTGAAAAAAAAATCAAGAAAGTAAGAAAAACAAGCTTGAGATCATGATAAACTAAAGTCAAGAAAACTGATTTCACTCTAGGAACCAGCAACCTTTAATCAGAGTGAAGCAAACAGCAGGGTGTTAGATAAATGAAAGCAGACAGGAAAAAAAGTAAAATAAACAACTTGATCAAAGAATATAGAACTGTGATCAAAGAAAATAACCTTATAGAGGAAACAATACTCGATTTTCTGCAGAAACACTTAAAAGTAGAGAATATATTCAAAAATTTAGTCAAGTTGTAGTACCAGGTCTATATTTTAGGAATATGCATCTTACAATAAATATTCACTTTGATTTCCTACAAATTGAAAATGAGATGGCCAATAAATAACTATGTTGTCAGGGGTGCCTGGGTGGCACAGCGGTTAAGCGTCTGCCTTCAGCTAAGGGCGTGATCCCGGCATTGGNATAACTATGTTGTCAGGGGTGCCTGGGTGGCACAGCGGTTAAGCGTCTGCCTTCAGCTAAGGGCGTGATCCCGGCATTGTGGGATCGAGCCCCACATCAGGGTCCTCCGCTATGAGCCTGCTTCTTCCTCTCCCACTCCCCCTGCTTGTGTTCCCTCTCTCACTGGCTGTCTCTATCTCTGTCAAATAAATAAATAAAATCTTAAAAAAAAAACTATGTTGTCACTTCTTTTATAAAGCAAGGCCCCCAGAAAAGGGGNGTGTTCCCTCTCTCACTGGCTGTCTCTATCTCTGTCAAATAAACAAATAAAATCTTAAAAAAAAAAAAAAAACTATGTTGTCACTTCTTTTATAAAGCAAGGCCCCCAGAAAAGGGGAAAAAAAGTAATTTTGTTTTTATTTATACTTATAATTAATATAACCAAAAGCTAATTTTAAAATAGGCAAAAGAAAATCCAAAATAATAATTGTGATACAGACTCTATATAATTAGACTGAGTAGTCTTCATGATTTAAAAATTCTTAAATTACTACCCAAATTACCCAATTTGAAAAAAATTACTAAAAAACAGCATTTCTTCTAAGACTGTTTTACAGACCTAATAGACCTTACTGAAAAGTCTTATGGATGTCATGGCAATTTAGGGAAAAGGGTAGGATTTTAGGAATTATCATGTATTTTTATAGGTGTCAAATTCTATACCCAGATTAACTTTGGTAACCACTATACCTATCTCTATTATATTTTTCCTGAAGTGTTTTATATGGATTTAACATCAATAATTATCTAAGAAGCTAAAAATATTAATATCTAATCTCATTTATCCTTTAAACTGTTAATTACACAGCAAAATGACATATCCTAGAATATGAAAAAAGGCGGCTGTAGATATTTCCTTATATAACAGTATTCTCTGCATTTGACTGATACATAGGAGATCCTTCTACCTAATGTCTGTGCTTTCTCATTGTATAAAAACAACAGTTAAAGTGTAAATACAATTTAGGAATTATTTAAGAGCCTTAATTATGCACGCCTGATTTCCCCGTTTGGGTCCCAGTATTTAATTCAGTTTTATCCTTATCACATCTTATTTGTTTATATCTGTACTGCTAGCACTGAGCACACAGCATGTGTCACGTAGACACTCAAGAAATACTCCTAAAAATGAATGTTTATTTTACTGGAAAATAAATGTTCAGCACTAAACATATGGGTAGCTATATGCTTTTTCTCCCTCCCTCTTTACGGATGTATACGTGTGTGTTGCCCTAGGTCACACAGCACACAGGGTTCAGAAATGGATCATTTTAAACAAGTCTAGCAGGTAAAGGATTAAAATCTGCCACCTCTATAGCCATTCATGCACAAACCAGATGTCTGTATATAAAGACACAATATTAGCCTTGTTATTAAACTATTATACAATTGCCCTATTCACTTTCTCTTACCACACATATACAAATGTATTCAGAAATAAGTATGAAATATTTGCATATATTATGATAAGGACTAAGAATTTAAGTTACAAGTCTAACAGAGGGTGGTGCAGGAAATGAAAGAATTGCTATCACAGTGATGGGTATTAAGGAGGGCACATATTGCATGGTGCACTGGGTGTTACACGCAAATAATGAATCATGGAACATTGCATCAAAAACTGGGGATGTACTGTATGTTGACTAATATAACAAAATACAAATTATAAAAAATNATGGAACATTGCATCAAAAACTGGGGATGTACTGTATGTTGACTAATATAACAAAATAAAAATTATAAAAAATAAAAAATTAAAAAAAAGAACTGTTATCAATTTCTTTAAGGGCATGCTAGAATTGCATTATGATGAACTAGGTTTTCAAGCTATTCGGTGAGAATGAATGAAAGTTTTTGGGAGTGAGTGCCTTGTTCATCTAGTACATTTTGGGTGCTGAACTGATATGTAAGTGAGAGTAGGAAAAGAAAGAAGGAAGCATGAGAGACTATGGACTCTGAGAAACAAACTGAGGACTTCAGAGGGGAGGGGGTGGGGGAATGGGATAGACTGGTGATGGGTAGTTAGGAGGGCACGTATTGCATGGTGCACTGGGTGTTATACGCAACTAATGAATCATCGAACTTTACATCAGAAACCAGGGATGTACTGTATGGTGACTAACATAATTAAAAAAAACATTANGAGAGTAGGAAAAGAAAGAAGGAAGCATGAGAGACTATGGACTCTGAGAAACAAACTGAGGACTTCAGAGGGGAGGGGGTGGGGGAATGGGATAGACTGGTGATGGGTAGTTAGGAGGGCACGTATTGCATGGTGCACTGGGTGTTATACGCAACTAATGAATCATCGAACTTTACATCAGAAACCAGGGATGTACTGTATGGTGACTAACATAATAAAAAAAAACATTAAAAAAAAAAAGAAAGAAGGAAAACAGAGAGCAAATGGAGGATGGAGGAAGGAAAAAAAAGGAGGGTCTATGGAAAGGGAATGTGTCATTCCAAACAAGAGTCAAGATCTTGGTGGACAGGACCTGATATCTGCAGTTCTTTTCAGTCCCATTATGTCACATATAACACAATGCAAAATTTCATGCAGACATTCTTTTCTAAAGAGAACACTTAGAATCTGTTTATTCTTTTATAGTTGCCCAGATGATCTGTCCTAAGATGATTGATGTGGCATTATTAGTCTCATCATTTATATAAAAAAAGGCAAGGCTTGGGGTAGTTCAGTGCATTATCAGAGGTCACATAGCTCAGTTTTGGAGCCCAGATTTGTACCCGATCTTCTGGTTTTGAAACATATAATTTACACTAGGGTGTCTGTTAAGCCTCACCCTACCCCATGACTTCATAATAAATAATTATCAGTTTTTAAAAGTCTTATTTTTCATCAAACTTGGGTTTGGAAATTTTAAAAGTTTTATTTTCAATAAAGCTTAAAATCTGTAACCTTTCCTATACTCACTGGACATATCTGAGTTTCGAGAACCAATATAGTTAATCTCTCTATGAAAATCCCTCATGATGGGTTGTCAGAATTTCTTCCCACTTATAGTATCAGTTCAAACAGCTTTTCAGAGATAACTGTAATTCTGAAGAAAGGCTGAGTTCTTTACCGCTAATCCTTCACGTGGTACTACCACTCACTTTATTTTTAGCATCACTGGGTTCAAACAACTGTCTCACTCTGACATCTACAGTGGCTTCCAGCTGCATCTGGTATCCCAAAGGACCCTGAGGGAAAATTGGGAGTAAGTACAGGGTTTGAATGAGTCTTCTCAAAGTCTTACTAAGTATGAAGCTCACACATTACATTTTGTGGGACTTCCTGGTTTCAAAGTAGTGATAAGCTTTGACATTTGGAGGTATTAAAACAACCATTGTGGGTCTTCTCTATTTTGGGTAGAGCTATACAATCTCAAGTGTTCATGCAATAAATGATCTTAAATGCAATTTCCATTTTCAGGGAAAGGCATTTATACCGGAAATTGAACATTTGCTGCATTAGCCATTCTTTCATTGTGAATGCATACATTCATTCATTCAATTACTATTTCATATGTATCATTCATTCAACAAACACAGATTTAACTCCTATCATATACGAGATATTAGATTCTAGGAACACAAAATTTGAAACATAGCCTCTAATTTGTAAGACTGATGATTTTAAGGAGAGAATTCTGTGAAGCAAATCTTTTTAGTGCTTTATTATTTATAAAATCAGGCTATCTCAACTTTTAATTTTTATCTTCTGGGGCTTCCCTATCCCTCTTCAGTCTCAAATATTCTAAAGTATTTATTTCAAGTGCTTATTGCTAGATATTTAAGGTTCTATACCAGGAACTATATGATGTTGTTTTTAGTTATTGCTTTTATAAATGGAATTACATATTGCCTAACCAGCTATTTAAGAACAGTGTTGATTTTATGCTAATTTTGTTCAACTCTGTTACTGAGCTTACTTATTATTTTGCCTCTTTACTTTTGTTTTGCAGCTGCTTTTGTTGGGCTTTTAGGTGAAACATCATATAATTGGCAAATAGTGAAAACTGTACTCGTAACTTTCAAAAAATACCTATTATTTTGTTATCCTTTCTGATGTTATTAAAGATCACCTCTAGAACGCAGTTTAAAAATGATGGCATTATCTATTCTTGAACTTAGAATTAATGAGAATGCTTCTAATCTAGTGTTTTATCATTATTAATAATGCTTGTTTTTTATACCTCTTTTTCTAATATCTATTTTTATTATTTTAATGAGAAATTCTATAATTACTAACAGTTTCTAGTGGGCATGGATCTTGCATTTTAAAAATATTTTTCATGTCTATTCATATGATTCATTTTCACTGACCCATTCTTTTAAAAGATTATAATAGTGTCCTAATATTAAATGATTCTTGAATTTATCAACTATATTTTATTTGTTCATTTTATAAGTCAGCTATAGTCTCAAATTGGATAAGTGGGAAGAGTTTAACAGCAGACTATCTAAATTATGATCAGGTTTAAAGAAATCAACAAGAGGTAGCTACATGGAAAAGACCGATTAACAAGAAATGGGACCTATATTGGAGAGATACAGCCAAATAAAACTGAAATCTCTTGAAAGGAGCCAGCAGAATAAATCCCCCTGCCTCAATTTCCTGGCACCTACTGTCTTTTCCCCACACAATACAAAGCCAGAGAGCAGGGAAATCTATGGATGCCTTCTGTGGGGATCAACTTTCCAGGGCTCTGAGTGGGTGGAGAATGAACTAGGATAAGCCAACAAGACATATCGATCTCTGTTTCTAAAGAAATTGCCAACTAACTTAACTTGCTCCAGTCCCTGTGCTATATGTGACCATTCTTATTATATAACAAGTACTCAGACCAGTAAAGTGGAAATTGTATTGAGAATTATGAAAGGAGTAATAAGGATCCCATGTTAGATAGAGTAGGTGACTGGACCTAATAAAGGTATCAATGAGGTTAGAGCTTGATGACCAAGAGTAGACTGGCTTAGAAAGAGGATAGAGGGAAATCAGTAGATAACAAATTTTCAGGGGTTTACAGTTCATTAGAACATGGTAAGTTTCATTCTAAGCACAATGAAAGTCCACTGAAAGTTCTACATAAGGAGTGTTATGAGCATACCATCTGATTATTTATTCCTTTAAGGAATCCCTGTATTAGGTGATTGATGTAGAGAGACATGTATACAGGTAAAGAAATAATATTATATTTTGAATATATGTGGTGGGTTGGTGGGGATAGGTTTTCAACCACTTTCATATTTTCTTTCTTAGCTCCAGATTGTTTTGCTTTAAATTTCCAGATATAGACTTAATGGTTTACATTTTGTTAAATATAAAGAACAAATTTAATTTTTATAATTTTTATGCTAAATAAGTATATAGTAACCACATGTTAACAATATAAAATAGCAGTTCTAGTTTTCTCTAGACATATAAGATTGATAATTAAAATGAGTATATATATTAATTTATTTATTGATAAAGTTGTTTTTACTATGATTCTTCCACTTAAAAGGTATATATTGTAATGCAATGAGTTTTTTTCCAACATAACTTCAAATTTTAAAAAATAATGAGTTCCCTACAGGACTTATCATGATCATTTTGGGATATATTTCAGCAAAGTTTGCAAACCATGGTTTTGTGAGGTTCAACATGAATATTTACTTATTAAATCTAGCTCATAAAGTATATTTTGCTTCCTTCTATATTATTTACTTTTAAGAGAGGCATTCTAAACTTGACTATTATTGTTTTATTATTGCACAAGCAGGGGAGAGGGGCAGAGGGAGAGAGAGAAGCTGATTCCCTGCTGAGCAGGGAGCCTAACATGGAGCTTCATCCCTGGACCCAAGGATCATGACCTGAGCCAAAGGCAGACACTTAACCAACTGAGCCACTCAACCAACTGAGCCACCTGGGTACCCCTCCTTTATCTTTTCTTAATGGATGTCTTTTGAAGGGAAGGTTTTAATTTTGAGAATGTTCAATTTGTTGATTTTGCATTTCTTTTATGGTTAATGTTTATAAGTGCCCCATCTATATTATGTTTGCCTACTCTAAGGCTGGAAGTCTCTATTCAATATTCTTAATTTTTCTCAGCCATGTTTTTTTTTTTTCATGTAGAGATCTTAAACAACTTTGGTTAAATTTATTCATAACTTTTCCCTATATTTTCAAGTTAATTCATTGCTAGCATAACTCCACAATAATCAGGATGCCACCAGAAAATTAACTCTACTCCCAGAAAAACTCAGGTACAGGGAATGAGATAAAATATTTAATGTTTCTATCTAGTTACCTAACAGCCATTACTGTGTATACCTTGAATGGAACTGTAGAAATAATCTCTCATTTTTGTTTATGGTCACAAGTGGCTATTTCTACTTCCCTGATCTGCTCTCTGTCATCATTACACCTATCAGCTCCTTGGGAAAAAGCGAAATCTTTATTCCTACTTATCAGTTTTTATTATTTTATCAAATGTATTTATTTTCCTTTCTTTCTCCTCCCTCCCCCCATGTTTTATTTTTTTCCTTCATCAGATAGGGTAGGAGGGAAAACAACTACGTTACAGAAGGAAGAAAAAAAAATATCTACGATTTAACTGTACATTCTGAAGAGATACATATTCTCTAACTGTCCTTTGCAAATTACCAAATTAGCTGAGGCTTTTCACATTCTTTGTATCTTTTAGAATTTTAAGAACCTATTTGATGATTTCAGGGGAGCTAATACAAAGGCACTTTTTGAAGGAATGGACATTACTTAATGCTTATTAAACATTTTGTAGTTGTTGTTCATATAACACTGGAGAAAAAGCAGAGAAATGCTTACCCTTTTTTAATAGTACCAAGTTGTAGTTTTTACAAGCTCCGCCTGTGACTGTGATTCACAGTAACCTGGGGAGACCAAAACAGAAAATCCCTTACTAAAAGGAATAGTCAGGAGTGAAAAAGTTTGGGCGTGCGCAAAAGCTTTATTCCACTTTTGTTTATCCTACCAGTAAGCAATATGGCACTGGATACCAGGGAAGAGGATTGCAAAAATCTTTTCAACATTATATATTTCCTATTTTTTATTTCTTTGACTTTGTAACTCTCTGAAGGGCTCCTTACAGTGATCAACAAAGAAGCGATTCAGATGGAAAGCACTCCTATATTAGTCTGTAGAGGCAGGAAAGAGAGGATAAATGGGAATTTTTAGTTCTGTGGTGAATCTGGGCTTCGGGGTGGACACCACTGAGAGAAGAGACTGGTGGTGGTAAGCAATTTCGGAGAGCAGCAGAAGGCATGCTATGTTTTGGGGGTCAGAAGCAAGGGATGAGAGGAGGAGAAGAACTGGGGAGAGCTTGGGATTCTTGAGCAAACATTATTCCCCATTTACTGATTGATGCAAATCAGTCAGTACAATGACATTGTCCCACTGAACCAAGTAACTAAATAAAAAGAAAATATCATGGACTCTTAGGCTAAGACTGTATTTCTGATTCAAGCATAGAAAGGAAAGGAACCTCATACACCCCATAGCTTGCCTGTATTTCCAGAGAGTGAAAAATGTTAACATTTTTTCACTTTCAGTAAATTTCCTCCAGTTTTTAAATAGCACTGTTTGAATGAATTTGCTGATAGGTTTATCTCAGCCTAAGGTAAAACACAGACATACACATCTTCTAAATATTACTTGTCTCCTACCTACAGATATCTTCATAAAAATTTCCTGCAAAATCATAAGCATATGGGTAAAACTAGTATAGCTTAATTTCCCCTCATCAAATTGCATCTGTGGACCTTAAGACCTATTTACACTTGGTATTTGACATTTATCAAACTATTTTCACATACATTATGATGTGTGATTGGTCATGTTTCAATCACTGAGAACATTACTTCTTATTCTAGTCAAGGACAATACAAACCGAACCCCTTCCACCAATGAGGAAACCGTGGAATTTGTCAAGAAGNACCGTGGAATTTCTCAAGAAGAGAGTTAATGACAATGTTGCATCAAGGGCACGGATGATTAGGAAAAAGTACTCTGCTCAAAGATACTTGCTTTGATTAGCTGAAAATAGCCTCTCTGATGACATGTTTTGAGACCAAATCCGAAGTTCTTTATATCAAACATCACATCTTCAAAGCCCAGACTTGCTCATAGGTGTTNGAGAGTTAATGACAATGTTGCATCAAGGGCACGGATGATTAGGAAAAAGTACTCTGCTCAAAGATACTTGCTGTGATGAGCTGAAAATAGACTCTCTGATGACATGTTTTGAGACCAAATCCAAAGTTCTTTATATCAAACATCACATCTTCAAAGCCCAGACTTGCTCATAGGTTTTAAGCCACAAGATCTGTTAAGGAACTGACAGGTTAAATGAGTTGTTGCTATAATTATAAGAGCTGATATAAATTAAGCACTCACTATGTGCAGGGATCTGAATTACATTGTTTCAAACATCACATCTTTGTCACAACCGCCCTATAAGAAGGGTACTCTATTATCTTTCCAGTTCATTGATAAGGGAGCAAAAACACAGAAACTGGAAGAAAGTAGCTCTTCATAACTAGAGAGCAATGTGAGTTATTTTCTGCTAAGTGGTATAGAGTACACCTTCAACATAGGCCTTGAAATCTTAGCGTGGGTGATCTCAGTTTCTAAATTTCTTACCTGCTAATTCTCTTTCCTGATCATTTATCTGTGTCAGGCCTAGTCTGCTGATGTTGATTCTTTTTCTTTTTATATACCTGTCCATCTGTGTAATCTAGTCTAATCTAATCTGATCTAACTGCCTCCCAGTTACCTTTTTTATAATTAAAAAATAATAATGGTAAGATTGTTCAATAAGAATGTTTGTAACAGGGGTGCCTGGGTGGCTCAGTTGGTTGAGCATCTGCCTCTGGCTCAGGTCATGATCCCAGGATCCTGGCATTGAGCCCCGCGTCAGGCTCTAAACTCAGCGGGGATCCTGCTTTTCCCTCTGCCTCCCTTCTCCCCCACTTGTGCTCTCTCTCCCTGTCAAGTAAATAAATAAAACCTTTAAAAAAATGTTTATACCAGCATTTGTTAAACTAAATTCTATGGAACAGTGGTCACACAAAATAATCAATGAGAAAAGACACTCTAATCAAGTATATTTCAATAATGTTATATATTTTTAAAATTATAAGAGACAAGCAGTATTATACTAGTTTCAAGTATACAAGATAGTGGTTAGATATTTTATACATTACAAAATGATCACTGTGATAGATCTAGTTATCATCTGTCACCATATAAAGTTATTACTATATTATTCACTGTATTCTCTATATTGTACATTATATCCCCATAACTTATTTATTTTATAACTGGAAGTTTATACCTCTTAATCTTTAGTCAACCTTTGCAAGATCACAATCAGCTTTAAGAGATCGACATTTCTGAAAAGTAGTGGAGACTTCTTTAGAAAAAATATGTTAATTTAACACAGCATTTCCAGATATATTTATTGTAAATCTCCACACACATACCTTTTCTTTTCATACTATTTATGTATATCCTAAAGAAAAATTTATTAATGTATTTTATCTGTTGTTGTACACAGTAAATCTTGAAATTTGTAGAACATTCTTGAAAACAAAATCTTAGATTTATTATGAAGATTAATTACCCCCTAATAAGTCATCAAAGAATAGTGCCGCAGAGGTTTTATCTTTGGATGACTTGGTATTGGTTTTCATACAGTCTTTGGGGTCACACAATATTTATAATATGTTCCTGATCTTTCCTTGAAGAAAATGCTCTTATGGCGACTGACTCATCCCCCAGGGAGGTTGTATGTTCGCGACCATGCCCTCCCTAAGCCAGCAATGCAGAAAGAAGAATAATCCAGAATGCTCCCTGTAGAAGACTGACAGCCTCTTGCAGAGGCACTCTGTTGGAGAGGAATGTGGGAACATACTCATGCCATTTTAAAGGTTCCTTGCTTTTTACAAGATGTCTATCTGAATGCTAGAGAAACAAGTTTAGCCATGAGAACTCTTTGACATTTCCAAGGAGGACCAATTTAACTCCAGTTGGGATTCTTTTCCTGGTAAAAGTCTTCAATACAAGTGATTTTCACTATAGCCTTGATAGTGACAACTTAATTATCAAACACTCTGGAGAGGATGCAATAACATTAATGCAACTTGACACATAATTATCATTTTTCCAATATAATTACCATGTAGTTAAAGCTCAGTCCTTGCTATGATAAGATTTCTGAAATGTTCTTGTCCCCCTATGATGCTGCATTTATCATCCTTTCCTATCTTTACCCTTAAATATGTTTGTTTTTTTTTAAAGAGCCAGTCAGAGAATGGAGAAGGAGTATATTCAGGCAATGAAGCTCACATACCATTTTTCCCCTGGACATTTGCAGTGGACATTACCCACAATCCTAAATAATAATAAAAAATGTACATGTATATTTACCAGGTATCTATCATGTATTAGATAATGAGATAAAGGTTTTCCTACATATTATGATTTCTAATCATCTTTACAATCCTATTTTCATTTAAGATGAGAAAACTAAGGCTCATATAAGCTAAGTACTTTCCCAATGACCACCAGGCTTGTCTTAATAGCTGTTATTGCAATCCTTGTCTGTATATTTCTGAGGCAGTTGTTCTTTGTTTTGCCTGCATATTAGAAATACCTGAGGAGTCCAGTAAGTACTAATACCTGGGTTCTACCACTAGAGACTGGATTGTGGCCTTGATATTTGGATTTTTAAACACTTCCCAGGTATTTCTAAGGTAGCCATGGTTGAGAATCACTGCTCTAAATCCTTCCTAAAAAATCTCTCAAACTGCCAAATAATCGTAAGTGTGTGTTTTCAGTCTAGAAACTAAAAATACAAGGAGTGAATAACAGTAAGTTTTGTTTCAACTTAGAAGAAATTGAATAGATACATGATGTTGGAGAAAAACTGTGCAGTAGGGGCTGAGAAGAAATGGCCTTTGGAATTAAGGTAGAATTGGCTCTAAATTACCTCAGACAAATCATTTAGGGCAGAAAACCAAAAATCTTCCTTGCTCCCCATTTGTTCTCCCTACCATAATGCAGTTCATCACTAATACTGTTGGTATTACCTTAATGCTTATCTGACTCCTCTTTAAGCAATTCCCCTTATCCCCCACCACACACATGCACCAAAGTCCCTGATGTCCCTATCCTCATGAATGTAGAGTCTAGTATGAAAGGTTACAAAGTATGATTGATTAAAGGGCAAGTTATTCTGATAGCCCAAGAGAGAGCATCATCCTGGGAATCTGGGGAGCCTTTCTGGAGTAACTGACAACAGAGGATGAAATAATACAGAAAAGTTAGCCAGGGAAAGAGTGAAGTGGGGATGGGAAAAGGCATTTTACTCAGTGAGATCAGGAAGGCATATAGGTGTAAAAATGAGACAGTATTGCATACAAAACACTTGAGAATATGTAAGCAGTTGAGTATAGCTTAGATATGAGATACCTTTTGAGCAGTGCCAAAATATTTTAAACAGAGAATCTATTTAATAGATGCATAAGACCTTTCCATTAGAAAGGACCTGCAAAAGCACTTTTAATCCCATTTCTTTTTTTTTTAATGATTTTTTATTATATTATATTAGTCACCATACAGTACATCCCCGGATTCCGATGTAAAGTTCGATGTTCCATTAGTTGCGTATAACACCCAGTGCACCATACAATACGTGCCCTCCTTACTACCCATCACCAGTCTATCCCATTCCCCCACCCCCTCCCCTCTGAAGTCTTCAGTTTGTTTCTCATAGTCCATAGTCTCTCATGTTTCATTCCCCCTTCTGATTACCCCCCTTTTCTTTATCCCTTTCTTCCCCTACCGATCATCCTAGTTCTTATGTTCCATAGATGAGAGAAATCATATGATAATTGTCTTTCTCTGCTTGACTTATTTCACTTAGCATTATCTCCTCCAGTGCCGTCCATGTTGCAGCAAATGTTGAGAATTCCTTCTTTCTGCTAGCTGAGTAATATTCCATTGTATGTATGGACCACAGCTTCTTAATCCAGTCATCTGTTGAAGGGCATCTCGGCTCCTTCCATGATTTGGCTATTGTGGACAATGCAGCTATGAACATTGGGGTGCATATGGCCCTTCTCTTTACTACGTCTGTATCTTTGGGGTAAACACCCAGTAGTGCAATGGCTGGGTCATAGGGTAGTTCAATTTTTAACTTTTTAAGGGACCTCCACACTGTTTTCCAGAGTGGCTGTACCAACTTGCATTCCCACCAACAATGTAGGAGGGATCCCCTTTCTCCACATCCTCTCCAACAATTGTTGTTTCTTGCCTTGTCTATCTTTGCCATTCTAACTGGCGTAAGGTGGTATCTCAGTGTGGTTTTGATTTGAATTTCCCTGATGGCTAATGATTTTGAACATTTTTTCATGTGTCTGTTAGCCATTTGTATGTCTTCATTGGAAAAGTGTCTGTTCATATCTTCTGCCCATTTTATGATTTGTTTATTTGTTTCTCGTGTATTGAGTTTGAGAAGTTCTTTGTAGATCTTGGATACCAGTCCTTTATCTGTGGTGTCCTTTGCAAATATATTCTCCCATTCCGTGGGCTGTCTCTTAGTTTTTTTGACTGTTTCCTTGGCTGTGCAGAAGCTCTTTATCCTGATAAAGTCCCATAAGTTCATTTTATCTTTTATTTCTCTTGCCTTTGGAGATGTGTCGTGAAAAAGGTTGCTCTGGCCGATGTCATAGAAGTTGTTGCCTATGTTCTCCTCTAGAATTTTGATGGATTCCTGTCTCACATTGAGGTCTTTCATCCATTTGGAGTTTATTTTTGTGTATGGTGTGAGAGAGTGGTCAAGTTTCATTCTTTTGCATGTAGCTGTCCAATTTTCCCAGCACCATTTATTGAAGAGACTGTCTTTTTTCCACCGGATGTTTTTTCCTGCTTTATCAAAGATTAGTTGCCCAAAGAGCCGAGGGTCCATTTCTGGGTTCTCTATTCTGTTCCATTGGTCGATGTGTCTGTTTTTGTGCCAGTACCATGCTGTCTTTGTGATCACAGCTTTGTAGTACAGCTCGAAATCCGGCATTGTGATGCCCCCAGCTTTGTTTTTCCTTTTCAACAGTTCCTTGGAGATTCGGGGCCTTTTCTGGTTCCATACAAATTTAAGGACTATTTGTTCCAGTTCTTTGAAAAATGTCCTCGGTATTTTGATCGGGATAGCATTGAAAGTGTAGATTGCTCTGGGTAGTATGGACATTTTAACTATGTTAATTCTTCCAATCCATGAGCATGGAATATTTTTCCATCTTTTTATGTCTTCCTCAATATCTTTCAAAAGTGATCTATAGTTTCTAGCATATAGGTCCTTTACGTCTCTGGTTAAGTTAATTCCAAGGTAACGCATGGTTTTTGGTGTTATTGTAAATGGGATGGATTCCCTAATTTCTCTTTCTTCAGTCTCGTTATTCGTGTATAGAAATGCAACTGATTTCTGGGCATTGATTTTGTATCCTGCCACCTTACTGAATTGTTCTATAACTTCTAATAGTTTGGGAGTGGATTCCTTTGGGTTTTCCATATAGAGTATCATGTCATCTGCAAAGAGAGACAGTTTGACTTCTTCTTTGCCGATTTGGATACCTTTGATCCCTTTTTGTCTTCTGATTGCTGTTGCAAGGACTTCTAGTACTATGTTGAATAATAGTGGCGAGAGTGGGCATCCTTGTCGTGTTCCTGATCTTAAGGGAAAGGCTTCCAGCTTTTCCCCATTGAGAATAATGCTTGCAGTAGGCTTTTCATAGATGGCTTTTATGAGATTGAGAAATGTACCCTCTATTCCTACACTCTGAAGGGTTTTAATCAGGAAAGGATGCTGTATTTTGTCAAATGCTTTTTCTGCATCAATTGAGAGGATCATATGGTTCTTGAGTCTTTTCTTGTTGATATGATGTATCACATTGATTGATTTGCGAGTGTTGAACCATGCTTGCATCCCAGGTATGAATCCCACTTGGTCATGATGGATAATCCTTTTAATGTACTGTTGGATTCTATTAGCAAGGATCTTGTTGAGGATTTTGGCATCCATATTCATTAGAGAAATCGGTCTGTAATTCTCCTTTTTGAGGGGGTCTTTGCCTGGTTTGGGGATCAAGGTAATATTAGCCTCATAGAATGAGTTTGGTAGCTTTCCTTCTGTTTCTATTTTTTGAAATAGCTTTAGGAGAATAGGTATTATTTCTTCTTTGAATGTTTGGTAGAATTCCCCAGGAAAACCGTCTGGGCCTGGAGTTTTATTATTTGGAAGGTTGTTTATCACTGACTCAATTTCTTCATAGTTAATTGGCCTATTTAAGAAATCTATTTCTTCCTGTTTCAGTCTTGGTAGTTTATAGGTTTCCAGGAAGGCCTCCATCTCTTCCAGATTGTTTAGTTTTTTGGCATATAGCTGTTGATAAAAGTTTCTAATAATCCTTGCAATTTCAATGGTGCTGGTCGTGACCTCTCCCTTTTCAGTCATAATTTTAATAATCTCAGTCCTTTCTCTTTGTTTTTGGACAAGTTTTGCCAGTGGTCTATCAATTTTATGGATTCTCTCAAAGAACCAGCTTCTAGTCCTGTTGATCTGCTCTACTGTGGTTCTGGTCTCTAATTCATTGATTTCTGCTCTAATCTTGGTCAACTCCTTCCTTGTCAGTGGGTTAGGCCTGTCCCTCTGTTGCTGTTCCAGTTTCTTGAGGTGAGAATATAGAAACTGCATTTTAGATTTTTCTATTCTTTTGAGTGAGGCTTGGATGGCTATGTATTTCCCCCTTAGGACTGCCTTTGCAGTATCCCATAGGTTTTGGACCGTTGTGTATTCATTCTCGTTGGTCTCCATAAATTGTTTAATTTGTTTTTTGATTTCCTGGTTTATCGAGTCATTCTTGAGCAGGATGGTTCTTAGCCTCCAAGTGTTTGAGTTTCTTCCAGGTTTTTCCTTGTGGTTGAGTTCCAATTTCAGAGCGTTGTGGTCTGAGAATATGCAGGGGATAATTTCAATCTTTTGGTATTGGCTGAGACCTGTTTTGTGTCCCAGAGCATGATCTATTCTTGAGAATGTTCCATGGGCATTTGAATAGAATGAGTATTCTTTGGTTCTGGGGTGTAGTGTTCTATATATATCTATGAGGTCCAACTCGTCGAGTATGGCATTCAAAGCCTTTGATTCTTTGCTTAGTTTTTGCCAGGGTGTTCTGTCTATTTCTGATAGTGGGGTGTTGAGGTCCCCTACTATTACTGTGTTCTTATCTATATGTCTCTTTATTTTGGTTAAGAGTTGGCTTGTGTATCTTGCTGCTCCCCTGTTGGGGGCATATATATTAATAATTGTCATATCCACTTGTTGAATACTTCCTTTAAGAATAATATAGTGCCCTTCTGTATCTCTCTCTATGGCCTCTAGTTTAAAATCCAGTCTATCTGATATGAGAATTGCTACTCCAGCTTTCTTTTGAGGTCCATTTGCGTGGAAGATGGTACTCCATCCCCTTACTCTAAGTCTGAATGCATCTTTGGGTTCAAAATGAGTCTCTTGTAGACAGCAAATGGATGGGTCATGTCTTTTTATCCAATCTGCAACCCTGTGGCGTTTTATGGGAGAGTTTAAGCCATTTAGATTGATAGAGATTATTGACAGATATGATTTTAATGATGCCATTTCTCTTTAAAGTCTTTGTATCGGTTGTGACTTGCTGCTCTGTATCACTCTTGGGGCCTTTTTACCTTTATAGAGCCCCCCTTAATATCTCCTGTAGGGCTGGTTTCGTGGTTACGAAATTGGTTAATGATTGGCGATTTTGGAACGTCTTTATTTCTCCATCAATTCTGAATGACAGCTTTGCTGGATAAAGGATCCTTGGCTGCATGTTTTTCTCTGAAAGAGCTTTAAAAATGCCCCCCCAAGCCTTTCTCTCATTCCAGGTCTCTGTAGACAGGTCTGACGTAATCCTGATACCTTTGCCTTGGTACGTGAGAAATTTCTTTGCCCTGGCCGCTTTCAATACTGTATCCTTGGATCTAATATTTGCGAATTGCACTATGACATGCCGTGGCGTAGGTTTGTCCTGGTTGAGCTTGGATGGGGTCCTCTCTGCCTCTTGGACACGAATGCTTGTTTCCCTTGCTAGATTAGGGAAGTTTTCAGCTACAATTTGTTCAAATATCTCTTCTAGACCTCTGTTTTTCTCCACCCCTTCAGGGATGCCGATGATTCTGACATTGGATCGTTTCATAGAGTCAGTAATCTCCCGTAATCTACATTCGTGGGCGTGGATTTTTTTAAGACCAGCTTCTATTTTCGTTTTTTCTTCTACTAACCCATCCTCCAATTCGCTAACGCGTTCCTCTGCCTCGGTGACCCTGGCCGTCAGAGCCTCTAGTTTTGACTGCATTTGGCTCATAGAATTTTTAATTTCTGTCAGATTCGCTCTCATTTCTGCCCTTAGGGATTCTATATTCTCAGCAACGCTTTCTCTGATGCTTTTTTCAAGTTTACTCATCATCTTGACCATTGTTGCTCTGAATTCCATTTCTGATAATTGGGATACATCCATATGTATTAATTCTGTGGCCGAGGCCAATTCTGTGGCAGAGGCCACAGACTCATTATCTTTTCTTTGCTGGGGGGGACTTCTCCTTCTCGTCATTCTGATGAAGAGAGATTGCAGGGTTGTCCAGAGCCCAAGTGTTGACTGGGACCCAGGCCGTGCGCCCTTGTTTTATAGAGATCTTAGGGATGTGGGCTTCTTCCTTAAAGAGTTTATTTATTTATTTGAGAGAGAGAGAGACAGTCAGCAAGAAAGGGAACCCAAGCAGAGGAGTGGGAGAGGAAGAAGCAGGTTCCCGGTGGAGAAGCCCGATGAAGGACTCCTTACGGAGCGTTGTGATCACACCCTAATCCGAAGACAGGTGCTTGGTGACTGCGCCACTCAGGCGCTCCGGGTTGTGGGCTTCTTGATTTTTCAGCCTGCCTTCTGGGGGAGGGGCCTGCCTGCAGGTACTCAGAAAACCCTGTTTGGGTAGAGTCTCTGTGTCCCTTGCGAGGGGGGATGGGGATGGGCACCCTGTGAGCCGGTATTTCCGGGCTTTTGTTCTCTGGCGGCTTTCCCTGGCGGTCTGCTGTGCCTCTTCTGAGAGCCAGAGCAGCAGCGGCCGAAATTCAGCCTCTGTCACAGAACAGAGGGATTGAGGCCCATTCTCCACTGATGTTCTGGGATCTGGCGTCCATGAAATGGCCTAATCCCATTTCTGAAATACAAAATTCCTCATCTTTTGAGGCCCAGCAGCATGAGTACAGGAAATAGTAAGTACATACAGAAATGGCAGTGGAATCAATTCTCCTCATTCTATATTCGTTTCCCCAAAACATAAATCAGCCTCTATCTCAACAAAATATAGGAAGGTCCGACCTCTCTTTGAAAATAAAAGCAATTATTTTCTGGAAAATCAACGTTGACAAGCAAAGGCACTGTCCTTTTCTAGGGTAGGCAAAGTTGTCCTTCAATAGCTCTCTCAATGAATAGCTCTGTTTCCCATCAGTTGTCATATTAATACATGAATACATACGGTTGTACATTATGGGAAATGAAAGAGGTTTCCTTCAATTACACAGAAAAAAGAAATGTACACTTAACAGGACAAGAGGAGCTTTAAGAGGTAGAAAGCAGAGGGCAAGGAAGATAGCCAAGTTTGAAGTCCATTTTTGATATATTTTCATTTGTTTCTGCTAGTGATTTTCCAGTTGATATATGCACTGTACTTCTACACACGATGGATCCCAATGTATGTGGATTGTAATCAGGACACTGGAGGTGTCCATCATGGAGTCCTAATGACTGAGCACATACTATGACTATTCTTTTTATATTTAAAAAAAAGTGTGTTAGTTTATTGGCTTTTTAAAAAAAAATACCTTACTGTGACTTATGTATTTCAGTAGTTTCTCAAACTGGCTTCTTGGCTTCTTATCTCAAAACTCTGTCTACTATTGCCAAGCTAGTCTTCAAGGAATTAAGACAGAAGGGTGGGGGCACCTGGATGGCTCAGTCATTAAGCATCTGCCTTTGGCTCAGGGCATGAGCCCGGGGTCCTAGGATCGAGCCCCACATCAGGCTCCTCCGCTGGTAGCCTGCTTCTTCCTCTCCCACTCTGACTGCCTGTGTTCACTCTTTCACTGTCTCTCTCTGTCAAATAAACAAATAAAATCTTAAAAAAAAAAAAGACAGAATGTTGTATAATCTTTTAATGGTTTTCCTGGCTCCTAAAGCCAGTTATTACCCCAAGATCTATTTTCCCAAATGAACAGCATTTTCCCTGTATTACTGGACACCTNAAGACAGAATGTCGTATAATCTTCTGGTTTTCCTGGCTCCTAAAGCCAGTTATTACCCCAAGATCTATTTTCCCAAATGAACAGCATTTTCCCTGTATTACTGGACACCTCACATATGGTTCCCATAACTTCAATAATCTAACATTGTTCATAATTTTTTTTTTCTACGTGGACTTCTCTTCACCCACATCTCCATCTTTTGAAACTGACCCTACCAATTCTACCAGGATTCTCAGATTGAGAGAGTTCCAGCGAACATTCTCTGTTTCCTTCTTAACCTGTTAATAAAAGTTTTAATCTTTTTTGTATTATTTCACTTAGAATAACCTGCCTTGTATCCCAAATTATCTTATTGGATTGTGAGTTCCAGGAAAAGAAACATATTACCTCCTCATCTCTCTCACCTTCTCCGAATTCACATGTACACATCACCATGTTTATTGTGATAGGTTCAGGGTTTAGTGGTTCTTGTTTTTAGTTATATTTCCAAGGGAATTCTTAGATAAAACAAGTCCTAAATCAGTAACCCTTAAATCTTCCCTTCCCCATTATTAAGATGACTAGTGGGTTGTCTTTAGGGATAAGTTTGGTAAAATACATTCACAAGATTAATTGTGAAAAGATAATGTAGAGGAACCACTTGCATTTTTTTTAACTTTTTTAAAAAAGATTTTATTTATTTATTTGAGAGAGAGAGAGAGGGAGAGAGTAAGCACAAGTGGAGCAGAGAGGCAGGAGGAGAGGGAGAAGCAGACTCCCTGCTGAGCAAGGAGCCTGACCAGGGATTTGATCCTAGGACCCTGAGATCATGACCTGAGCCGAAGGCAGACACTTAACCTCCTGAGTCACCAAGGAAGCCCCCACTTTGTTTTCCCTTTTATACCTACTTTTGTCTCATCTTTTTTTTTTCTTTTCTTTGCTATTTTCTATTAATATTTCAACTTTTTTGTACATTTGTGTATTTTCTACAGTTTCTGTACAGTTTTGTACATTGCTTCAATCATACTCTATAAATCTATTTTAAAAAGCAGAGAAAAAACCTCTAAAACTACCCTGAATATAAAATATTTAAATATTTTATTTATGTTTCATGGCTTAACCATGACATGTTATCATCATTATTACTATTCTTTTGAAATTATTATTTTCATAATAACTAACTGCAAGTTGTTCCAAGTCCTGGGGCTGCTGTGATTCCTTTAGGAACTTTCTTGATATGGGTTGTAGGAAATGAGTATGGGTTAACCTGAAGGACTTCTCTGTAAGAAAAAAAATATATGTTGAATACGTTTTCTTCTTCCTGTTACCCCACTTCAAGTATGAGTTTCATATCTAACCTCATTCTTTGAGGTACATATATGGTCCATAGCTCAACTGTCTGAGCAAGAAAGTTGAATATGGACTTAAGGATATTTGTCTTTTCTGACCTCCTCAATGAGTGTCTTTTCACTTCACTCTAGCCCAAGTAAAGTAAATATCAAGAAGAAATCCTAGAGCTTTATGATTTTGTGGCACAAATTTCAGGAAGAAGTAAAGTTCCCACCTCACTCTCACTTATACCTTGAATAGAAAAAGGCAAAGAACCATAGATATCTCTATGAGCTCCATGTAAGCTCTACAACTTGAGATCCTTTGTATATCTTGAGATCTTCAACTCTCCATATACTTGATGTAGTGCATATGGTAGTATTGTTTTCAAACAAGTCTTTGTTTTCTTACTTTTAAACTGGCATATTGTGAGGGAGATATACTGAGGAAGAACTTGTGGTTGTAAAATAAACTGAAATATGGTTGTTACATGAACTGAAATATAGTTAGTGTCACTCATAGGATAGGTGCTCAGTAAGTCTTTTGGCTCTTTTGAAAACAAGACAGCAGATGTTGGCACCAGATAATCTCAGTAGACTATAAACTGCCCCAAACTCCATCTGACTCCAAACATCTATCAGATTCTTCCCACAACAATGTGTCTGTTGATCAAATGAACAAAGGAATTAACAAACATAAGAAGGACTAAATTTTGGTTCTGGCATTTATCAGAATCCTAACATTTTTTTTAAAGATTTTATTTATTTATTCATTCGACAGAAATAGAGACAGCCAGCAAGAGAGGGAACACAAGCAGGGGGAGTGGGAGAGGAAGAAGCAGGCTCATAGCAGAAGAGCCTGATGTGGGGCTTGATCCCATAATGCTGGGATCATGCCCTGAGCCGAAGGCATACGCTTAACCGCTGTGCCACCCAGGCGCCCCCAGAATCCTAACATTTAGCATTAAGTTCTTTGAACTTTAGTTTCTTCATCATTGATATGAAAACCATAGTACCTATTTTCCTGAATTTCTCTCATGTTTAAAGGAAAGCACGTGGCAAGTTCTCAAAAATACAACAGATACTAAATAGGTGTTTGTGAAATGGATAGATGGATGGATGGGTGGGTGAGTTGGTGCGTGGATGAACTGGGACAGCTCAAATACAGTGCAGACATTGGATGTGTGTAGATACACCCACTGGGTAATCTTAGCAACACCTCTTTTGGAAGACTGGGAAATCACGGATTTTAACCTCTAGCCTAATCCTAAAGTTACTAGTAAAATGCTATACATCCCTTGAACATACAGTTTAAAACACAGTTTCATTCTACCCACTACTTTTTCAATCACTCTGTCATTTTCATACACATTGCCAAAGGAGGAAATTATCAGTGCAACCATNAACATTGTTCATAATTTTTTTTTCTACGTGGACTTCTCTTCACCCACATCTCCATCTTTTGAAACTGACCCTACCAATTCTACCAGGATTCTCAGATTGAGAGAGTTCCAGCGAACATTCTCTGTTTCCTTCTTAACCTGTTAATAAAAGTTTTAATCTTTTTTGTATTATTTCACTTAGAATAACCTGCCTTGTATCCCAAATTATCTTATTGGATTGTGAGTTCCAGGAAAAGAAACATATTACCTCCTCATCTCTCTCACCTTCTCCGAATTCACATGTACACATCACCATGTTTATTGTGATAGGTTCAGGGTTTAGTGGTTCTTGTTTTTAGTTATATTTCCAAGGGAATTCTTAGATAAAACAAGTCCTAAATCAGTAACCCTTAAATCTTCCCTTCCCCATTATTAAGATGACTAGTGGGTTGTCTTTAGGGATAAGTTTGGTAAAATACATTCACAAGATTAATTGTGAAAAGATAATGTAGAGGAACCACTTGCGTTTTTTTTAACTTTTTTAAAAAAGATTTTATTTATTTATTTGAGAGAGAGAGAGAGGGAGAGAGTAAGCACAAGTAGAGCAGAGAGGCAGGAGGAGAGGGAGAAGCAGACTCCCTGCTGAGCAAGGAGCCTGACCAGGGATTTGATCCTAGGACCCTGAGATCATGACCTGAGCCGAAGGCAGACACTTAACCTCCTGAGTCACCAAGGAAGCCCCCACTTTGTTTTCCCTTTTATACCTACTTTTCTCATCTTTTTTTTTCTTTTCTTTGCTATTTTCTATTAATATTTCAACTTTTTTGTACATTTGTGTATTTTCTACAGTTTCTGTACAGTTTTGTACATTGCTTCAATCATACTCTATAAATCTATTTTAAAAAGCAGAGAAAAAACCTCTAAAACTACCCTGAATATAAAATATTTAAATATTTTATTTATGTTTCATGGCTTAACCATGACATGTTATCATCATTATTACTATTCTTTTGAAATTATTATTTTCATAATAACTAACTGCAAGTTGTTCCAAGTCCTGGGGCTGCTGTGATTCCTTTAGGAACTTTCTTGATATGGGTTGTAGGAAATGAGTATGGGTTAACCTGAAGGACTTCTCTGTAAGAAAAAAAATATATGTTGAATACGTTTTCTTCTTCCTGTTACCCCACTTCAAGTATGAGTTTCATATCTAACCTCATTCTTTGAGGTACATATATGGTCCATAGCTCAACTGTCTGAGCAAGAAAGTTGAATATGGACTTAAGGATATTTGTCTTTTCTGACCTCCTCAATGAGTGTCTTTTCACTTCATTCTAGCCCAAGTAAAGTAAATATAAAGAGGAAATCCTAGAGCTTTATGATTTTGTGGCACAAATTTCAGGAAGAAGTAAAGTTCCCACCTCACTCTCACTTATACCTTGAATAGAAAAAGGCAAAGAACCATAGATATCTCTATGAGCTCCATGTAAGCTCTACAACTTGAGATCCTTTGTATATCTTGAGATCTTCAACTCTCCATATACTTGATGTAGTGCATATGGTAGTATTGTTTTCAAACAAGTCTTTGTTTTCTTACTTTTAAACTGGCATATTGTGAGGGAGATATACTGAGGAAGAACTTGTGGTTGTAAAATAAACTGAAATATGGTTGTTACATGAACTGAAATATAGTTAGTGTCACTCATAGGATAGGTGCTCAGTAAGTCTTTTGGCTCTTTTGTAAACAAGACAGCAGATGTTGGCACCAGATAATCTCAGTAGACTATAAACTGCCCCAAACTCCATCTGACTCCAAACATCTATCAGATTCTTCCCACAACAATGTGTCTGTTGAACAAATGAACAAAGGAATTAACAAACATAAGTAGGACTAAATTTTGGTTCTGGCATTTATCAGAATCCTAACATTTTTTTTAAAGATTTTATTTATTTATTCATTCGACAGAAATAGAGACAGCCAGCAAGAGAGGGAACACAAGCAGGGGGAGTGGGAGAGGAAGAAGCAGGCTCATAGCAGAAGAGCCTGATGTGGGGCTTGATCCCATAATGCTGGGATCATGCCCTGAGCCGAAGGCATACGCTTAACCGCTGTGCCACCCAGGCGCCCCCAGAATCCTAACATTTAGCATTAAGTTCTTTGAACTTTAGTTTCTTCATCATTGATATGAAAACCATAGTACCTATTTTCCTGAATTTCTCTCATGTTTAAAGGAAAGCACGTGGCAAGTTCTCAAAAATACAACAGATACTAAATAGGTGTTTGTGAAATGGATAGATGGATGGATGGGTGGGTGAGTTGGTGCGTGGATGAACTGGGACAGCTCAAATACAGTGCAGACATTGGATGTGTGTAGATACACCCACTGGGTAATCTTAGCAACACCTCTTTTGGAAGACTGGGAAATCACGGATTTTAACCTCTAGCCTAATCCTAAAGTTACTAGTAAAATGCTATACATCCCTTGAACATACAGTTTAAAACACAGTTTCATTCTACCCACTACTTTTTCAATCACTCTGTCATTTTCATACACATTGCCAAAGGAGGAAATTATCAGTGCAACCATTGAGTGGTGGCTCCTGCAAGTCCACCTTTGTGTTGAAGATTCATTCTTTACCTCCTCTTCCATTCAGTATTTAAGAGGTTTGTAAATGGGTGACAAAAAGGTGGCAGCAAATGGATTTGAAATGATACCCCAGTCTCATAAAATAGACTCTTTTTTTCAGAATATTTTTCTCTTATTAGTAGATAAACATATATATTTGCTTGCAGATTGACAAGTAAATCTCCATTTTATTTTCAGCTGATTAACCTTAGAATATGCTAACAATTTGTTTATACCCTTTAACATAGTATTTGTCTCTACTTATTTTATGCATTTGTTGATTTCTCTTGTATGTAATTATAAAATCATTTTTAAATAGGCACAGGTACATTAAAATATGTGCATGTATTTTGCGTATTTGTGTAGGTGTGCCTGTGTGTGGATGTGGATACACCCACAGATGAAAGGAGGTATATTTTTTTAAGACTAAACATAAGCCATCTTATGTTTCAGACTATACACTCAATTACTTACTGGCTAAGTTCATTAGCATTTCAGTAATGTAACACTTTAATTGTGCTATGAGATTGCTTTAATCTTCCTCTCCTCAGTAATGAGAAATGCCTCACCCTATTGTAAAACTTTTGAAGTATTATGCATAATTCTGGATCTCTGTGACCTATTAAAACAGCATCTCTGGGAGGCAAAACTTGCAGAACTTTTAAGCATGGCTTCCCAGTGCCTTCATAAACTTGATTTTAGCTTACCTTTTCAGGCTGTCTCTCCCCTTTTTCACCACTTCCAGGATCTAGCTTCCTGAGATGATTCATCAACTATGGGCATCCATATACTTTGATTCCAGTACCTAAATTTTATATATTTTAATATAAATTTATTATAGACTGTGTATTACATATATTCTATATATTGAAGGAGTTAAATGATTAACCAATATCTGTGTACTCAGTGAGACTGAAAGCTCTACAAACCAGAAATCATTTCTGTCTTTCCTAGTTATTGTCTGTTCAGTGTCTGGCACTCCCAATTGCATTTATGGGAACAAATGAATACAATAGTTAATTAACTCCAAAATGGTATATAAATATTAAAAATCCCCAATCAATAGGAAGTAGCTAATTTGACTATCTGAATTTTAAGACTCCAGCCTATCTCAACAATCTCAGTATCTCTATTAGAGTAAGACTTCAGGTAAAAAGGAATAAATATATTAGTTGGATAAATATATGAGTCAAGTTAGGATTGTTCAATTGATCATGCCGTATGAATTACAAGAATTTGCAAGAAACAAGTCAAATTCCCTGGGCTTCTCTGGCCTCTTGTTTTTGTAAGGGAAGAGGCCATTGAAGTCAAGTTTATACAGAGCAATGAATGAATACAGTGGTTCATTCAAATATATCTACTGACTCTCAGGAGTTGCTTTTCCTGACACCCACAATCTTGCCTTTTCTCACCTTCAAGATTATCTCTTTGGCTCAGCTGTCCTTTCTCTCCATGCTTTTTCAATCTGTGCAGCCATTACATTCTATGTTGGCTGTAATCATTGGCAGAAATTTTGTTTTTCATAACTCATCTCTCACCTGAGAATTTTATGTTCATCCCAAGTTGTTGTGAGCTGTTCCTATGGCAGACGGTCCTATAGTGGTTTTACAACTTAATATTTGTGTGACTTACATGAGTTACTTAACCTCTTGAGACTTGATTTCCTCAACTGAAAGACAGAAATACTAGATAGGAATAGTGATTCCTAACTAGAGGGGGTTATTATAAGGAATGCATTGAGAATGAAATCTAAAATAAAATGTGAATCATAAGTGAATAATCAATATTCTATATTTGATAAAGTATCTTACCCTCAACATGTGTTTTTTTTTTTTAAGATTTTATTTATTTATTTGACAGAGAGAGACAGCCAGCGAGAGAGGGAACACAGTCAGGGGAGTGGGAGAGGAAGAAGCAGGCTCCCAGTGGAGGAGCCTGATGTGGGGCTCGATCCCAGAATGCCGGGATCACGCCCTGAGCCGAAAGCAGACACTTAAGGATTGAGCCACCCAGGCACCCCTGTTTGTTTTTTTTTAATCCAATATGAGAGAGAGAAAGAGAGGAAGGGGGAGAGAGAAGAAAAAGGAAAGAAGGAAAAGAAAATTTTAAAAAAAATTCTATGTGTATAGAGAGCAAAGAACAGCACACAATAGTTAAACTTGTAAATAAAATGTTACTTGATGAATAAAAGGACAAGATTTCTCTTCCTTTTTTTGTGTGGTAGATTGAAATCAGCAGTTCTTAAAAGAAAAGCTTATCTTCTCATTTTGGAAAAACTCCTGAAACACATGATTTGCATATGCATTTAATATAGTTACAAGAAAAAATGAGTAATAAATAATTTATTGAGTGAATTTTATTCATCTTAAGTCACTGACCTTTCTCTACAAAAATAACTGAAGTTGCCTCCAGGTACGTGAATCGCTTGAGGGTTTTTTTTTTTTTTCCCATTAGCGAGAGAAATTTTGGCAACTCTCTTCTTGAAATGAGATGTCAACCAAATGCTCAAATATTTACGAATTGACATTTTGTGTCTTTTAAATATTCAGTCTTTCTAGGTGCATGAGTCCTCCCCAGTGTACAGCTATTAAGAATCAGTTGCAAGAAAAAAACAGTCATGAAATAAAAAGGAGATTTTACAACACATGGTTTGAAATCTTAATGTGGTGCCTCAGATCAATCAAACCAATGAGCATCAAAGTTCAGTTTCAGCATCAGTGTTTTTATGATAAATTTTCTTCTTTTTTTTCTATTTTCTCCTGTGGCTGGGTTATAGAAGGCTGCAGGTAATGTTTGTGTTGTAAAATTGAGGCCAGTAATTTAATCCCCCCATAAAACTCACTCACAATTACAATAGCATTGAAATGGTACATAAATGAGTTCTTCATAAAGCAGAAAAGAAAAATGGTACAACAGTTAAGCTTTTTAATGATGGGCACTAAAGCAATACTGCTGATTAGATTCTTTGCTAATTACCTTCTGTTACTTAGACTGGATGCATTTCAGCAGAATAGAAACATCTATTCATAAATAGTTGTTTTCTTGGTAGTAATATGAAAACATTTGATTCTAAAGTTGGAAAGTGTCTGTCCGGGTCATATTATCCAGTCTTTAGCTTGTAGACAAATTTAATCACGCACCACCTGAATCAAAGTTTCAATGACTTCCATTTAGTTGGAGGGTAGCTACTTTATACAAAGTGGTGAAAAAACCATAGCAGTCATATTTGAGCTGAGATTTGAAACCCAACAGATCTGGGTAAAGAGCTTTCTGAGACCCGGGAACAGCAAATTCATAGCCTCAAGTCCAGGATGAGCTACAGATATAAATAAAGGAGAAAGTACTACGCGGTAGTCCAGAAAGTTCAGCAAGGGTCAGATGTCAGGGACTTTTCAGATCAAGCTGATACTGGAAATTTAGTCTAAGAGTTATTGAAAAGCACAGAGGGTTTAATTGGAGGAATGCTATCATGCAAATAAAGTCTTAAGGAAATCACCTATCTGGTAAGGGGTAAATGGGTTGTAATGAGGTAAGAATAGAAGTAGGGAACCATATTTTTATGAGGTTGTTATGGACTGAATTATATCCTCCCAAATTTGTATGTTGAAACCTTAAGCCCCCAGTGGGATTGATTTGGAGATAGGGNATGTTGAAACCTTAAGCCCCCAATGGGATTGATTTGGAGATAGGGTTTTTTGAAGAGGTAGTTAAGGTTAAATAAGGTAAAAAATGTGAGGTTCTATTCCAATAGGACTGGTATCCATGTTAGATGAAGAAGTGAAATGAGGAGCATGTATGCACAAAAGCCATTGGAAGACAGAGTGAGAAGGCAGCAATCTGCAAGCCAGGAAGAGAGGCCTCATCAGAAACCAAACCTGTGGGCACCATGAACTTGGACTTAACTGCTACAGAATTGTGAGAAAATTCATTTCTGTTTTTTTAAGTCACCAAATCTGTGGTATTCTATTATGACAACCTAAGCAAAATAGTACAAAGATTATGCAGTTACCCTGGTAAGTGATGAGGTAGTTTAATTATGTTGATAAAAATAGAAATGTAGAGAAGTAGACAGATTTAAGATCTATTTTAAAGGGAGAGGTTTTTGTTGTTGTTTTTTGTTTTTTTGTTTTTTTACCTCCAATGAATCAGGTATAGTGCTAAGGGAAAGAGGAATGGCAATAATAGATCTATAAATACATGGTAGTGCTAACACTTGATTCAGAAACAGATGGAAGAACACATTATGGAGTGAAGGGAACTGGTGGTTCTTTTACTAGCATGCTAATTTTAAGATCCAAATGGACATATAAAGAAGTTAGATGTATGATCAGTAATTCAGGGAAGATATATATTTAGAAACCATTGTCATCTCCTATAAAAAAGTAGAAGTGGGCACCTGGGTGACTCAGGCAGTAAAGCATCTGTCTTCAGCTCAGGTCATGATCCCTGGGTCCTGGGATTGAGCCCCACATCAGGCCCCCTGCTCAGTGAGGAGCCTGCTTCTCTCTCTCCCTCTACTCCTCCCCACTACTCCTCTCTCCCTCTCTCAAATAAATAAATAAAATCTTAAAAAAAAAAACAAAGAGTAATAGTATATGTGATTTCCAGTTACCCAGAAAATAATTACTTTCAGGACGGACTCAAATACACATGAGCACATGCATACATGCGCATGCACACACATTTGTCCAAGTGCAACCAATATTTATGAAAAGTCTACTACATTCCAGGACTATGCTTTTCCCTGGGATTGTGTTACTTCCTGGAGAAAACATAAGGCCTAATATTGACTCTATTAAAAGCTTACAGTCTAGAGTGGGTGGTGATTGAGTATATGAATATGGAATACAGATAAGAAAACAGCCANTTGAGTATTAAAAATAGATGTTGCCATAGCATTACATATGGATTGGAATGGGACATCATCGTGAGGATGGTGCAGTGATAGACAGAATAAAGGCTTCCCAATAATGTCCATATCCTACTCTTCAGAACCTTGAATATGTTATACTACATGTCAAAAGGGAATTAAGGTTGTACATGCAATTATGTTTCCTAAGGAGCTGATCTTAAAATGATAGTATTCTGGATTATCCAGATGGACCTATTCTAATTGCATGGGCCCTTAAAAGTAGAAGAGGGAGAAGAAGGAGTCAGAGACATGCAAAGTGAAAAGCGTTTCTGGTTTTCAAGGTAGAAGTAAAGGGCCATGAGTAAGTAATGTGGATAGCCTCTTAAAGATGAAAACGGTAAGGGAACAGATCTTCCCCTAGAACCAAGAGAAAAGAAACATAGTTCTACAGAAGTCTGACTTTATCCAAATGAGACCTGTGACAGACTTCTAACCTAAAATACTCCAAGATAATGAATCTGTACTGTTTTAAGCCATTAATTTTTTGCTAATTAGTTACAGTAGCAGTAGAAAATTAACACATGCACATAATGCAGACTTTAGGATAAAGGAAACATTTCTTTAAGGAACAACACTTGAGTTGAAGACTGTGATGAATAGAAATTACCTTGTGGAAGACCCAAGGTGGGAGAAAGAGAAAGCATAATATTTTATTCAGACAGAAAGGGTAGCAGGTACCAAGACACAGATCTAAGAGAAAGTACATATTATATAATCATATCTGCATTATTACTTAACAAATCCTCCAAATAAATAGACTCAAATCATATTTGTAATATTTTTTAGCAAGTTCTTCAATACCAGGGATGGTATTACAAATGCAGTGTCATGAGGTTAGATTAAATAAAGATAACCCTTGATTCCATATTAAATAATTATTTTCCAGATGAATCCTAGATATTTATATGAATGTATAAAAGAATACAAATTTTAAAAAGTTACTTTTCTATGTCAAAAGTGATCAAAATCCTGCCCCACCCACCAATGTATTAGAAGCTTTGAAGAAATGCATTATTTGAAAATAAGTACTTACTTGAGGGTATGTGGGATGAAGTGATATTTTGAGAGGTTTATGAAACTATAGAGGAACATGGAAGAGAGTGAATTCATAGACCAAAACAACTGAAGAAGTGATCTTGAGGAAACAAACACACTTGACCCTTGAACAACATAGGTTTGAACTGCATCGGTCTACTTATCCATGGATTTTTAAAATAATAAATATTGTAATTTTTTTTCCTCTTTATGATTTTCTTAATAACATTTTATTTTCTCTATTTTCCCATTGGTAAGTCTTCTGGTCAACAGTAGGCTATTAGTAGTTAAGTTTTTGGAGAGTCACAAGTTATACATGGACTATGGAAGTCAGGGAGTCAGTGCCCCTAATCTGGAGTGTTGTCCAAGCATCAACTGTAAGCAAAATATTAATACATGAAACATTGAATAAAAGAAGTGGGGATGAGAGATAGAAAATAATTTATGGTAATATAAACTGCAAACAAATCCTCTAGTGTGACAGAATCCCATTATAACACATTTGTTCATTTCGGAGTTTTGGATATACCAAAAGTTATATGATACAATTTGAAATATAATTCTATTTGATGGAAGATAAATTGGCCTAAATGAAGGGTCTTTTCATCTTATACAAGCATTATGAAAAGGATTCATTGTTATTGTTGCTGCTGATGTAGAAATGGGCAGAGTCTCAGGTTTAGTCTTAACAAAAAATATTTTTATTAAATGGCCAGAAACTTACAGGCATGATAAGCACAGAAAATAAAGGCGGGGTGGCTGGGTGGTTCAGTCAGTTAAGCGTCTACCTTTGGCTCAGGTCATGATCCCAGGGGCCTAGGATTGAGCCCTGTGCCAGGCTCCCTGCTCAGCAGGCAGTCTGCTTCTCCATTTCTCTCTCCCTTTGCCTCTCCCTCTGTTCTGCTCATGCTCGCTCTCTTTCTCTCAAATAAATAAAATCCTTAAAATTATTAAAGTGTATGTTAATGATCAGAGTTATAATAGAGATCAACTATTGTGTTGCATCTTAATGAGGGTTTCTCAATGACCTGTGAGGTTCTCAATGAGGGAGGAACTTACAGATAAAAAAATGTTTGCAAAATGTAGCTTCAGACCCCAGAGTCACTGCCTTCCCACTTATAAATCAAAGATGCTCATATCAAAGATTTCTCCAGTAAGGGAAACAATTTAAATTTGTTTAACATAGTGTTCCACAAATATGATAGACTGTATGACAAACTTCAGAATATGAGTATAGATATTGAACTATTACTGCCTTAAGATTGACATTGCCTCTATTTTTTTAGAAAATAGCAGAATACAGTAATTATTATTTCTCCCTCCACTATGTTGTATATTTCTCTATACTGAGAGTATGTATGAAAAACCCGTTTAATAAGTGAGGAACCAGGCTTAATCAGAAATGTTCTTCCATCTTCTCTTCCTTTTTTCTTCCCTCCCTTCTTTCTTTCTTTACTTCTTCCTTTGTGTATAGTATATATTTCTCAAACAATAGTCACATGGCATTAGTAAGCCCTGGGAAAAATGTCAGTCTAATAATGGAGGAAACCGGATTTCAAACACTCAGACTTGTGGGAATTTCACCATTACACCTTAGAGTCAACCTGAATCCTGCCCATGCTAATTAGAAGTTAAGACAATTACTATTTCCTGCTTTGCACTTTTCACTATCATCTGAGAATAAATACGAAGTGTGTTGGAAAATAAAATTGTGTAGGGCTAAATTAGATGTTTAACAAATAGATGTCCACATCCCATTTCCTACTGCATGCAGTACTATACCACGTGGATGTAGCCTTTCACATAGTCAGGCAGAAAGATGTGTTCAGCACCATGTTTAATGATGGTAAGCCAAGATCTATCTAAAGATATGGCATTTGAACTGAGAAGTTACAATGAGAAGAAGCCAGCTGAGCAGAAGAGCAGTAAAAGGATGCTTAAGATAGAGAGAAGACACATACAAACTCTCTGAAGTCCAAAAGACTTTGCATTATTGAAGGAAGAATCTCAAGATAAGTGTGGTGGACAAACAGTCCCCAGTGATGCATTGTGGTACTTACGCCCTTTCGTAAGCTTCTCCTCTTGAGTGTAGGTAGGAGCTGTGGTTTGCTTCTAACAAAAAGAACAGAGTCAATGGGAAGGGATGTATTTTCCGTGATTATATTCTTTAAAACAGTAACTTCTGTCTTGCTGGCATATATCCACTATTGATTCTAACCCTTGCTGACTTTGATGAAGCAAAAGATGACATTGGGGAGGCCCACATGGCAATAAATTAAGGACCAGTAGTGAGACAGGAACTGAGGATGGTCACTGGTCAATAGCCGGCAAGGAACTGAGCCTAAGTCCAGCTGACTAAAGGCACTGAATCCTGCCAATAGACAAGTAAATCTTAGAAGCAGATTCTTTCCTAGCTGAACTTTCAGATGAGATCCCAGCTTTAGCCAAAACCTTGACTGCAGGCTAACGGGAAATCCTGAAGTACAGCACCCAGATAAGCTCTGGCTCAATTCTTGACCCACAGAAACATGGAAATAATACATTACTGTTGGGGCTCCTGGGTGGCTCAGTCAGTTAAGCATCTGACTCTTGATTGTGGCTTAGGTCATGATCTCAGTATCGTCAGATAGAGCCTCATGTCAGGCTCCACTCTAGGTATGAAACCTGCTTAAGATTCTCTCTCTCCATCTCTCTCTGACTCTCCCCCCCAATAAAAAAATACCATTATCTTAAGCTGCTAATTTCTGGTAATACTATGCAGGAAAAATATACTGAGAGCTACAGAGGTAACATAGCACAAAGTTGGAAATCTCAGCATGGGCCAGGTTTGAGAGGGTATTTTAGACGATGATGAGGAATTTAGGTTTGATTCTCAATGCAGTAGATAGCCTTTGAAGGCTACAAATAAGAATGGCCACCTGATTGGAATTACATTTTTAAAAGATCACTCTGGTTACTATATGGTAAAAACATTGTATCTGATTGAAGATCTAAGAAACCGTGAAACTAGTAATTCACAGTAAGGACAATACATCTATTATCAAACATAATTTTGCAAAGGAATAATTTTAAAAACCTCTGAAAACTGTAGGTTATGGATGAACCCAAGAGTCAGGGAAGACTATGATAGAAAAGAAAGTTTGAAGAGTTATGGATGTGGGAATGAATGAGCCTTACAGAAAAGGGTGGTTATGTCTTGAATGAAGGAAGGACTCTACATCAAGATGTAAAAATGATGGTTGACTAGTAACTGACTTTTACCATCCTATCAGACCAAAAAAAAAAAAAAAAAAGGGCAATGACATTGGAATTGAAGAGTCTGAGACTCAGGCTGAAGCATTCATAAGTTATTAATAATAAACCTCTTGGAGAGGTTCCCTATGGAAGCTTTTCCATGTAGCAGTGTGATCAAGGTAAATACTTTTATCATTCACAGACACGGAGAAAATACTGAATCTATTAAAGGAATAAATTAGTTGTGAAAACAGATTATGTGTATCATATGATGAAATATCTATATGGAGTAAATTACATCAGAACACTGGTAGATCTTTAAACATGTGAATGATGGAAGATAAAAGTATGACACCCTTCAATTTCTAACCATTTCAATGTGTTGGGAAATCAAACCATGGACATTTTACTTCTAAACTGAGTTCAGAAATAGAAGGATTAAGAAGACAATAGAAATTTCACAGAACCTGGCAGTTGAGGACCTGTATAAAGAAATGCCTCATCTTCTTTGTGACAACAGGAACAAAATAAAACAAACAAAAATGGGATTTCTAGCTTGAGATATGACTGTCTCCCTGTTTGTATCACTGTTTGTGTAGGGTAAAACTCTCCCTTGTTTTTACCTTCTGTTAAACAGAAAGCTCAGGGAGAGTCTCCTCTCAAATCTTACCGTCAGGTTTCTGAGAAACATGTCTAATATGTCAGCCATGTGAAACTGGCAACATGTCTCATCAGAGCTCAAGTACTTGACAACCTGTTTTCTTAGAAGAACTTAAGGCCACAAAAAGCCTCTGATTTTGAATACTGAGCAATCCATTTGACTGGTAATTCTGTGTGTTATCTAAACTATGGAGAACACAAGGTATGAAACTATTGGTCAACCAAAAGTATATGAGTTTCACATTTTGTGCTTTAGTGAGTATGGACTTTAAACCCCCAAAAGAGTTTATTTTTGGGTGGGTTGATGGAAGTTTAATGAAAGAGACTGAATCCATCAAGACCTAACTTGGGGACTTTGGCTAAGAAATGGAGCTCCTTACAGTAAATTTCTGTACATTTGAGACAATAATCCCCTCCCTATAGACTTGCATTGATAATTATATATAAGCACACATTTAAATACTTCGCTTGTCAAAAAGCGTATGAGGTGATTTTTACTTACTTTTCTTGTCGTTTAACATTTATACCATCACTGTAATCCGGGTAATATCATCTTTATTATAATAGGAAACAACTAATGTCTTCAAACATAAATCTACCTAAACTTATACCTATTTTTTATACTTTATATTTTATACAATATATTTTCAGTAACAAGAAAAATAGAAAGTATGAGAAAAAATCCAGCCATAATTTACCACTGAGAGATACTGTTTATTATATCTTGCTGCATTCAATATAAACTTCACATCTAGCTATATATTGAGAATTATATACATATATTTACAACTAGAATTTGTTCTTTTCATTTCCAACATATTTTATGCACCTTACCATGTAAATGCATACATATCTATAGTATTATTTTTCACTGATTTATCTCAAACACTCATGGCAGAATCTTGCACAGACTGGACACACAATATTTGTTTCTAAATAATTATTATTATTTTTCATTCCATTGTTTGAACTTGCCATTGTTTATTTAATAAAATACATTTTGTTAAGTATTTAGCAAGACATTGGATGACTATGAACTTAGCTGATTACTACCCAAAATTCCTACATTTCTAAAGGCATATTTGCTAGAATTGGACTAAAGGCAAAATAATTATTTTTTTTAAAGATCTAATTCTTTATTTCAGTGAGAGAGAGAGAGAGCATGTGCAAGTGGGCGGAGGGGCAGACGGAGAGGGAGAGAAAGAAACCTCAGGCAGACTCCCCGCTGAGTGTGGAGCCCCATGTAGGACTGATCCCAGGACACTGAGACCATAACCTGAGCCAAAATCAAAGGTCAGATGCTTAACCAACTGAGCCACCCAAGAACCCCAAGGCAGAAAAATGATTAAGGACCAAGAACTTTTTTCCTCTGTTAATACTATGCAGTATTGTCATCTCAGGCAAACTTGATAAAGAACAGCTAAAGAATAAACATTCTCATTATTGTTAAAGTATGAAAACTCTATCTATAAATTCCACTGAATTCTGAATTATACACAGATATCACTTCCTCATTATCCTTGTCACACTTGCTCCTTATAGTGTGTCTGAAACACTCCACGTAGTATATAAATATTTTTAAATACTATAATACATGGTTCTAGATGACTAGAAGGTGTGCAGAATATGATAGCTGGATAGCCTGATGATGAAGGGCACATGATGAATAATACTCATCAGTAAGTTATGTTTTATATAAAAACATTATCACAGCAATCAAGTTCAATAGGTGAAAATGTATGCTGACTAAAATTTGCAACAAGTACCCAAATTTAAAATTCCCTTTGAAACCAAAGTGCCCAAAGAAGATATACAAATGGCCAATGAGTACATGAAAGTTGTTTAAAATTATTAGTTATTAAGAAAATGTACATCAAAACCAAAATGAGATGCTACCTCACAATGAGAGGATAGCTAAGATGAAAAGACAATCACATATGTGGCAAGAATGTGGAAAAATCAAACACCCTTGATGGCAAGACTGTAAAATGACTGTGCAGATACTATGGAAAACTGACAGCTCCTCAAATGGTTAGAGTTACCATATGACCTAGCAATTTCACTTTTAGAAGAAAATCAAATGTCTATGTCTACACAAAAACCTCTGCATGAATATTCACAAAAGCATTATGCATAACTACCAAAAAGCAGAAACAATACAGATGTCCATAATGAACAAATGAATAAACAAGTGTGGTATATCCATACAATAGAATGTTATTCAGCCATAGAAAAAGATAGAGTACTGATTCTACAACATGGATGGATCTTTAAAATATGTTAAGTGAAAAAAACCAGACATAATAGATCACATATTTCATGATTTCATTTTTATGAAATGTCTAGAATATGAAAATCTCCAAAAGGAAATTTATTAGTGGTTGCCAAGGGAAAGAGAAGAAGGGGGCATTCTGAGTGACTGCTAATGGGTATGCATGGGATTCCTTTCAGAGGTGATAAAATGTTCTGGAATCAGATAGTTGTCATGATCACATGACTTCGTGAATATACTAAAATCCACTTAATTGTACACTTTTAAAGGGTGAATTTTATGATTCATTAATTAGATATTAATGAAGCTGTCACAAAAGAACCAAAGCACCCAGTCTACCTCTAAAATATTGCTGGTCAGTTTCACATTTTACCTTATGATTTTATGAAAATCTAATGAAGTAGGAGATAACTTAGTATCTCTACTGTTGTATTAGTCTTAAGGGTAAGATGAAAAAAGTCATTTGCATAAAGTCATATTTTAAACTCCCATCTTCAGGGGGCCTGGGTGGCTCAGTCGGTTAAGCATCCCACTTTTGATTTCAGCTCAGGTCATGATCTCAGGGTCCTGGGATCAGCCCTGCTTTGGGCTCCATGCTCAGCAGGGAGTCTGCTTGTCTCCCTCTTCCTCCACCCTTCTCCCTGCTTGCAAGCACTCACTCACTCAATAAATAAATCTTTAAAAAATAAACGCCCATCTTCTAATTCTAAGACCACCACATACCTCTAGGATGGACTATCATATTCATGAATCCATGGAAGATAGTTTGGACAATCCTGGAAGCAGGCGAATTTTCTTTTTAGCTTACATTATAATGTATGTATGTGAGAAACATGAGCTCACTTAGTGTTGATCAAACAATGAGTTGGAGGCGCATCAGGAATAGTGTGTAATTTTCCCTTTTGACTTTCTCCCTTTGTACATATGAATTCTAATGCCTGGAATCATTTCTCTATCCCCAACCCAATCCATTTTTCTTAATCTGGCTAACTAATGTCAACCCTTAAGTACCAGCCTAAGTGTTCATTCTTCTAGCAATTCATTCATTACACCATCAGCCCCACGATATGCTCTTTCTCTGAACCACTATGCCTGAGATGGTTTCCTTCCTACCACTTACGGACTGTTCCCTAAGAGTTTTACTACAGTATTCACTTGGCTATGAAATCTTTGAAAGAAGACATTCATTATATTTTATTCATCGAAATGCTCCTAGACCCTAGCACAGTGCTTGGAATTTAAAAGCATTCAATAAAAATTTGCCAATGGTATAAAAACACTGAATGGTTACAATAGAGGTATGTATTTATTGGAGTATGTGTATTGTTGATTAGTATGAGCTGACCATGTTAGTGTGCACCAGGAGATAAGGGTCAGGTTAATTAACGACCCGAATAAGTCTCAAATATCAAAACATTAGTCATTCTCCATACACAACCTTTTTCAATACACTATTAATCTTTCAATAATTGAGCTTTATTAGTACACGTGTCAAGTCAACTCTTATGAGAAATGTCAGATATCTCAAATACACAGGCACCATCCCAATGGTGTGACGTTAGAAAAGGAGGCAAATGAGGAGACAAGCATGTCCTAAGGAAGAAAATAAAAATTAACAACAACTTTATCAAAATTCCACAAGGAAAATGGATTTAATAATCACCTTCAGCCATTTCTCTCTACACAGAAATGTTATCTCTTCCTGGTATCTATTTAATTAAATAGTCCTTACACAAAATCAATAATTAGTCACTCTGAAGATAGTTGAGGGATTTTAAGGTCACCGCAAGTCATGAACAGTAAGCTTTACCAAGTTACACAAAATCACTGAATAAATTACAAAGGGAATTCAGACTTGGGAAGGATGGCTCTACTGAATTAAGATATTTCTATTTTTTTTTTCCTTTTTTAAAGTGTACTTGACACATAATATTACATTAGTTTCAGGCGTAAAACAGAATTTGACAACTCTTTAGCGTTTTACTATGCTCAACACAAGTGAAGCTACCATTTGTCACCATAAAATGCTATTTATTACAATGCCATTGGCTATATTTCCTGTATGTCGTATGTCTTGTAAGTCATTCCTATGACTTAATCATTCCGTAACTAGAAGCCTGTACCTCTCATTCCCTTTAGATTAAAATATTTGTACTTTTAATTGACCACTCATAGGGCAATTTTGCCAATCCAAAATGTACTTCTTTTATGAAGAATACGTTGAAGATAAACCTTGGAAAAGCATCCAAAACATTGTTTTAAAGGTAGTACATTAACTTTCTTCTTAAAAAGTTTGTAGTGATAAAAGTAGCAGCTATTTATTGCACACCTATTTTATACCAAACACTGTGGTAGGCACTCTTTACTTATAATTTCTAATACAGCAGCAATTAACATTAGATATTGTGAGCCCACATTTTGTAAATGAGGAAAATGATGTGATAGGGGTGAGATAAGGTCAGCAATGCCATACAGCTATTAACTGAAAGAACTGGAATTCAAATACAAGGATGTTTGACTCAAAAGTCAAGGGTTTTCATCTAGTAAATCAGATCAAATACATTAATAAAGGAGTTAATGAATTAATAGTTGGATTAGTTTGGAGCCCTGCACAACTTTAAAAATGGTGGGATAAGCTTTATTTCAGTAACTCTCTAAAATATTGTTAGAGAAATTTCAAACACTAACATAGCTTAATGATTCCCCAGGTAACTATCATCTGGCATCAACAATTATGAACTCATGGGTTATCTTGTTTCATGTATGTTTCCACTCAATATACCTCTCCCACCTCTAGATTATTTCGAGGCAAATTTCAGGCATACTATTTCATCTTTAAATATTTCAGCATCATATCTATAAGGGCTTATATTTTTAAATATTCAAAACATCAATCTCATATATCAAATAATAATTTGTTACCATTATCAAATAGCTAGTCAGTGTCCAAAGTCCCCCGTCACTCCATTAATGTTGTATTTTTTTACAGTATGGTTGCATGGCTGTATAAGTGGGTGTAAGTCTCTTAAATCTTATTAATCTATTGATTGTGTCTGTTTTCTCTGACTTTTTCTGTCTTTCTGTGCATTTCTCTCTGTCCTTGTCTCTGTCTCTTTTCCTTTCTTTCCTTACAATTATCTTGAAAAACCAGGACATTTACCCTGGAGCATTTTCCCTCGGTCCATATTTTGCTGATTGCTCTTACACGGTACCATTTAATATAGCCCTCTGTATTTCGTATTTTCTGTAAACTGTTAGGTTTAGATCAGGGTTTTTCAACCTCAGCATTGTTGACATTTTTTTAAATAAGTCATTTAGATAATTATTGCAGTGGGGCCTTTCTGTGCATTATATGATGGTTAACAGCATCCTTGACTTCCGTTGACTAGATGTCAATAGCATCTCCCCAATTGTGACCAAAAAAAAAAAAAAAAAAACCAAAAAAACAAAAACAAAAACAAAAAAACCAAAACCAAAACAAAACAAAAAACTGCCAGACATCACCAATGTCTCCTGGAGACAGAATTGCATAGACCCATTTTTTTTCATCAGTTCCCTCACTTAGTGATGGTGGCAGCCATCAGTGAACATTTACCATATCCATAAAATCATTAAGGGTTGTAAAATGATGACTATGTAGTATTATCTATCCTCCTGTATTTTTTTTTTTTTTTTGAAGCTGGAATACTTTCATTAAGAGGAAGTTTCTCTTACTGATTATTTGGTTAGTCTGAGATAGTGTATACATAATAAAGGCAGAATAATGCTTATTTTCTTTTTCCTGTTACCAGTTTATGAAACAGGAAGTTTGTTATTTGTCTTTTTGTTTTGTTTTGCTTTGATTTTAAGTACATTCCACACCCAGCATAGAGCTGAACATGGGGCTTGAACTCATGACCCTGAGATCAAGACTGGAGCTGAGATCAAGAGTGAGGGTTTTAGAGGGGTGGGGGTGGGGGGATGAGTTAGCTCAGTGATGGGTAGTAAGGAGGGCACGTATTATATGGAGCACTGGGTGTTATACGCAAACAATGAACATGGAACACTATATCAAAAACTAATGATATATGTATGGTGACTAACATAATAAAAAAATTAAAAATAAATAAATAAATCCTTAAAAAAAAAAAGAGTCAGTTGCTTAACTGGTTGAGCCACCCACGAACCCTAAAAAAGGAAGTTCTAACATTCTCCAATGGTCATTAGAACAAATTGATGATTTTTGTTTTGTCTTCATAGCAATGGACTCATTAATTAACTCATTTTTATGAATTTTCATCCACTCCATTTATTATCCCTAAAGATAATCAAATGATCTTATCTTTGGCCAAACAGCCTCTTCAGTGTGAATTCCTAGTCCCTTAGTTTTGATATGACTTTGATGGTCTCTCACTACATCCATATTTTTTTATATAAAGAGATGCTCCAGGTTTACCCTTCATATTTCCTGTCTACGCCCAGAATCAGGTGTTTTTCCAAGGAGTATTTGTTCCTTTTATTAAAATCTATTACAATTTAACTGGTAATAATTGTATTATATTTCCTTGACCTATTACAGAATATTGTTTATTCTGCTTAGTTGGGATATTAAAAAAACAGAAAAAAATCATTTTTTGTAACTCTTATTTTAGCACTCCCTATAGATTATAAAGATCAAACACACAATACATGTTATTCATCTTTGTGGAGTATATTGTGAGTATATTGTGGAGTATATTGTGAATAGCTGGCATTTCAAAAATTTATGTTATGCAAGAGAATAAATGGTTTCTAATTGTGTAGTGTTAGTGCCTTTAACATCTGTGGTATCTGGGACATGAAATGCACATATTTTCACTAACTTCCTTTTTTCTTCCCTAACATTAAAACTTGTATGCAAAAAAAAGCCACCATTTTGAAAAAGACATAGATCTCCTTTGTTAAAGAAACCAAAAAAACACATTAAGCAGAGTAGCTATGATTTTAAGTAAAAATAAAGCTATCTGTCCACATTAAAAAAGAATAAAAGTCAAAGAAAATCACATTAATTTGCACTACCTGTAGAACAAATTAGCAAATGTTGTGACCATCTGTGAAAGACACCAGGGCCACATAAGACATGGAATTATTTAATGTGTTAAATCCATTTAAAATGTTTGTATCCTGTTAGTTCTAACATAATTACTATGTTAATTTCTGTGTGTTTTGCATATTAAACGGAGCGCACTCTGGGAAGCTAATGGCCGCTATGTCAGCTTTTTATTAAATCACAAAATAAACATGCACAATCCTGCTTCCAAAGATAATTAGTTTACTATTTCTGCCAGAGTTTAAATATTGGGTATGCTTTGAAGATTTGACTTCCATTTGGGGTGACAGTGGGTAAGTGTAGTTTCGTGATTCCTCAGATCATCCTTAAGGCAAAAGCATTTTCAAGGGGAGAGAAATCAAAAGTTTGTTTTTTTTTTCTTTTTTTACCGTAAATTTTTAGTATTACACAGTTATAAACATAACCAACATTTACAGTATAGTTCTACAGAGAACTATACCAATTATTAGGTGGTGGGGCAGAAAAATATAATCCTGAATTCTGGGGTACGAAATATGCCAATCAAATAGGAAATTATAAGAGGCAAGACAGAGCAGACTGTATTGCTTTTAAGCAGAAGTCACAAAAAGGCAACCAAGAAGTCCTGGCCTATTCCCACTCCACACAGAATATATATGTCTATTAGATGAAGATGAAAATAAATCACACTGAAATAACACAAAAGGAAAAACAAGACCAAATAAGCCTGTGGACAGCAGCAGTTTCTCTCTGATGAGCCTCAGAGAAGAATGTCGGCAGACTACCTTATAACCAGCCTCATCTGCACAGTGCTTCTCTGTGCTTGGCACTGCAGGCATTTAAGGCTGAGATCACTGCTTCAGAAAATACAGAAAATGTGGCCTGTGTTTCCTTATTCACTTTTCATACTGTCTCTGAGCAATGAACTGGGCTGGTATTTTTGTGGGATGGAAAAGCGGTATCCTGGGGCCTCTGATGCACTGATGTTAATTAGGTTTATTCAGTATATTTAATATAACCTCAGGTGTGTCTCTTAACATTAATTTACACTTGTATAAAATAGAACCAATGCTAAACCTCTCATATTACTAATGTAAAATCAAGTGAGATGATTTTTGTAAAGAACAGAGACCTGCTACTGGCATATGGTAGGTGCTTTATGTATTTATAACATATATACTTATAATTACTATAACTATGGTCTTTTAAGGGAACAATAGTGTCTGGGGTTTTTGTTTTATTTTGTTTTTAGAGAGAGCGCATGCGCCAGAATGAGCATGAGTCGGGGGAGGGGCAGAGGGAGAGAGTGAGAGAATCCTGAGCAGACTCCATGCTGAGCACAAAGCCCGACCCAGGGCTCCATTTCAGGATCTGGGAGATCATGACCTGAGCCAAAATCAAGAGTCGATGCTTAACTAAGCCACAAAGGCACCCCTTGTTTTTGTTTTTGTTTTTGTTTTTTTAAATTCTGGACTGACAGGCTATGGGCCATCTTAGCTTCTGCTAAAGAAAAAAAATATTCATAACATTAAACTATAATAGAAAGATATCTAATAGAACGTTAAAGAATTTATAAAATATTAAAAATGAAATATTAATTGCATTTTATTAGATATTAATATTTTCTTATTTAAATATTTGTTTTATTGACCATCTGCTGTTATGTTTCAATTTTTAAACACATTTTTATATGTTTTCTCATTATCCCTCAAAAAGAAATCTTGGATGATGAAGGGAAGACAGGACTGATTTTTTTTTTTAAATGATATATACCCTGGAATGCATACTAACTAAAGAAATTGCCCAATGACCAAACGCAGCTGGTGACAAAGTCAGGACCATACCCCATGTCTCCTTACACTTAGTTCCATCCTTGTTTCACCAACTAGATGGTGTCTTTCCTAAGGATCACTGAATATAATTATTTTTCTTGCTTCTGATTTTTCCTTTCTTCCTCCTTTTTTGGTTGTTTTCCTTTGAAAACTCTCCAAAATTGAGGAGGTAAAAGAAAACTTTCAAATATATGCATCCCTCATGCCTGTGATGAACTAAAACTTTTCATGTTTTACATAAATTTTTTACATAAAATTATCTTGAAGCCTTTGCATTCATAAAAATGCTTATTAATTTTTGTTAACTCAGGATCATTATCGTTTTCATCAATGATTACCCTTGGCTATAATAAATTGGTGGCTGAAGGTGACATTCCCCAAAGTGAATTCTGAAGATGCATTACAAGGCTTTCCGGAGGACTGCATGCAAAATCAGCCATACTTCCCCAGTGTTCCCAGAGTATGTGGTTCATTCCAGCTAACACAATTTTTGTAACACCACTGTTATCCAAGTTTTTCTACTGAAATTCTACACAGACATTCATTACTTGTGTGACCTTTAGCTAAGTCATCAGGGATTTTTGTTTGATTTGTTAAGTAGGCTCCAGCGTGGAGCCCAATGCAGGGCTTGAACTCAGGGCCCTGAAATCAAGACCTGAGCTGAGATCAACAGTTAGATGTTTAAGCTACTAAGCCACCCCAGTCAGCCAGTACTTTTAATACTCAGTTTCCTGATCTGTGAAATGGGGAAAACAGTATCTTGTTTATTGCATCTCTTGAAAGGATTCAGAAGATAAATATACAAATTATCTGTCACAAGACCTAGCACTTAGTAAATGTTTAACACACATGGGAATCCTTCACCTCTATATCCTAGGCTATTTTTATTAATGCTGTGTTCAAAGAAATGAATAAGGAAATCAGTTTTATTTATGGTCATTAAAAATTTCCTTTTCATGAAGAAAGATTTCTGAACAAATACTGACTGCATTATTCTAATCAATGCATTCTTGTATATATCAACAGAGCAGTAAATAATATCATATTACTTTTGTTCTAGAGAACTTAAGTTTACCTTGCCCCTCCTCTCACTTTACCGAATTCTTCTGCTTCCAGAGATATTCTCACCTTTGCTCCCCTAAGAAGTCATAAAGACATTCTTTCCCAGAACTATACAGTCAAAACTATGTATCAATCTTAGCAGATTCTCTGATCTCTGACATCAATTCCTGCCCCACTATCTTTGGACATAATGTTAGGATTAAATTATTTTTGACCTCTGGAAAAGTTATTCCCAGCAAGCTTTTTGATATCTCACATAAATACCTGGTAAGACTTCTCTACTGGTGGCTTAGAGTAGTTTACTGAGTAAATGCAGTTTAGGCTTAAGTTGGGGACATCCTCTTGAAGTTTCCCACTTTATTCACCGATGATGCTCAATATTCATAACGTAATATGTTCACGGAACTTGTAGGATGACCACACTCTAGCTTTATCTCAAACTGGGAGCACTGTTGGGACATGGGACTTTCAGTGCTAAAAGTAGGAAGTCTGGGGGCAAATTACAACAAGCTGGGTCTATGTTGGAAATAATGCATAATATTTATCATCATTTGGTTAATTATATGGTTATTATCTAGTTCTTGTACTCCATCACACCTTCCCCGGGATGTAAACTCATTGAAGACAGAGGTATTTGTCTGTTCTAGTCACTTAAAATAACCATGTTAGTTACATGGTAGGTTTCTCAAAAAATGTTTACTGGAGGAAGGAAGGGAAGGAGGAATAAAGGAAGGACAGATGAGAGGAGAAATGGAAAGCTGAATATATGTGTATTTATCTTTCTCTTTCAACATTTTTGGAATAATTCATGGAAACTTCTATGTACATTCATGGAGGGTAAAATCCTAGAACCTAGTATTTGTTTCTAGGTTGTAAACAATGAGTTACTCCCAGCACTCTAAAGCATTGGCAAGTAAGACAACTGCAAACAACTGATATCATTACTACAAGTACTGAAAGATGTTTAAAAATTCAAAGAGTCATACTTCATTGTTTGAAAATGTCACAGGCGATAAAAATCAGATTCATCTGTATCTGCTGTCTTATAAGCCTAAAAATTCAGACTGATATATAATCATCGCTAATGCTTTCTGTTCAACCACATACTGCTTAACTCTGTCATGTTATTTTCTTCTGACTGAAATATTCAATCCTGAATTACATTTACTTCAGCCCGTTTTTCCTGGGCTCTTGACAGGGCTTTAGATTATTCAGGCCAATCCTAAAAGGAAGTGACTCTGTGGGCCCCAATTACAGATGAGATGATTCAAATTCAGTGGTACAGCACTCATAGCCCTTCAATATTGGTAGGTGAATGAGTCTCAATCTCATTCCTTGTCACCCCATGGCAGGTAGATAAAGCTTGAACCGCATGGAATTCATTTCTTTCCATTTGTAGCCTACCCCAACATTGCTTTGGCAGAGGCTATAACATGTGCATTACCTCTTTGCTCACTTCAACCCAAGAAAACTTACATGGTATGTCTTTTATGAAGCTACCAATCAAAAGTCATTGTCCTTTGTCCAAAATCACTTAATTTTATTTATTTATTTATTTATTTATTTATTTATTTTTTTAATTTTTTAAAAGATTTTATGTATTTATTTGACAGAGAGAGAGACTGTCAGCGAGAGAGGGAACACAAGCAGGGGGAGTGGGAGAGGAAGAAGCAGGCTCCCAGCGCTCCCAGCAGAGCGGGGAGCTTGATGCGGGGCTCCATCCCAGTATCCTGGGATCACACCCTGAGCCGAAGGCAGACGCTTAACAACTGAGCCACCTAGGCACCCCAAAGTCACTTAATTTTAATAAAATAAGTTGGAATTATTATTTACTTATATCTTTTTCACTGTATTATAAACTCCATGAGAATAGAAACTTTCATATGCATCTTTAAATCTTTGCTATCTAGAACAATTCCTGCTACAAAAATAGAATGCACACATATTTATTAAACACCAGCAAACAATGCTGCATGAGTCTCTATAAAATAAACTATGATGTTATTAATTGTAAGGTATAAAAGTACTAAAAAGCTTACGAGCTTTTTTACTCGTTTGTCCTTTTACTTAAAATATTTTATCATTATTATTATCAATTCTATAAATGTTTCAGTTAAACTGCTATTATTAAAAAAGCAATTTGAGTGCGTCTACTTATATGTTTTTCTTTCCAATTAAATTTTAAGATACAGACCCAGATAAATAGAAGGAAACTTATACCAAAGCTATGGTATTTTACTTTGGGGAAACTCACTGCATAAGGTAAGGTTTTCAATGTGTTTTTCTTGAGCCTCTCCTGTTAAACAAGCTGTCACATGGACTAGCAAAGGTAAATGTTTTGCAATCTCCTTTCAAAGTTGACTCTTTTCAAATAGACTGTAGGACCATAAAAATGTTGGGCATAGACTCAGCCTGATACACCTTCAGACAAGCAAAGTTTTACACAAAGATGTGATGCTGTAACTCTACAATAGTGAAATTAATGTAAATAAATCCCGTTTTTTACAAAAGTGTTCTCAACTCCCTCTATCTCTTTAAGATTCAAGAGTGACTGCCGCACATATTAACAGTGTGTCCTTGGACAAGCCAGCAAAACTGTGTGAGCCTCACTTTGCTCTTATGTAAACACCTACAAACTCCAGGGCAGTTTCCTGAAGATCAACAGAATATAAATTTTATTGCAGAGTAGTAGTAGGGATAGAAGTTTATTTCTTCTTTCTTCTACTTGTTCCTGGAATTTTATACCTCAGCCTTACCCCATGAATGATGTTCCCTATATTTTCCCTGCCTGAAATTTGGTGTCTCTTAAATATTGTTTAGAAAGGTGACCTCTGGCTGATTTTCCTGTTGTTTTGACGGAGATATGTTCCTGTTCTCTGGTTTTTGCCTCTTTCTTCCTAGGTCCATTATTAAGTGTATTATTTAAAGATACAAGAAACATAAAAACTTTTTTTTTTGCTTATATGCTATTTCTTTCCTTTCATATGCTACACAGATTAATCTTTATTATTTTAGAATAAAGCTATTTTAGAAGACACAATATGCACTATCATTTCAAACATTTTACTTCTATTCTTACCTGGCTTGTATGTCACTGGAATGGCAAGCTCTCTGTCAGCTCATAGGGCTTGCCCATGTTGGCTCTACAGTAAGTTTTAACAATTTATTTTTGAATACTGATTATTGTGGCAGTTCTGAATGTCTAGGAAAATAAGCATAAAGACACACACACACACACACACACCCCTTTCCTGTAGTTGGCACCTCAAATACAGCTTGAGAAACGGAATACAGGGAAATATAATTCTGTTAAACACAGTCACCAATGTTGTTAAAATCTATCCCTTAAGTATATAGTCATGGGATCAGATTGCTGTATAATCAGCAAGTCATAGAGGCCTCGAGTTATGAGGGACCTCACAGATTACAGCAACTGAAATACAGAATATGGAATAGAATTGGCTAAAGACACAATCCCTTACTAACTTATCTAGCAAATTCAGCCAGTATCTCCTTTTGTGCATTAAGCTTTATCTTTCTATGACTGTTCACCTTTAGCAAAAATGACAAAAAATATAATATAATAAAATATAAATTATTAATTAAATTTTTAAAAACGGCCGTCATGTTCTATCATCTCAAATTTTAAAGATACTTCAGATGATTTAACAATTCTGATATTTAAAAAAAAAGATTTATTTATTTATTTATTTATTTATTTACTAATTTGAGAGCAAGAAAAAAGAGAGCAAGTGCACGAGCAGGGGAAGGGGCAGAGGAAGAGAGAGTCTTAAGCAGACTCTGTGCTGAGTGTGCACCTAATACAGGGCTTGATCTCATGACCCTGAGATCACGACCTCATGTAAAACCAAGAGTAGGGTACTTCACTGTCTGTGCCACTCAGGTGCTGACAGCTCTGATTTTTATAACAGCACACAGCATCGCTATTTTTATACCATTAAAACAACAACAAAAATAGATCACTCCGAACATTACAGGTCACAATTTCATCAGTCAAAAAATTTTAAAGAGCATCTACTAGGTAGCAGATATTATTTTAGACACTGGGGACACACCCTGGTGAATAAGATAGAAAAAATCCCTGCCTTCAAGAGAGCTTAGATTCTAGTGTAGGTAAAAAATAATAATAAAAATAAACAGGTAAATAAATAAATTTTCACATACTTATAGGAAACCAACACAGTAATAAGATTGAGAAAATGAAGGCAGATTTACCTTAAGTCGGCTAGGGAAAGCTGAGATGATAAACAAAGGTTGAGAGAGACTCGGGCTTATAAAATTCTAGGGGAAGTGAATTCCAAAAATAGGGAGGAGTGTGTGTATTGAACATTTGGTTTTCCAATTCTCAGTGTAGTGCTCTGTCCAAAATCACTGCTGACTCCTTTCTCCACCTCTGTTTAGAGAAGGCATTTGTAGATAAACTTCTGTTTATGTGAATCCCACATTTATTGATACTTTAGATGTGTCTCCAGAATGACTCATTCCGTTTATAACGTGCCACCATCTGGTACTCTACGTATCCATGATAGTGAAGTCGGAGGATGGAGTGCTTTTTCATTTATCTTCCAACGTTGCTGCCTGCCCAGTGCATTAACATACGGCCCAATTAGCTAGAACATGACACTAATGAGGCCAGTTGTAAATTCAATTTTTGTATGGGCCACTTAGCTTTTTATTTTGTTCTGGGCAAAGGTTCACTCTCCAACAGATCACAGTCTCATTAGTGCCCACCAGGTCAGCCACTTTGCTTCCTTTTTTTGCTGTACCTCTCCCCACATCGCACCCTACCCGTGTTGCTATTCAGGGCCCTCCACAGAGTAGATGTTCAATTAACAATCGCTTCGTCAGTTTCTTTCATCTTTTAAAAATTATTTACAAAAAGGACTTGAAGAAAGTTGATTTGCTGTACATCATGTATTAAGATTGCAACGAACTGTTTCTTTGAAAAACTTAACCTTTCCGAGGGATTTTATTACACAGCCAGAGTGTTTAACTCTCTTCTTTCTCCTTCACAAAGCATATACTCCAAGCCAACCTTTTGGGTGCATGGCTCACTGTTATTTACATCCTTGCGTGCCTATATTCACCTGTGCTTCAGAGAAATTTTGAATGCCACCTCTTCTGTGAAGCTGCTCATAATTCTGTCTGCTTTCTTAAAACATCCGTAAGATGCTATTATCTTCCATATGAGTTTCATAGCATTTGTCACTTTCTACTTCATGTCATTTTTGTTTATGTCTTACCTCTTCACAGTTCTAAGCTCCTTGAGTGAGGGTTCAATCTCTAGATTCTCCTTAAAACCTCCAAAGAACCTATCTTTCAGAGAAAGAGCATTAAATTTGGAGCCATTCAGAGCTGGGTTCAATTTTTTTTTTCTCCTCCGCCTCTTTCACTTCAAAAGATATTAAGTGTCCTTTGATTCTGTGAGTTTCAGTTTTATCATCTGAAAAATATGTGTAGAATAATACCCCCGTGCATACCCATTATAAGGACTAAATAAGGTAATGTATGCTAAGCCAGACGTGTGTAAGATTCTAGTTCTGGCATCTGTTAGCTCTCTGATTTAGGAAAATGATTTAACATTCCCTAACCGCAACATCTCTATCTATAAAAGGTAAATAGTGATGATCCAAATCATTGCAACTTATTTTAGAAATTAAATGAGAAAATGAACATGAAATATGAGACATAATTCTCACCACATACAATTCAATAAAAACTAATTGCTTTTGTTGCTGTTATTGTTCCTTTATGTCAATCACAGTGCCTGGTACATAGCAGAAACTCAATCAATAGTATTTATTGAGAACTGTAATTAATATTCAAGTATTTGCTGAGTTTGGTTATGTGCTTAGACTATGTGTTAGGCCCTCTCTTAACATCTGGCACATGAGTGAACACCAAAGGTGTCAAAGTTTATAGTTTAGTCAGTAAAGCATACATTAAACATATAATTTTATACTATATGTAAAATGTATATAATATATGGAGTTGCAAAAATGTAAGATTTTATGAGTGAGTGACACATACTGGGGAGAAGACAGAGTTCTGTGTACAAACTATGGATCAGAAATGTTATCCTACTGTACAAAAGAATTCTTCATTTTTGTTTTAAAGTAATCCTGAGTTTTTCTATAGATGATAAACCATCAGATTTGGAAACACAGTTTCTACATTTGACTCAAAAACCATAAATTTGGTTCTTGGAGTGAGTTTTGCCCAGTAAGTGTGTTTTGCATCTTCAAAACAAAATGGAAGAAGGAACATTCCTGGCAGTTTTCTCCAATTTTTTATTGCATATACAAACTGCTTTTGCAAGATGTACTTCGGACAACTGAATTATGAGACTTAACCTCAGCATTGTTCATCAATTATCTTCTGTGACTCACAGGGTCTGACTAGAAGCCAAAGTCATAATTCAGTTGTTCTAAACACATAATATCAAGGGGAAGGAAAGCATCGTGCAAATGAAAACTTGGAAACTAGAGTTCTGTAGAAGATTTTTTTCCCCCTTCTTACCTTTATGAAGAAAGTTGTTAAGCCTTTCTTGTTAGAATTTTTGTGCCACTGAAGGGACTGGAGGGTGATAAGTTTAAAAATGAAAACAGAAGAAAATTTTGCCTTCTATGACTTGAATGATGTTTTAAATCACTCTTCAAATCATTATTCTCCTTCCTTTCCAGGTTGACATATTGATTATAGCCCCCAAAATAGAAATAATTAATCAGCATTACATCAGTATTACCTGGTTAATGTTTTGACCTTTCAGCAATCTGTACAATTCAAGCTGACTTCTTTCTATAATTTCCACTGAGAAAAAGTTCCAGTGTGTATATGTTTCATTTGTATTACAATTAAGAAACATTTTAAACAAGTATTCTCATCACATGTCAATCTGATGAAACCAGAAAGAAAGAGTGAATGTTCCTAATGCAACAATATTTAGTATATAAATTTGCCTATATTAAAAATATACTTTGTGAATAGATTCTGTTTCTTCAGTAATATCACTGCTTACAAAGGCATTGTAAAGAATGAATGAATGAATGAATGAGAGAGAAGGAAATAGAGGGAGAGAGAGAGAGAAATGGAAGAAGAGAGAGGAGAGGAGAGGAGAGGAAAAGGCAGAAAAAAAAAGGCACCCATAGTTTCTACCATAGTACTCTAGAAACAAATATCTGATAGACAGTATCTTGTTTTTTCACTCCAGCTTTTTTCCTTTCATGTTTTTTCCCCTCCCTTATTTTTTTCTTTGATTAGTGTTTCTAGAATTCTTGTTTTCTACTTTGTGCAAATTTTCTATTATGCTTTTTAAATTTAATATTATATGATAAAATTGTTTTCATGGTATTACAATTCCTGAAAACACAATTATCCTGGCTTTCTAATATCCTGTAGAATAGAATGTTTGCAAATGTGGGTAGGATGAATAAAGGTTATCTGTATCCATCCATTGGAATCAGTCCCTTTTCACTCTGTTTGGAAAGATATCATCTAAACATAGAAATTAATTGAATTTATGCTATGTGTAAAGTAGGAGCTCCATGCTGAAGAACTCACAAACTCCAGGCAAAACAGGAGTGGCAATGAAATGTCAATTACCAATTTGTGTACAAAGTAACACAGCAAAGCTGAAGCCTAAAAGTGGAGAGAGGGAAGAAAGCAGGAGGAGAAAAAGGAACCTAGGCACTCCAGGTGCACAGAGGAAGAAGTGGATTGAAGGGACATTTGACTAGGAAGAGTAAGGGAAAATACATACCATCCAACCAGCCATCTGGTATATTTTCAATTATAATCATGCATATTCAGATTTTCTATTAATAGTACCGGAGTTCAAATGTCTTTCCAACAGTTGCAAAATAAAAGAGCACAGACATACAAACTTTTATTTAAACAACAGGGTTCTCAATGAACATTATGTCTTTACAAACTCTAATAGCTCATAAGTCTTAAAGTATTTGCAATGTCTGGGGTAGGATGGGGTGGGGGAGAAAAGAAATATATCTGACTGACTACAGTTACAGACTGTCATTTTTTATCTGAGTCCAATTCCTACTTTGTCTTCCTGTAGGTTATATATGTAGTTACTTAATTAGTTATTTACACTTAATTATTTATTTACACTTCTGCCTCCCCTACAATCCTGATAGCACAAAACATTGTCTTTACCTACACATAGGTTTTCATTTCCTTTTTCCTAATGAGTGACATATTGGTTTAATTATATCACTAAAAGTTTTGTTCACGCATTAATGAAACAATTGAGCAAACAGTGCCCAGAGAAATGGTATGAATGTAAAATAAAGATCAAAAAATAGCCACTATAAAAAAATATGTTCTGTGCCTTGGTTTAAATCAGACAATGTCAATTGAAACACCCAGTACCCCGGAAAAACAAGGAAANAGAAATGGTATGAATGTAAAATAAAGATCAAAAAATAGCCACTATAAAAAAAATATATGTTCTGTGCCTTGGTTTAAATCAGACAATGTCAATTGAAACACCCAGTACCCCGGAAAAACAAGGAAATGCGTAACTCTTCATCACTTTGTGAAAAGCTTTCTTAGCAATCAATGCGCGAACATTACAAGGTTGGGAGATGGGGATGGGAATTGTTTGAAGAGAAGAGCTTGATCCAAAGGGAGAGTACTTTGGAAATTAATTAGAGCCCGGCTGGAAGTAAAAAATAAAGAACCTAAATGCTCCTGTGCTCCCCCACCCACACCGCACACATGATGATGGAATGCATTTGTGAACCTTCCCTGATGTCCTTATCCTGAATTAACCATGCTTTCTACCCTGCACGCATGGCAATTTGCTTCAAACACCATGTGGAATGCATATTACACTGGTTTCTTTTAAACTGAGTTGTATGTGTGCCTATCTCTCCTACTGAATTAGAAGCTTTTCCACACTGGAATCCTTATCTGAAAGCATATCCCTAGTTTTGTGTATAATATCTGAAGTGTTTTATATTTAATAGATATGAAGTATTTAAAATTAATATGTGGTTTCTTCAAAAATAAAATTCACATCGAGAAAATTGTGTAAGATGTTTTATCTTGTTTAATATTATTGCTAATAAGACCAGGTTTTTTTGTTTGTTTTGTTTT